>NC_064816.1:94355283-94468014 GCF_023721935.1 Panthera uncia | reverse complement strand
ATATATGTATACACACACACACACACACACATATATATATATATATATATATATGGATGAGGCAATCATTAAAGTGAATAGCTGAGAAAAGTTAAGGCTAAAAAAGTTCAGGACACTTAGGCTCTTGAGAGCTAACGGGAGGTCAGGAAAGTGTATAACCTGACCATGTGATCTTCAGTCTGGGCCAGAGCAGTCATGGGTGTATCTCGACTTTTAGCAAATATCACATGAAAAAATCCAACATTACAGAAAAGGTCAGGGTTCATTGAATGTTATGACTTTATTTATGACTTCATTTTACAGTTGAGGAAAGTGAAGTCTAAACATAACCAATATGCCCAAAGCCACCCAGTTTCTTCTTTCCATCCCCCAGCCCACCTAACCGGATAGCCAGTGTGAGTGAATACCCATCCCCTCTCCCATTTCCCACACCATTCAGCGGCAAAGACCACAGAGCAGCATTTGCTTACACCAGCCCTAGAGTCCCTCACTATTGTTCCCCATCTGTTGGCTCTGTCTCTCCAACAATGATTGCAAATGCCTCAAAAACAGGAGCCGCTTCTTCATCCCTTTCCTGAATTCCCTATGGGTACATTAAGGGGCTGATTATTCCGTTTATATATATAAAAAAAAATCTCCAAATTACAAAAGCACCCACAATAGGATCTGTATTCTATAAGCTCTTTCAGGTTGCAAGAGCAAGGGAGATCGATTGTGCTTCCCTCGTTAATGGGGGTTTATTGTGAGGACAAACAGGACGCAGACTCAGCAGCTGCACACACAGCCGGGCCCCACCGGGAACTCCTCACTGCGTGTTATTGTCCCGGATGAACCTGTAGCTCTTGCGGCCGGCCGAGCAGCTGCTCTCCTAACTTAACTGCTTACCTTCTCTGTGCCTCGGGTCCTTCACCTTTAAAATGGAGATAATAATAATAATACCTACCTCACTGGCTTGTTGTGAGGATTAACTAGGCTGACACATGTAAAGCCCTTACAAGGGTGTCTGGGGCATAGTAAATGCTAGAAGATGTTAGCCGTCATTATTAATTCGGCGTAGCCCCACAGATCTTGAATATAAGGGTTTGGGCTCCTCTGAACGAGAGAGGCACAGAATTCCCTTTTTGTCTTCTTTGAGAAGATGGCTTTTTTTTTTTCCCCTTATAGTTTCTGTTCACTGGTATCATTGCTGCCCTGGTGGAGAAAATCAGCTCACTACCCTTCACTTCAGAAAAGGCCTCGGAGCAACCGATTCCATGGAAACTCGCCATTGGTGAGCATTTGTTTATTCTAGTGCCAGACTGCTCAAGCATTGAGAGAGGAGATAGAGGACTTATCAGATTGGCTTCCTTGTACCGAGGCAGTTTGATTTTCTCTACAAGTTCTGGCAAATCTTGACTTAACCATAGCATGCCTAAAATATGCAAATACCGTGGGATGGCAAACACAAATTTCCAGGAGGACCCGAGTTGGAATTTTATACGTAGACTTATGTTACTCTGCAGGGGCCCTCCTTGGGGTCAGCTACAAATCTAGCTGAGGTTAACAGTGTTTTATCATTCTGCAAAGAGGCTCACTTGTAGTTAACCCTGCTGTTGAATTTAGAGCCTGTCCTGAGCCTTTTTGCTCCAGGCTATGCACGTGGACCTTGGCAGAGCATCATTAAAGCCCCTATTAGTGAGAGCTGACTGCTTTCCCCTGTGAGGAAAAGTATTACATTGCAGTAAAATGCAAATCCACTAACAGGCAACTGCAGATTTACAGCACTGCAGTTCCAGAGGAATCAAAGGGAAATAGAATCTTCTCTCCCCTGGTAGATCAGAGCTACAGACTTCTCCAGATTGCTCAGGATTTCCACGTAGGACTGGCTACATAATTTGTGGGGCCCGAGTGCAAAACAAAAATGCAGGAACCTTTTGTTCAAAAAGTAAGACTTTCAAGACGGTGACAATAGAGCATTAATCCAAGTGCTGGGTCATTCAGACTCCAGGGTCCTGAGCGACTGCCCAAGTCACATGCCCATGAAGCTGGATCTGATTCCATGTGTCACTGAAAAATAACACACTTTCCATGTGATTTAGACACATCATATGGCCTATGGGGAGACAACCTTGTTTGCCTAATTCCCTCAGCCCTAGGCACAACAACAGGATGGGGGGAGAATCAAAATGGCCTGTGTTGTTGTGCCTCCGCCTACTTTTATTACTGATATCGTAAGTCCCTCCCTCCCCCCACCAAACACACACACAAGCACACATACACACACATCTCCCTTTGCTGTGCATCTCAGGGCACCGACACTCCTCCTCTGGTCCTTGTGTTTTTCTGCTTGGCATCCAGTAAGAGATCAAATGACACAATGCTTAAAATCATGGACTCAATACTACTGCTAATTGTGCATCCCTGGGCAAGTCACTTAATCTTTCTGTGCCTCAGTTTCTTTATGTATAAAAATGTGGATAACAATAGTACCTACTGGAGAGAGCATAATATGTTAGCACACATAAAATTAGATTTGTCCTTGGCTTACTCTAAGTGGTCTAGAGTTTTAGTTGTTACGAACCTGCCACTTTTGACCCCGCTGTAGCCACTCTTCTGTTGCTACCACCACTGTCGTCCGGACTCCTACAGTGCATGTTGGGCCATTCACTTATTGAACAAGAGGGCATTGGGCCAGGACTCCAAATTCATTAAAGGACCAACATTTAGACAGTTGTTTTTATTTCCAGATAAGATTAGATATGCACAGTCACAGAGATACACTGACGGCATTGGAAGGTCCCCTGCTGCTCTTACAAATGTAAAAACCATTTTAAGTGCAATACAACACAATTTTGGCATTTCTTCATTCTTAAAGATATTGGAGCCTGAGAAAATGAAGGGGGGCCTGCTCAGCAGTGTCCAAGGCCATTGGCAGGACCACTCCTGACTTTCCTCTTCTTTCCCTTGGTTAGAAAGGCAGGACTGGAATCCACACTGTTTTGCAAATGAGGGACCCCAACAGGAAAGAGACGGTAAAAGAACACAGGGTTAAGAATATATGTTTCTTCTGAGTCATGGCTGCTGGTGGTCAGGCAGGATATATACTTCAGAAAACAGCAGTAAGAATGAAGCCAAAGAGGAAAGGAAAAAGGGAGATGTTTCAAAGAGGTCATCAAGAACTAAATCACTCTGGTATCAAGGAAGGCCGAAAATGGAAACGTGACATAAATGGGAGTTGACTTTAAGGCGCTAGAAGAAAACAGAAGTTGAGCTCACACTGTAAACAGGATGCTATACTATGAGTTGTGTGAATTTCTTTCTCTTGGTTAGTGATAGATTGGAAAGGAATTTTTTTTTTAATTTTTTTTTTAACGTTTATTTATTTTTGAGACAGAAAGAGACAGAGCATGAATAGGGGAGGGTCAGAGCAAGAGGGAGACACAGAATCCGAAACAGGCTCCAGGCTCTGAGCGGTCAGCACAGAGCCCGACGCGGGGCTTGAACTCATGGACCGACCGCGAGATCATGACCTGAGCCAAAGTCGGACGCTTAACAGACTGAGCCACCCAGGCGCCCCTAAAAAGAAGAAAGGAATTTTAAATGAAACATGGAAATGTCTTTCCTGATGGGGGGAAAAAAGGAAAACCCCAGCTTTCATTTCTATTGAGTTCATGGATGGGCAGAGCTTTGAGACGTGCTATTATGTAACTGCGAGCATTATCAGCCCTCCAGCTTACATTCAGCCCTCACAGCTGCAAGGCGTGTCCAACCAGCAAACAGGAAATGAGAAAGGAGCCTCCACTGCAGCGGGTCAGCAAGGTTTTACCAGCCTCTGGGAGGCACCCAGGGAGACAGAGAATCTTGAGCAAATGTGATCTCTCTGCTTTATAGATAAAAAGAGAATTTTATTGCGCAAGGTTTATAAACGTGGCCTTGGCAACACGTGTTTGTTCATTTGTTTAAAACTTTTAATGGGAAATTGTATTTTATTTGCTTAGATCTGTGCATTTCAAAAAGCGTAAAAGAGCTCTTATTGCAGCATAAAGATCAAAGAGAGTTGATTTCCTCCCATAGCTATTTCTTACTTTTTTTTTTTTATTCTGGAATGTTATTTTCTTCTTCTTTTCACAAATGGTGCCCAGAATGAAAAAGCAATCTGTATTTAAATGTTTGCATTATATTTCTTTTGGAATTCAAGAAATTGTGTGTGCCCAGGCGTTTAGGGGTCAGATTACACTTATAAGAAAACTAGAACAAATATTCAGAAATTGTATACCTGCAATTTGAGGGCAATGTGTTCAAAATTAAAAAAAAAAAAAAAAGAAACTTTTTCCAAGAAGAGGCTCTGTGCACAGGATTGGGATGGGGCTACTCTGATTCAGAATCTGTTGCCATGGTGACCGACCTGGGTGCCTCCTGGGCTCTGTAAGGGAGGCTGGTGTGGTAATTATATAAGCTGAAGCGCCGCTGAATAACCCCAGGAAGGCAGGACCGCCACAGTGCAATTTCTAGGAAACCACTATTTTAAAATTCATACATCATAATGCCTTCTCCTTTTATATGGAAATGTACCTTTTTAGTATTTTTTTTGTATATAAATCTGATAAAACTGATATAGTGGACAATAAAATTCACTAAATCTTGAATATAAGAAGTAAGCCACATGGACCCTATTATATACTCATGAATTTGTTTCCAACAGTTCCATTTTTTTATGAATGAACACTGAACTAGCAATTAAATGCCTTACTTTTTCTCATAATATGCCACATGCAACTTGGTCCTTTTCTTTAATATGTAATATATAATAATTATAAAAGTATAAGCAGGTGATTGCTTAGAACGATAAATCAATGCCATATTTAACTAGATAAACAAGTTAAATAGGCTAAGCATGAAGGGCAATTAATACACATTTGTCAATGAAAAATATATTTAAGAAGAGGAATTCATACAAATGTTCTCCTTCTTTATCACATTTTACGTTTCACATTTCCACATGTCATAAACCTTCTAGGAGAGAGATAATTACTTGACCTATAGGAAATTGGTTTCTGGTGATGATGTAATGTTATTTCTTCATTCAACAAATAGTTATTTATTGAGAAAACTAAATCTTTCACCTTGAACAAATCTTTTCACTTCCTAAGGGCATCATGTTCCCCATCTGTAAAATAAAAGTTTGTACTGAGGGTCTTTCCAGCTCAATCATTTCATCGTTCCAGAACTCACAAGATAAAATAGTCTATCAGTCACTTAGACCTTTTACTTTGAAGTGAGAAAACCACTATTTTTTTTTAATTTTTTTTAATGTTTATTTATTTTTGAGACAGAGAGAGACAGAGCATGAACGGGGGAGGGGCAGAGAGAGAGGGAGACACAGAATCGGAAGCAGGCTCCAGGCTCCGAGCCATCAGCCCAGAGCCCGACGCGGGGCTCGAACTCACGGACCGCGAGATCGTGACCTGAGCTGAAGTCGGACGCTTAACCGACCGAGCCACCCAGGCGCCCCAAGAAAACCACTATTTATTCAGTATCCATCGTATCCTGACACTGAGCCAGACATTTTACTTATTTTACCTATGGCACTGTAATCCACTTAAGAAATGAAGAGATAGGTTGTATGATTTTAATCTGTCCAACTCAATTTTTTTTTTAACGTTTATTTTTGAGAGAGAGAGAGAAAGAGAGAGCAAGTGGGAGAGGGGCAGAGGGTGAGAGAGAGACAGAATCCAAAGCAGGCACCTGGCTCTGAGCTGTCAGCACAGAGCCCCATGCAGGGCTCTGACCCACGAACCGTGAGATTATGACCTGAGCCAAGTCAGTTGCTCAACCAACTGAGCCACCCAGGCGACCCTCAAATTTTTTCAAATATTTTTTTAATGTTTCTTTGTTTTTGAGAGAGAGAGACAGAGTGTGTGTTGGGGAGGGGCAGAGAAAGAGGGAGACACAGAATCAGAAGCAGGCTCCAGGCTCTGAGCTGTCAGCACAGAGCCTGACACGGGGCTCAAACTCACAAACTGCGAGATCATGACCTGAGCCGAAGTCGGACACCCAACCAACTGAGCCACCCAGGTACCCCCTGTGCAACTCAGGTTTCACGTGTTGTGCATGGCACCAAGCTGCCCACACACTAGTGAAGGATCTGCAGCTACCTCTATGGATGGATTATTTTTTGTGAGGATAAAGAAATGGAAAGTATGATTGTATGGTATGTCAAAAACTCTGAGAACACTGTTTTTTTTTTTAATTATTACAGAATTCTGGAATCAAAGTATCAAAGTGACAAAAGACTAAATTGAACTCTCATGAAATAGGGACGTCCAGATTCATACAAAGGCAATGGGATGTAGAAAGTAAATGCTGTGTAGTACAATGCTGCGTTGTACAAGTACAACCCTAAAAATGGGACTTGGACATTCGGTTACTGTTTATTAGTACCCACTTGAGTCTAGTCATACTCAGAGGATTAATCATGGATCCAGGTCTGATCAATTGAATTTCAGAAAAATTAAATATGGTAAAAAATAATTATTGTAATGAGCACTTAATATGACAGATATGACTCAGTACAGGCTTTCTTCATTAACCTGAGTGTTTTTCCTACTACTCCCCTGAAAGCACTTTCTCTCTCCCTGTATTTGAAGATGAGGCTGATAATGATGCTACCATTCGGGTGTCTATATTTATTTGCAAAGCCATTGTGTATTCTGCAAGCTCCCTCCATTGCATACATGTTTTTCTGTTCAGTAGTTTTACATACTTTTTATTGAATCGATACTGGCCTTTTCCTGTTCTGCCCAAAGAAGAGGCCCCCCAAATGCTTTACAACTCAGTGAATACAATTCTGTCTCTTTATCTTTGAGATTTTTTTTGCCTCAAGTCCCAGTGTTATACCCCACCTCGTTTTTTGTTGTGTGAAAGAGTGGTCTGATGACAGATTTCATTTCCCAGAATTTATTACCTATTGTGTATTTTGCTGTTCAGCCACAATGACCCCATCTGCATTTAGGTTGAATGGGGACCCCACCCTGACCCAATTTAATAAAAAAATAATGAGGCCACTCGAAGCTCATAGATGTGTCAGCACTGTGAAAAGGGTCTATAATCAATGCAAATGCGATGTTTTCCTGCTTTGTGGAGCACAGAGGTTTGACACCCATCTCTTTTGCTGGATCAAATCAGACTCCCTCTTTGCTTTGAGAATCTAATGAAAGGTATGGACTCTCCCCTCAAAAAAAAAAAAAAAAGCATGTGACTGTATAATTTATTGAAATGTTAATTGGTGGGTTGTTTCATGCTCTATTTTTTCCTCCCTCCTATTCCAAGAATGTGGTCAAGCCTCTTGAGATGTGAATGGTGCCCCTGAGGTTGTACAGAGCACAACCTGCCAATCGCTCATGGGAGGCCTCCCAAAAAGTTCAGGAGCCTTTGTATACTGTCCAAGGGTGGGGCTGGGAGAGTATCAATAATGACCAAGCTTGGATTTCCTGCCGTCCGAGGCAGAATGGAGCTTGAGGTCAAGTTTAACTTGATTTAAAGTTTATTAAATAATGTGATGATTTTGTACCCTTGTGTGTAGATATAAGTTCCCATCCTCTGTACAGTTTGATGTTCCCACACACCATTTTACACACTCTTTCTAAGGGTTTGTGATCATTCCTCATCCCCCAACCCTTCCTACCCCACTCTCTGAGATCAGTAATAAGAATTTTAACATTTATTAAGTGCTTACTATTGAGTTTTAACAAAGAATGATACACGTGTTTTTCACGAAGGGAAGCAAGGGTTTGAAAGGTCAAATAACTTTCTGAAGGTCATACAGGCTTTACTGATAGAGGCAGGGTTTGAATCCAAATCCACAAACACGGGGTAGTGGTAAGTTATACGTTGTCACAAAAGCCATTGTGCGAAGATGCTATCCTCAGGACTGTATTTTATTTCTTTTATTTCTTTCTTAGTTTCTTTAAAAAACCCTTTAGTAATCCACAACCCTGAACCTGGTCATAACATCCTCAGTGTAAATTCCCATACAGAGAGAGCAATCAGCATTCATACTCTGACATGCAAAAAGAGTCCCCTGCTCAAGCTATTACCTGTTAGACCCGGCACCCCGGCGCACCTCTCAGAAGAAGCGTGGCCTTCACTGCCTACTTTACGTCTCAAGACTTGAGATTCCTTTTCAGAAAAATGGGGATGATAGAAGTGCCTATGATACGAGATTGTTGTGTAAATTATATCAAAAGCTGGGCACATTAATTACTTGGCATAGAGCCCAGTACATGGGAAGAGTTCAATAAACGGCAGCTCATTATTATAATTAAGCCGCACTATTCTCACTGTGAAGACTTGCCCTCAGTTGATATTTGTTTAAAGGCAGGGAAGGCTGTGAGTCTGAGAGGTCTTCTGTGACTCCTTTAAGCTTTTAAATTCTTCCTTGACACTACTAGAGTATTTTGGACATACTTCATTGTTGCGTTTTAGATTCCATAAAAATTATATTTTCATGTATCTGCTTTCCCTAACTAGACTGATAGCATCATGTTGATATTTGACATCTCAGTATCTAGGAGAGGAGCTAGCACTCAGGCCAGGGACTCCAGGGACACCATTCATATTGTATTCATTGTCATCGGTGCCAGCCCCCACCAGGTGGACCTTGCTGTGACCCCAGCCCCCACCAGGTGGACCTTGCTGTGACTGGGGTATGCCCAGAATAAAACATGGCTCTAATAACAATGATTTTGTGTTTTGGAATAATATTAGGCATGAAATCATATTTGAAACAGAATAGAAAAGAACTGTATTTTCAAATATTTTCCCACCTAGTATTAACTTTTTTCCCCCAGCTTTATTGAGATACAATTGATATAGAAGTATTCATCTTTTTTCTGATTTTCGTAAGGCGTCACTTAATTTTCTACTGTAACAGAAAACGTGGCATATAACAGTACTCTAAAAGGCAAGATGCATCCAATCGTAAGTGGACAAAAGATTTTGTTGGATGCCCTTTTAAAATTTAATTTAGAATTTAGTATTGAGAAAAATAATGTATCATTGACAAAACATAAAACTTCTTGCCTTTCCCCAGTTTGTATAAATTGAGATCATTATTAAGTCAAGATTGGTAACATAAAATGTCTTCAGAGCTGCTGCATAGAACTCCTGTTCCAGTCATTTAAATGAATTCTCAAAGACTTGAAAAGAATCCTGATTTCATTCAATTTACTATTGATGTGTCTCATGGAGAGAAAGGTTGACTATGAACAAAATAGTCAGACTTGAGGAAGGGTTTCAGAGAAAGAAAATGAAAAGCATTTAAATTTTAAAATGTAAATCAAGCTTTTTGCTTTAAGACAGAATATAATTCAGGCCAGACTAATTTCAAATTTATGATAATTTCATTAGCTGCATTGAAACTTTCCTTGATCCAATCTGTAAAAAAGTAGTTTGCTAATTTATAATTATAAAATATGGGAGATATTTAAGGCATTGTTTTCAAGCACTATTTGCATTTGTTGTTTTCAAGCACCATTTGCTCACAAGCTGCTAATTATAATTTTAATTCATTTATTAATCTAAGTCTAACAGAATCTCCAGTAATGTTTTATTTTTCATTACGAATGTTATTGTAATTACTTAAAAATTATATAAACGCATTTATGTTCAAATAATGTAATCCAGAATTTTTAAGGTAATTAAACTTCATTTTCTGGTGTAGGCTTTGTGTTAACTTTCCATTTACTCAAAAAGATTTAACAGACAACCTCTAAATTCATACTCTCAACAGTATAGTGAGGGATGCAACTGCTATGAAGCAGTTAGTAAATGAAACATTCTTACAAATATGTTGAAAGCCTGTCAATAATTTTTTTTTACTAAGTTGCAAAATTTTTATCTGTCTTAAACACACGCTCATCAGATAAAATAATTTGTTTAAGCTTTCTTTTTTTTTTTTTAATTTTTTTTTTCAACATTTTTTTATTTATTTTTGGGACAGAGAGAGACAGAGCATGAACAGGGGAGGGTCAGAGAGAGGGAGACACAGAATCGGAAACAGGCTCCAGGCTCCAGGCTCCAGGCTCCAGGCTCCAGGCTCCAGGCTCCAGGCTCCAGGCTCCGAGCCATCAGCCCAGAGCCATCAGCCCAGAGCCATCAGCCCAGAGCCTGACGCGGGGCTCGAACTCACAGACGGCAAGATCGTGACCTGGCTGAAGTCGGACGCTTAACCACTGCGCCACCCAGGCACCCCTGTTTAAGCTTTCTAATGCAATAGGCCATCTTCCCACTTCAGTTAAAATTCTTACATGCCTACAACTGTCATCATTTACTTTTGTTTCTCTAACTGTCCATATTGATTTCAGTGGTAAAATAGTAACAGTAATTATTCTAATGGATGATTAAATTGAAGACAACTACTATTAATCTACGGTTGCTTTTCAAATAGTACTATTTTTTTTTTCTATAGATAATTTTATAGACCTGAACGATCCTCTAATCTTCTTCTTAAACCTCTGACAAATCTTTTTAGAAATGGTTCTGAGACCCTTCTTTCACTCTGGGTTTCCCTTGGGATTCCCACCTAAATTCTTCTTCCCTCCTTTTATTTGCCTTTTAACTCAGCTGTTGCCATGGAGTCAACGGTAGCAATGATCCCCAATCAATAGCTGTCTGATTTCTCAGATTCAGCTCAATGTAATAACTGTGTCTCTGTGGTATTTTTTATATTTGTAAGACCAGCATCATCTCAATTTTAAATATTCAAAGCTTTATTAATTGATGCATATATTTTTCCTGCAGTTTGTATTTCTTTGCATAAGATTTTGCTATTCTCAATAAGCATGACTTAATGAATGATAACTAAAATAAATTCACAGAAATAAATGTTCTTTGTATTCTGGTTCTAGACTGATCCCATGTGGAAGCCTCTATCTTCACAGTGAATATCTAGAAATAACAGAAAAGATGTGTGATTTAAACATCTATTAACACAATAACCTTGGAAGAACCTTAGAAAGATGCTAATGAAACATATAGAATTAAATATGAGGGAAACAGTACTAAAACATTAATGGGAGCCTGCTGGTTCTAGACAACATGGAGGAAACACATTCCATTTTATTCCTTCCAGTAATCACAATTAAATTTTAGAAACCTAATGTAAGACACAGAACAATCTGAAGATAGGAGAAAATAAGTGGAATGGCTAGAGACCTTGGGACTTAAGGAACACCCTGGCAGTGAGTTCTCTGAGTTTTTCTTGCCTTATAAATACCTGTCTGAATGCTAGACAGGCCCACAATTGAGAAACACCAAGAGTCACAGACAAAATAGCCCCAAGAAAAGTCTGATTTCTCTAGCCAGAGGACCAGGAAAAGGGTGGTCCAACAAGACAGAAACACTGTAACCATATCTTCCTGTCCTTGAGGTAAACACTGTGAAAAACACCACATTCCTCTCCCACCAGAGCCCAGAGCCAGGGTGCAGAGCTCTGTTTTTGCCCTTCCCTTTGTGATGAGGGGGAGGTGCCCTTCCCCAAAGACCTCGTGGGCAGAACTTTGACTTCCATATGCTCTTTTCAGCAACAGTAGTGCTCTTCCCTGCAGAGTCTTGGGGCATAACTCGGACTTTGACTGTCTTTCTACAATAACAGAAATGTGCTCCTTGTGCACAGAGCCTGTCTGTAGAACTCTGACTTATAACCCCATTTGAGTGACTGGGAGGGGACCATTGCCACATAGTCAGAGGATAAAGACTTATCTTCCAAACTCTGCCCTCTGCAATAGAGCTGGTGTCCCTCCACCTACTCAGACGGTGCTGAGAGACTTGGCATGCAGTGTTGTCATCTGAGTAGCACAGGCAGAGCAGATCAGAATAATATGGCAGAGGCTTGAAAGACTACTGACATTTGAACTACAGCACACAAAGAATATCAAGATATGCGTTCTGAACCTAAACAGGTTACTAAAGAAGATTCCATAGGAACGAGGGTCTTATAACAGAATACTCAAAATATCCAAGCTACAGTATAAAATTTATCATATGAAGAATCAAGAAAATGTAGATTTAAATGAGAAAAGAAAAGTAACAGATGATAATACCTAGATGATAACACAGACGTTCAGATTGTCTGAACAGGATTTTTAAGAAGCTGTCAAAAAATGCTTCAACAAGCAATGTGAACACTTCTAGAAAAATAAAAATTAGAAAATATCATCAAAGAATTAGAAGATGTAAAGAAAAACAAAATGGAAATTCTAGAACTGAAAAATACAATGATCTAAATAAAAAACTCAGTGGGTGGGCTCAATGACAGAATGGAAATCACAAGGAAAGAATTAGTGAACTTTAAGGTAAGTCAATAGAAATTATTCAAACAAAAATAAAAGAAAGAAAGAAAGAAAGAAAGAAAGAAAGAAAGAAAGAAAGATTTTTTAAAAAATAAATTGAGCCCTAGGGACCTATGGGATAATAACAAGAAATCCAACATTCATGTTGTCAAAGTCCCAGGAATAAAGTAAAAAGAATACAGGACTGAGAAAATACATAAAGCAATAATGGCTGGGGCGCCTGGGTGGCTCAGTTGGTTAAGCATCCTACTTCAGCTCAGGTGATGATCTCACAGTTTGTGAGTTTGAGCCCTGCGTCTGGCTCTGTGCTGACAGCTTGGGGCCTGGAGCCTGCTTCGGATTCTGTGTCTCCCCATCTCTCTGCCTCTCCCATGCTCATGCTCTGTCTCTCTCTGTCTCTCAATAATAAAGAAACATTAGAAAAAAATTTAAATAAATAAATAAAGCAATAATGGCTAACAATTTCCCAAATTTTATAAAAGATATAAACCCACAGATTCCAAAAGCTCAGTGAACCACAAACAAAATAAATCCAAAGAAACCCATACCAAAATATATCATAGTCCAAATTCTGAAAACTGAAGACAAGAGAAAAACTTTTGAAAGCAGTTAGGGGAAAAAAAACACAATATATTACCTACAGAGGAATAATGACTGAAATACTAGCTGATAATTAATTAGAAACCAGAGGTCAGAGGTCAAAATTTTTCAAGTGCTGAAAGAAAAGAATTGCCAACCCAAAATTCTATATTCAGTGAAAATATACTTCAGAAATAAGAGGAATCAATATATTCAAATATTAAAAACAAAAGCTAAGAGAATTTGTCACCAGCAAAATAAAAGAATAACTGAAGGAAGCTCTTCATACAGAAACAAAATGATTCCAGAGAAAAACCAAGAACATCAGAAATGAAGAAAGAACTGCTTAAAGGGTAAATATATTGCTAAGTCCAATGGGATATTTTTCCCTTGTAATTTTTAAAAATTGTGTTCAATAGTTAAAAGTAAAAGGTTTCTTTTGTTTGTTTGTTTTTTTGTTTTTTGGTTGTTTTTTTTTTTTTTTTTTTTTTTACTGAGCCTGGGTGGCCTGAGTCTAGCTCAGGTCATGATCTCATGGTTTGTGTGGGATTGAGCCCCACATCAGACTCTGTGCTGACAGCTCAGAGCCTGGAGCCTGCTTCTGATTCTGTGTCTCCCTCTTTCTCTGCCCCCCACCCCAAGAATAAAATTTAAAAAAACAAAAAAAAAATAAATAAAAAATAAAAATGAATCAATAAACATTTAAAAAAATTGAAATTATAACAACGCCTGATACAGTCTCAATGTATGTAGAAGTAATATTTTTGGACAACTCTATTACAGAGTGGGAGGGTAAAGTAACCTAAATGGTAGTGATGTATTCACATGCAAAATATTTAACAGTAGACTACAATGAGGTATACTTAATATAACCCGGAGAACAAACACTCAGGAAAAAACTATATGAAGAGACAGACCCAATAAATAACACCATAGATAATCAAAATGGAATACTAAAAAAGTACTCAAGTAGCCCACAGAAAGATAAAGGGGAACCTGAGGAATTAAAATCAGAGGGAGCAAATAAATAATAAAAGAGCAGACATAAATTCTGAAAAATCAATAATTACCTTAAATCTAAAAGGCCCAAAGACATCAATTAAAAGACAAGGATGGGCAGAGGGATTTTTAAAAATGACATGACTGTATATAGTATATATAGTATATACCTAACATGCCTCAAATGTAGTGATAGGTTAAAGGTAAAAGGATAGAAAAAAAGAGAGCATGCAAACACTAATCAGAAGAAAGGTGAAGTGGTTATGTTGATATTAAATGAAGTAGACTTAGGAACAAAGAAAATTACCAGAGACAAAACAGTACATTACGTAATGCTACAAGGGTCAATTCACCAAGAGACTAACAATCTTAAATGTACAAGAGAGTTACAAAGTACACAAAGCAAAAACTTACGGGAAGGAAGAAAGAAATAGAGAAATCCACGATTATAATTGGGGACGTTAACACCCCTTTGTTAGAAATTTGTAGAAACAGCACAAAAAATGTCGGCAAAGATTTGAAAGAATTAGACAATATTACCAATCAGTGAAATCTAATTGACATTCATGAGAACATTTCACCCCAAAACAGCAGAATACACATTTTTTTAAGTGTTCACGGGACATTCACAAGAGACTGTTTCTTAGATCATAAAATAAACCTTAACAAATGTAAAAGAACTGGGCTCATGTAAAATATGTTATCTGATCAGAATGGAATAAAACTAGAATTCAACAACAGAAAAATCACTAAACACTTAGAAATCAGACAGTCTACATCTAAGTAATCTTGGTGTCAAATAAGTAGTCTGAGAGGGACATTTTTTAAAAAATCAACTGAATTAAAATAAAAACACAAAACTGTGGAAAACCATAATGACATACCACTGCATACTTACCGGAAAGGTTAAAAAATAAAAGAGAGTGACAACACCAAATTCTGGTGAAAATCTCAAGAAAATAGATCTTTCACACATTTCTGATTGGAATGCAAAATGGTACAGCTACTCTAGGAAATAGTTTGGCACTTTCTTAAAAAAACTAAACATGCAACTATTATACTACCCAGCAATTGCACTCCTGGGCATTTATCTTAGAAAAATGAAAGCTTATGGTCACACAAAAACCGACAGATGAATGTTCATAGAAGGTTTATTTGTTACAGCCAAAAGCTGGAATCAGTCCAGATTCCTTCAACGGGTGAATGGTTTAACTAGCTGTGGTACATTCATTGACCATGGAAAATTACTCAGCGATTATTTAAAAATGAACTATGCAGCAACTTGGATGAATCTCCAGGAAATTCTGCTGACCAAAAAAAGTCAGTCCCTTAAAATTACATACAGTATGATTCACTTTTATAACAATTTTGAAATGGCAATTTTAGAAAAAGAAGGCAAGGCAAACCTAGTTTCCCTGGGTTAGGGAAAGGAAAGGTGGAAGAAGGGAGGTATTATATAAAAGGGCAACATGAGGGACCCTGGCCGATGGTGGTGTTGGAATTTTTCAGTATCGTGACTGTGGTGATGGTTACAGGAACCTGCAGAGGTGATAAAACTGTACAGCACTACGGACATACCCAAATGAGTACAAGTAAAACTGGTAAAAACTGAATAAAATCAATGGATTTTCTCAATGTCAATATCCTAGTTGTGATAGTACACTATAGTTTTTTTAAACATTACCACTGCAGGTAACTGGGCAGATTGTACAAGAGAGCTCTCTCTATTATTTCTTACCACTGCAAGTGAACCTACAATTATCTCAATAAAAATTTCAGTTAACAATATCTGCTGTATATGGCTAAAGCAATACTTAGAAGGGAATGTATAGGAATAAAATGCTTAAACTTTAGCCCCGTGGCCAGTAATTTTTGCTCAGAAAGTCCTGATTGTGCAGAAGCTTGAACATACTAGTTGTTTCTGAACAAATATGTGTGGTAGATTTAAATGTAAAATGTAATGCTATAAAACTTCTAGAAGAAAGCATGAAGAAAGTCTTTGTGACCTAAATTTAGGTAAAGATTGCCTAGGTATGACTCCAAAGGCACGATTCATAAAAGAAATAAACAATGAATTGGAGCTCATAAGAATTTAAAACATTTGCTCTGCAAAGTACCCTATGTTTTTTTAAAGATTTATCTATTTTTGAGATAGAGCGCAAGCAGAAAAGGGGCAGAGAAAGAGGGGGACAGAAGATCCAAAGCAGGATCTGCACTGACAGCAGCAAGCCCAATGTGGGCCTTGAACTAGGGAGCTGTGAGATCATGACCTGAGCTGAAGTCGAATGCCCGACTGACTGGGCCACCCAGGTCCCCCTACAAAATACTCTATTAAGAAGATGAGAAGACTAGCCAAAGACTGGGAATAAGATAAACAAATTTTCAAATCACATATTCAATAAAATCTTCATATCCAAAATATGCTAACATTCTGAACTCAATAGTGAAACAAACAATCCAGTTAGAAATGGGTAAAAGATTTGAATGAACACCTTAACAAGGAAAATCTATGAATGGTTAATATGTACTTTAAAAATGTTCAGGGGTGCCTGGGTGGCTCAGTCGGTTGAGTGTCTGACTCTTGATTTGGGCTCAGGTCATGATCCTGGGGTTGTGGGAATGAGTCCCATGTTGGGCTCCAACACGGAGCCTGCTTAAGATTCTCTTTCTTCCCCTCTTCTGCTCTCCTCTCCTCTCTCTCTCTCTCTCTCTCTCTCTCTCTGTCTTCCTCTAAAAAATAAGAAATAAAAAATGTTTAACACGATTAGTGTAGTAGATAGAATAATGTCCTCCAAAAGATATCCACCTCCTAATCCCTGAAACCTGTGAATATATTATTTTATTTGGCAAAAGGGACTTTGCAGATGTGATTAAGATTAAGGACCTTGAGATGGGGAGATTATCCTGGATTACCCAGATTGACTCAGTCTAACTAATATGAATCATAAAATGATGAGAACCTTTCCTGGTTACAGTCACAGATACACAACAACAGAATAAGGATCAGAGAAATGCCACGTTGCTGGCTTTGAAGTTGGAGGGAGAGCCACAAGCCAGAGAATGCTGGTGGTCTCTAGAAGCTTGCAAGGGCAAGGAAATAGATTCTCCCCTAGATCTTCCAGACAAGAATGAAGTCTTGCCGATGCCATGATTTTAACCCAGGAATGCCTATATCAGACTTCTGACATATAGAACTATAAAATAATACATGCTTTGTTGTTTTAAGATGCTAAAGTTGTGGTGATTTGTTATGGCAGCAATAAAACACTAATACAAATAGGCATTACCAAAATGCAGATTAAAATCGTGACCTGGATCTCCATGGTTAGAATCGCTAAAAAAAAAAATTACCGGCAACAGCAAACACTAGAGAGGATGCAGAAATTGGATCGCTCATCAATTGCTTACGGGAATGTAAAATGGTACAGCTACTCTAGGAAACAGTTTGAAAGTTTGTTTAAAAACTAAATGTGGAGAAACACCTAGGTCGCTCAGTCGTTAAGCATCTGATTCCTGGTTTCAGCTCAGATCATGATCTCATGGGTTCAAGCCCTGCATCAGGCTCTGTGCTGGCAGTGTGGAGCCTGCTTGGGATTCTTTCTCATGGCCTCTCCCCCACTTGCACTGTCTCTGTCTCTTTCAAAATAAATAAATAAACTTAAAAGAAAAAAAAACAACTAACCATGGAATTATCATATGATCCAGCAATTGCACTCCTGGACATTTATCTTCGAGAAACGAAAACTTGGTTCACACAAAACCTATAAAGTAATATTCATAGCAATATTATTTGTAATAGCCCAAGCTGGAAACAATCCACATGTCCTTCAATGGATGAATAAATAAACTGTGGTCCATCCATACTATGGAATAATTCTCAGCAATAAATAGAAACAAAACACAACAACTTGACACATGCAACAACTTGGATGGATTTCAAGAACATTATGCTGAGTGAAAAAAAAAAAAAACCCAGTCAATCTCAAGGGGTTAAATATGGTCTGATTTGCATAACATTCTTAAAATGACAAATTCTAGTGATGGAAAACAGATTAGTGGTAACCAGGCATTGGGGTTGCAGAAAATGTGGGATCATTAAGGGATAACATGAAGGACTTTATTTGTGATGATGAAACAGGTCTGTGTTCTGATTGTGATGATAGTCATTTGAATCTCTGTGGTGAAATTACATAGAACTACCCTCCCCCCAAAAAACACAGTATATAGCAGCATCATTCATAATAGCCAAAAAGTGGAAACAACCCAAATGTCCATCAACTGATGAATGGATACACAAAATGTTATATATGAAGACAATGAAATGTTATTTGGCAATAAAAAGGAATGAAGTACTGATACGTGCTATCACATGGATGAAAACATTAGGCAAATCTATACAGACAGAAGGTAAATTAGCGATTGCCTAGGACCGGAGGGAGGAGAATCAAGAGTGACTGGTAATGGATACCATTTTCCTTTTTGGAGGTAATGAAAATGTCCTAAAATTAGATTGTGTTGATGGTTGCACAACTCTGTGAATATGGTGAAAATCATTGAATTGAAAACTTGAAATGAACAAATTTTGCGGTATATGAATTGTATGGCATATGGTATATGAATCATATCTCAATAAAGCTCTTTTTTTTTCTTAAAAGAGTGCACGTAAAAACTGGTGAAATCTGAATGAGGCCCATACTTGAGTTAATAGTACTGTAACAACATGAGTTTCTTGGCTTGACAATCTACTACCTACATCGTACTGAGTGCAGAGTATAGAGGAATTCTTTGCACTGTTTTGCAACAACCTGTGAGCCTTAAACCATTTGAAAATAATTTTAAGAAAAGGAAGCTGCTCCATGCACAGGGCTGGAAGATTTGAAATAGGAGGGAGCCCTGGGGCACTGATGGCAAGATAACAGGTTACCACAGTGGGACCTGCCAAGTAGATCAAGCACTCCATACTTCTCTCTGTGTCAAGCAATAGACAAGAGTGGTGCCAGCCTTGAGGTCCCAACAATTCATGTAGCGGCCTCTATTGAAAAGGAAGGACTATGGGGCACCTGGATGGCTCAGCCGGTTAAGCATCTGACTTTGGTTCAGGTCATGATCTCACGGTTTGTGAGTTCAAGCCCCAAGTCAGGCTCTGTGCTGACATCTCAGAGCCTGGAGCCTGCTTCGGATCCTGTGTCTCCTTCTCTCTCTCCCCCTCCCCTGCTCATGCTCTGTCTCTCTCTGTCTCTCAATAATAAATAGATGTTAAAAAAAATTTTAGGAAAGGAAGGACTAGGGCCTTAGAATAATGGTCACAGTCAGAAGGAATGAGCAGTGAGCATCTCAGAGTCTAACCACAGGTACAGCCCAATCAGTAGTCTCTTCTGCTACTCCTCTCAGGTGACTGGAGGCAGTCTGCCAGTCCACTGCCAGGATCACTTCAGGAATCTCCTCCATGTGCATGCTGGAGGAAATGGGTAGAGCTTTTCCACAATGGCCTCACAGGGCATCACAAACACAAGACACACATATGACTATTTATCAGTTGAGATAAACCAGCATCACCACATGGAAGAATGCAAACACACAGAAATAGTTAATAGAGTGGGCAGCACTGGATTTTAGAAACACCATCATTACTTTATGTGGTACATATTTCTTGGTCTCTCCAATGTGTACTAGTCACTTTTTTAACCTCTGGAAATACGACAGTAACCACAACAGGCAAGGTCGCTACCTTCATGGACGTTCCAATTTACTGATGAAGACCACGAAAAAAAGTAAATGAAATAAAATATCAAAGAGCAAAAGAGTAAGTAAAGGGTGGGTGAGGGAGAAAGAGAATGTATGTGTGAGGTCACTAAGTGCTGTTTTGGATAAGGTAGTTAGGGAATATCTCCCCGAGGAAGAGGTAACCTTTGAGCAGAGATCTGAATAATGTGTGCGAGTAAGTCTTATCATATCCAGGGGAGAAGAGGGTGAGCAGGGAGGAGGAACAGGTACATGTATTGGGAGGGTTTGAAATGTTGACAACAGCAGGGAGACCAAAATGTCTGGAGTGGAATGGGCAAGGTGGGGAGAGTTCAGAGATCCACAGGAACCTGATCATCTAGGACATTCTAGGTCGTTATAAGAACTAGTGATTTTATTCAAAGCTTAATTAATACATTATGTTCCAAGAGATGCAAGAGAATATTTTAAACAACATTCTTTGAAAGGAATCAACCAGTAGACATGTAAATTAAAGGCTTCATCTTTGAAATGAATCATTCAATAGATGAGTAGAAGAGCCAATGGACACAAAAAAGGAGCAAATTAGGAAGCTGGAGGAAAAACCCAAATATTTTTTCCCCAGAATACAGGACAAACACACAATTAAGAGGCAAAGTAAGAAAAGGAAGGCAGAGGCTCAAAAAAATCCATCCAGAAGAACCAAATTTTATCTAATAGAAGCATTAGAAGATACTATTATAAAGTCCTTTTAGGAAAAATGGAGAAGAGACAATATTCAAAACAATACAAACATATAATTGAATAATTCTACTTAAAGTCTTCAATATATAAGAAACATTAAACTCTGCATATAATAAAGATATAAATACTTATCAAATATCCATGGATAATTATAAAAATTGACCATATATGACACAACAAGATACATGTTTATTTTATAAGGTTATTATAATTTCAAAATGGAAACAAGGCAAAGACTGCCCAAGATATAAAATTAGAAGGGCGCCTGGGTGGTTCAGTCAGTTAAGCGTTCAACTTCAGCTCAGGTCATGATCCCACAACTTGTGAGTTCGAGCCCCACTTCTGGCTCTGTGCTGACAGTTCAGAGCCTGGAGCCTGCTTCAGGTTCTGTGTCTTCCTCCCTCTCCTTGTCCCTCCCCCACTCACACTCTATCTCTCTCTCTCAAAAATAAACACACACACACAAAAAGAAAATTAGAGGCCAGTTTCACTTAAGAACATAGATGTAGATCCCTAAATAAATACTGGCAAATCAAATCTGACAGTGTATTTAAAAAAAATGACCAAGTAGAGTTTATCTTTGTAGATTAACATTGTTCACTATTTTTAAAAACTATACATGTAATTTACCATGTTAACAGGTTAAAGTTGAAACAACATTGTGTTAGATGATGCAATTAAAACATTTCAACATTCATTATAAACTTACATTTTATTTTTTCAGATACAAGAGATTTATTAAGGAAAGGCTCTCAGAATACATCATGAAGTGAATGGGGGAAGGACAGGGAAAGGAAAGAAGCTGAGTACTGGTGTGGTTTCATGTGAAGTCCCAGCCTTGGCCTGCTTGGCTTTTCATAGAATGGTCAAGCCAGAAGTTCTCAGTGATCCAGAAATCACATTTTCCAGTATTCAGGTGACTGATGTCTTCATTTATCCTTTCTCCAATGCTCTTCCTTTCTTTATGTAGACTTGAGTTTCTGACCTATATTATTTTCTTTTCTCTGAAAAACTTATTTTAACATCTCTTACATGGCAGATCTACTGGCGAAAACAAATCTCTCAATTTTTGTTCATCTGAGAAAGTCCTTATTTCTCCTTCACTTTTTTTTTTTCAAGTTTATTTAAGTAATCTCTACATCCAACAGAGGGCTCGAACTTATAACCTCCAGATCAAAAGTCATATGCTCTTCTGACTGAGCCAGCCAGGAGCCCCTCTCCTTCATTTTAAAGGTTAATTTTATTTTGTTAAAAAAAATTTTTTTTAACGTTTATTCATTTTTGAGAGACAGAGCATGAGAGGGGAAGGGGCAGAGAGAGGAAGACACAGAATCTGAAACAGGTTCCAGGCTCTGAGGTGTCAGCACAGAGCCCGACACGGAGCTCAAACTCACAAACTGCGAGATCCTGACGTGAGCCGAAGTTGGACACTCAACTGAGTGAGCCACCCAGGTGCCCCTTAAAGATTAATTTTAAAGGGTACAGAATTCTAGTTTGGTAGGTGGTGGGGGTGGGGAAGATTTCGTCTACACTTTAAATATTTCACTTCACTGTTTTCTTGCCTGCATGGTTTCTAAGGAGAAGTCTGATATAATTCTTATCTTTGCTTCTCTATAGGTTTTTCCCCCTCTGGCTTCTCTTACAATTTTTTTCTTTATCTTTGATTTTCTGAAGTTTGAATATATGTCTAGGTATAGGTTTGTTTTTGTTTGTTTCCTGAGTGTTCTTTGAGCTTCCTGATTGTGTCTGACATCAGTTTGGGGGAAATCCTCATTATGATGGAGTAGGGAGTAAGGTGGACATGAGCTGGAGACAAAGGTGGTGATACATAGGTGACACGTTAGAAGCCTGAGAGCACAACATTCTGACTTTGTGGGGGGTTTTTTGGGTTTTTATTATTTGTATTTAGTTTCAGGTTTTTATTTTAATTCCAGTTAGTTAACATATAGTGTAATATTAGTTTCAGGTATAGGATTTAGTGATTTGTCACTTACATACAACACACAGAGCTCTTCAGAACAAGTGCCTTCCTTAATACCCATCATCCATTTAACCCATCCCCCTGCCCACCTCCCCTCCAGCAACCCTCAGTGTGTTCTCTATAGTTAAGAGTCTGTTTCTTGGTTTGCCTGCCTCTCTTTTTTATTTCTGCTTATGTTCATTTGTTTGTTTCTTAAATTCCATATGTGAGTGAAATCATATGGTATTTGTCTTTCTCTGACTGACTTATTTTGGTTAGCATAATACACTCTAGCTCCATCCACATCGTCGGAAATGGCAAGATTTCATTCTGTTTTATGGCTGAGTAATATTCCGTTGTATTTATATACCACATCTTCTTTATCCGATCATCAGCCAATGGATATTTGGGCTGTTTCCTTAATTTGGCTATTTTTGATAATGCTTTTTTAAACATTAAGTTGCGTGGTATACCTTTGAATCAGTTTTTTTGTATCCTTTGGGTGAATACCGAATACTGCAATTGACAGATCATAGGGTAGTTTAATTTTTAATTTTTTGAGGAATCTCCATACTGCTTTCCAGAGTTGCTGCACCAGTTTGCATTCCGACCAACAGTATAAAAGGGTTCCCCTTTCTCTGTATCCTCGCCAACAATTGTTTCCTTGCATTGTTAATTTTAGCCATTCTGACAGGTATAGGGTGATATCTCATTGTGGTTTTGATTTGTATTTCCCTGACGATGAGTGATGTTGAGCATCTTTTCATGTATCGGTTAGCCATCTGGATATCTTCTGTGGAAAAATATCCATTCATGTCCTCTGCCCATTTTTTTAAACTGGATTACTTGGATTTTTTTT
This sequence comes from Panthera uncia, assembly GCF_023721935.1. Classification (NCBI taxonomy): domain Eukaryota; kingdom Metazoa; phylum Chordata; class Mammalia; order Carnivora; family Felidae; genus Panthera; species Panthera uncia. Next base: position 94,444,823 of record NC_064816.1, on the reverse strand, counting down.
TTGGGGGGGGGTGTTGAGTTTGAGGAGTTCTTTATAGATTTTGGATACTAACCCTTTACCAGACGTGTGATTTGCAAATATCTTCTTCCATTCTGAAGGTTGCCTTTTAGTTTTTTGTTATTTTCTTCAATGTGCAGAAGATTTTTATCTTGATGAGGTCCCAATAGTTCATGTTTGCTTTTGTTTCCCTTGCCTCAGGAGACGTGTTGAGTAAGAAGTTGCTGCTGCTGAGGTCAAAGAGGTTCCTGCCTATGTTCTCCTCTAGGATTTTGATGGTTTCCTGTCTCACATTTAGTTCTTCCATCCATTTTGAATTTATTTTTGTGTATAATGTAAGAAAGTGGTCCAGCTCCACTATTTTGCATGTTGTTGTCCAATTTTCCCAGAACCATTTGTTGAGGGACTGTCTTTTTTCCATTGGATATCCTCTCCTGCTTTGTCAAAGATTAGTTGGCCATACACTTGTGGGTTTATTTCTGGGTTTTCTATTCTGTTCCATTGATCTGTGTGTCATCTGTTTTTGTGCCAGTATCACACCATCTTCAGGACTACAGCTTTGTAATACAGCATGAAGTCCAGAATTGTGATTCCTCCAGCCTTGGTCTTCTTTTTCAAGATTGCTTTGACTCTTTGAGGTTTTTTGTTGTTCCATATAAATTTTAAGATTGTTCTAGCTCTGTGAAAAATGATGGCCTATCAAAATATCACTCACTTTGTGGTTTTTAACATCCTGGCACTATGCCTTCCAGCACCCCAGGGAAGACAGACCAAAAACCAGAGTGCTCTTCTCTTCAAACTCTGCCCCAGGATAACCTATAACTTCATTATAGTATATTTACATTCTGGTTTCCACCCTCCTCCCTCCCGATCTTCATCCCCACTCTCTAGGTGGGGAAGATGGCCATGACATTTCTGGCAAGAACATTATAGGGCCAAAAACTTCCCCTCACAACTGGTAAGAGGCATCCCTTAGATGACTGGAAACAACATCGATTGCAGCCCACCCTACCTATGACCCATAACTTCTGCAAACGTAAAAAAGGAAAGACACCCCTGTCCTCATTGACTTTACCATCTCTGGGACTGCCCACTTTCCTACCCTGAGAGTGTCCTGTCCTTAATAAACTGCTTTGTGCTTCTCACCTCCCTTCCGGCTGTATTTACTTAAAGGCTGATCCTCACATAAATCTTTCTAATAGGGAATCCAAGAACGGAGACCTCCATTCACCCAATGCAGACCCTCCCACTGATCACAATTTTTGCTTCAAATATTGTTTCTGTTCCCTTCTCTCTTCTTCTGGTATTCCCACTTGGCATTTATTAAGCTGTCCATAACTGTCTCACAGTTCTTGGATATTCTGTTCTGTTTTTTCAGTCTTTTTCCTTTTTGCTTTTCAGTTTTGGAAGTTTCCATTGTCATAGCCCCAAGCTTGGAGATTCTTTTCTCACTGTGTCCAGTCCACTAATAAGCCCACCAAAGGTATTCCTCAGTTTCGTTACAGAGTTGCTGACCAGTGGTATTTCCTTTTGATTCTTTCTTGGGTTTCCATCTTTCTGCTTACATTATCCATCTGCTCTGGCATATTGTCTATTTTTTTTTTTTCCATTTGAGCCCTTGGCATATTAATAATCGTTGTTTTAAATTTCTGGTCTGATCATTCCAACACCCTTGTCATATCTAGTGCTTGTTTATTCTTCTTACACTGTGTTTTTTGTGTTTTGATATGTCTAGTAAATTTTGGCTTAATAGCAGATATGGTACACTGAACCAAAGGAATTGTTGTGAGATGACCTTTAGCAATGATGTGGTTAGGTGTGGGAGGAGGGAAAGTGTTCTATAGTCCTACAATTAGGTGTCAGTCTTTCAGTGAGCCTGTGTCCCCGGACTGGGAAATTTAGTACTGTTTAGTTTTTTCCCCTCTTAGGTGAGATAGCATGGCGATAGGGAGCTGGAGTTGGATTCCCTTCCTCCAAGTAGTGTAGGCTTGGATTAAAACCCCAGCAAGTTAAGTTCTGGTAAAATAATTTCTCCTGGGGGCAGACTTCATTGAGAAGAATAGAATGCAATGGCATAATTTATTTTATTTTATTTTTCTTTAAGAGGAGAGAGTAAATGGAGGAGAGGGGCAGAGGGAGAGAGAGAGAGAGAGAGAGAGAGAGAGAATCTTAAACAGGCCTTATGCTCAGGGCAGAGCCCAACGGGGAACTCAATCCCATGACTCTGGAATCATGACATGAGCTGAGACCAAAAGTCACTCACTCAACCGACCAAGCCACCCAGGCGCCCCCTACAATGGCATATTTTGAAATGGTTACTTTTCCCCACTCTCTGCCAGAAGGAGAGGGTTTTTTTCTTTGCTAGTCACTGTGAGAAACTAGTTGAGATCCTAGCAATAAAACACATGAAAGTGTGGGGATGCCAGACCCCCCTCCCAGGACTGGATCCTCTCAGAGGTTTGAACACACAAACTGGTCCAGATTGAGCCTACAGCAATTCACTAATTATAGTTCAGGTTTTCCTACCACAGCACTGGTTCCAGAAGAGGTTTTTCCTTATGGGTTTCTGTTCCAGTAAGTTGTAATTCTCTGCATCCTCCTGTCTGTCATTCCAGTGTGGGACGCAGTGTTTACCCGGTGATTTCACTTCTCTGATAGATGTAAACAAAGTTGTATATTTTTCAGTTTGTTCAGCTTTTTATTTGTTGTAAGGATGGAATGGTGATTTCTAAGCTTCATTAACTTGAAAAAAATAACTTACCAAAAATCTAAGCCATATTCAATGATAGAACTTTAGACACATTTCAGTTAAAGTCATTTTTGCTCTTTTTACTATAATTCAATGTATCTTGGAGGGTTTAGATAGTGTCATAAAAAAAGCAATACAATATATAAATACTAGAAAAGGTGAAAAAAGAACCTCTTTATTTGTAGAAAATACTATTTTCTGCTAGAAAATCCAGAGCGATAAAATAACAAACTTCTAGAATTACAAAGAAAGTTTAGTTAGGCATAAAATACAAGATTAATTTCTAAAATAATATTTCTATATATCAGTAAGAACAAAGTAGACAATATAATTTTTTAAATGACCCTTTCACATAAGCAACAAAATAATAAAGTATTTGAAGTAAAGTTGGTTTAAAATTTGTATAATACCTTTGTGGAGAAACTATGAAATTTTATGGAAAAACATAAAAAAAGACTTGGATAAATTGAAAAGAATTCAACATTTTGTTAGAAGTCTTAAGCAGTGAAAGATATAGAAAAAGCAAAATATAAATAGTGGAAAGATTTAAAATTGGTCTTTTTTTGCAGTCAATAATATTGATTGCTCAGAAAATTAAAGTGAATCCAAGGAACTGGCAAGATATTTTCTTGGATTTTCAGCGAGGGAGAAGAGAAGTATGATCTACATGCAAAAATTAATATCCCTCCTGTATCCATTTAGCAACTAATAAAAAATATGTTAGAAAAAAGTAAGTTCCTATTTGTAGTGGGTTGAATAGTGTACCCCTAAAATTCATCTCCATCCGGAACCTCAGGATATGATTTTACTTGGGAATTAATCTTTGCAGGTGTAATTATCTAAGGCTCTTGAGATGAAATCATCCTGAACTTAGTAGAGGTCTTACATGTAAGGACTGATGTCATGAGAGAAAGGAGAGGGTGGTTTTGGAGATACAGGGACAAAGGCCACACAATGAGAGAGGCAGAGATTGGAATATGCAGCCCCAAACCAAGGAATGCTAGGAGCCCGCAGAAACTCAAAGAAGCAAGGAAGAGTCCTCTCCTCAAGCCTTTGCCTATACAGTGATTTCAAACTTCTAGACTCCAGAACTATGAGAGAATAAATTTCTGCTGTCTTAAGCCACCAAGTTGGTGGTAATTTTTATGACAGTCTTAAGAAACTAGTATAACACTGATGATACCACAAAAAATTATAAATTCCCTAGGAATAATTCCAATTATAAATGTACTCAATCTTCATGACAAAAATCCTATATTTTTACAGAAAAGCTAAACGAAGACTTAAATAAATGGACAAGTACCAAGGTCACAAATGAGATGATTCACCATTTTAATGATATCAATCCTCCAAAAATTAATCTATAAAATCAGTATGCCACATATCTGAAGTCATTAGAATTTTTCATAAACTTTTACATGTTAATTATAAAGTTTATATGGAAGTGTAAAAATTTAAGAATAACCAAGATATTTTTGTTTTTATTTTTTTCTAATTTTTTTTAATGCTTATTTATTTTTTTGAGAGACAGAGAGAGACAGAATGTGAGCAGGGGAAGGGCAGAGAGAGAGGGAGATACAGAACCCAAAGCAGGCTCCAGGCTCTGAGCTGTCAGTACAAAACCCAACAAGGGGATTAAACTCACAGACCGTGAGATCAGGACCTGAGCTGAAGTCGGACACTTAACTGGCTGAGCCATCCAAGCACCCCAAGATATTTTTGTTTTAAAGAAGATAACTGGGCTGGAGCAATTAAATATGTCCAATCTATGTAATCATATTATGAATTTATGGTGATTAAAATAGTGTGTTATTGGCACACTAAAAAAATAGATCAATATGAAGAGAGCAAGGATTCCAGAAACAGACCCAGGAATATATAAGAAAGCCAGATTGCAGAAGAATTATAAATGACAAGCGAATATCCAAAAAGATATTTGGCCTCACCAAGATTCTTAAGAATGCAAATAAAGAGGAAAATGCAAGAGTCTGGGGGGAGAAAGTTTAACAATATCAATTGATTATTAATAGAGGAAAAGGTGTTTTCATATTGCTGATGTGTTAAAATGGTACAGCCATTCTGAAGGGCAATTCCACAGTAATCAATTAATACTGAATATATGCATCCTCTAAGACTTAACAAATCTACTTCTAAAGCATGTACTCTATAGAAACATGTGTACTTAGCACAGGAAAGCACCTTCAAGATTATTTATTGCAGAATGATTTGTGACAGGAAAAAATTAGAAACAATCTGAATGTCTATTGGTACAGAAACAGTTACATAAACTATGGCACATCTATGCAGTGAAATATTATGCATCAAAGAATGAGTGCTGTTGGGGCGCCTGGCTGGCCCAGCTGGTTGAGCATCAGACTTTGGCTCAAGTCATGATCTCACGGTTTCTGAGTTTGAGCCCTGCATCAGTCTCTTGTGCTGACAGCTTGGAGCCTGGAGCTCAGAGCCTGGAGCCTGCTTCGGATTCTGTGTCTCCCTCTCTCTCTGTTCCTCCCCTGCTTCCACTCTGTCTCTCTCTCTCTCAAAAAAAATAAAGATTAAAAAAAGTAAAAAAAAAAAAAAAGAATGAGTGCTGCTGTGAGATCTAGTAACATGGAAAATATATATAGGTGAACACACATTCAGAAATATAATTTAAATATCTATAAAAATTTTACGAGACTTTAGTGATGGGAGGTATTGACAGTGTGTAAAAAGAATTCAGGTAAGATTCATGCAACCTCAAAGATCTTTTGAATTAAATGGAAACACATTTACCTATTTTACCCTTAGAAAGGAAAATTAATCAAGTGATGTTCCCACTTGGGTAAGATTTCGCAGTCCAATCCAGTAAGGATAGGACTCAAATCCAGGGATGCAAACTACGTCTGTGGCCAGCCCACTCTTATCGTTATGGAGTCATTGGCTTTGGAAGGATCAGTGCATATCATCATCACGGTGATCCAGTTATATAACGCTGTATCTTCTGTCTGTTGTAAAACTCCATCAAGTAAAGAAAACAACTCCAAAATTATATGGGAAAGTAATCTCAAATATGGTGTAAGATAAAATTATTATTCTTTAGTAGGTAACATCTCTCAATCCTAAGAAAATTTGAAATTAAGTATATAAATGTCAAGACAAACCAATCTGTGTTTTCAATAAGTTAGCATTAAAATTTTTGCATATATTTACATTACATATCCCTGTAATATTTAGAATTTGGTCTAATGGAATAATAGCTAACTAGAACAACAATCTTGTGATTTCAGTGTAATGTTTCTAGGCTTGTGATTTTAACTTAATATCTGTGCTTCATAATCATTAATGAAACATTAAGAGAACTTAAGAATCACCTGTTTATAATTTTTTTGATATATGAGTTATTTAAGTACTTGGGAAATTTTTGTCTGTTAAATCAGATGATGTAGAACTTTAAGAAGAAATAAAGTATATTAGTTTCATGAACATAGGTTGAAATAAAAATTTAAATAACTAATTTTATAAATTGGTTTTAATATTAACAAAAACCTCCTATAAGTGATTGTTGAAATTTGCTATGAACAGATAATATTTGTAAGCACTGCTTTAAATGTAAGAAATGGGTTTCCTATTCTGTAACTTTAATAAACTATTAACTTGTATTTCAAAACCAAAAATAACCTCTAAGGGTGCTTTCTGTAACAAAAAAAGCCACCCTCAAGGCACCAAAAAAAAGAATTAGCTGACAGTATTATTTAGTAAATCCACATTCACACATTAATACCATTTGTGTCTACAGGTACAAATAATAGACAAAGAAAAGACTACATATGAAAGTGTGAATAGTGTTTTCCCTCAGAAAAAGGTCGGGGAGATTTTAATTTTATCAGTAACCTTTGAATAGTTTGCAGTGAAAAAGCATTCATATATTGCTTGTGTAAGTAAAAATAAAGGAAATCTTTTGTCAAGTCATGTGTGCCCATTTTGGGTTCTATAATTAGGGTCACTATATTTCTGACTTTCTATGTTGTCTCAAAATAAGTCTGTTTAAGACAAAGTTATTCTTGCTCCTTTTATAGCAACATAAAGCCACTCTCCTAGCAGTAACATTTCCAACCACCTTCCTACTTGAGGGGCTTTATATAATGGGTAAAACTTAAAACTACAAATAAGACTCAGAATGTAATTTTGGTACTAATGTTGAGAGTTTAGTTGTATTTGTCAATATTATCATGGCAAAGGTGAAACATCCTCTAATGGTTTAGGGAATATGAATGAAAAGAAGTAGAAAAGCTTGCTCGAAAGGGGGCTCTGGGGTGGGGAGTTATTGACATACAAGACCTTATTTTCCAAGCATAGCCTGGAGAAAACACTTGTTATTTCAGAGAGTTAAAGGCAGAATTCCTCTAAGACTTTTGTTTGTTTGCTAGCAAAAAGACCTGCAGCCAGGTTGGGAGTGAAATGATAGGCTTTGAGACATAGTCTGGAAGAGACGGCAGAACAGAGGGAAGGCTGAAATCCTTGGCATAAAGATTTCATCCTAAGGCAAAAATGGAAAGGTCCTAATATTGAAGCCCAGTGTCCTTGGATCGAAGTCCTTTTAAAATTATCATCTGTGATCCTGTCTTGAAGAACAAATAGGCAAAATAAAGAGCTCATATACAGAGGTTTTTGGAAGATGGGATGTTTAATTAAAATTGCTGCTGCCTGTTAAAACCTTGTGCTTAGAAATTTTATTAGTTTGTAAAATTATGGGGTTTTAAAATTTATTTATTATTATTATTCTGAAGAAATAGATCAGTAGTACATATTGTCTTCCCTGGCTGAGGCTTTAGTAATATCTGATAGGATTACCAAACTCCTCAATAAAATTGTGTGTAAAAATTTGCCCAGGACAGGAGACAGCTCCACCCTAACCTGGAAACTAGAGCCAGGACTGAAAGATCGACCAGACTTCCTTTGCTCCTACATGCTAAGCCTTAGAAGAGCAAGTCTCAGGCTGTCCAGGTGAGACACCCAACTCCTGGGTCCAGAACCACCCCTCTCTTAACCCAGGTGAGCAGTGGCTCTCCCCCTGCCAAAGGGCAATCTCTAAGGATGGTGGCAATAAAAATCATTTCTGTTCCCACATAGTCAGAATGTTAGGTACAATTAATCCATAAGAGGCCCATTGAAATTATTTACGGAGAAACAACCTCCAGGGGGTTCCTGGGACAATAAGAAAACACAGAGAGTGTTGGGTTTGCCCTTAGAAAGCCAAGAGAGAGAAAGAAGTGCTGGAGAAATGGATTGATGGGCCAGGAAAATGGCAGGAGAACTGAGTTCAAAGCAGAATAAGGACCAGAAAGAAAAGTCCAGTGATGGAGATGATTGGGAGCTAAAACGAGGATAGGTAGAATTAGGTAAAGTAACAGTAACTTTCATACTGTTTATTTGACTGTGCTGTGATGTTACTCTCCTCCAACCCCCACCTACCCAAATCTCCAGTGACATATACATTAATTGCCTTAGTGGTTCTTAGTTGATAATGAAGGGAAATGGAGGGGAACTGCATGCCACAGGATGGGGGAAGAGAAGAGACACAAGGTACAAGACACAGAGCAGAGACGGAATTCCAAGTAAACAAGAGGGAAGGGTGATATGAGCCCCTGACTTCATGCCAAGGAATCTTTGTAGAGATTTAGTGTACAGCTTATGTGACATGGGGCTTGAGCAATTGTAAAAAATATATTAAAGAAAAACATAATCCCAAGGTTTGGTGGTCTGGGGACCATCAAGGACTCTGTCATGTGGATTACTCAGTCACGGACACTAGACATGGAGAAATTAAAAGCTCAAGGAATGGGTTTATGAATTCGAGTGGACTCAGATTTATCATCTACCTTTTTATGCATTCATCTGCTCATCCATCTATCACAGATTTCATCTATCAACCTGCCCACCCTCAATTTTCCTCAATAACATTTTCCTTTTCATGGTTTTTTCAATGTTTGAGAATTTTTTTTTCTTTTCCTAAGTAGAACTAGTAAACACCAGTGCAGTCTGTGGCCACACCATCTTACATCCAACAAAACCCAAACTTCCACGCAAGCAGGAAAATTGGGTGGAGTGAGAAAAAAATTGTGTTTTTTTGTTTTTTTTTTTTTTTCCTCGCTGTTTCCCTCTTTGGTGGCAGGAGGTGGCTTACCAGAGATTTGGGAGATTGCCTGGACGAGTTTTTCTAAATCATCTGTGGTGCCATTAGGACAACTGTCAATCCCAAGTTGCTCTATAGCTGCCCTTGGGCTTGAAAGGGGTCAGCAGTCAGTGCTCACAATCACTGGCCTGGTCTGAGCAGACGCTGCTGGCCCACATGCCCACGATCCTTTTTTAGGTCTTCCTTCTGTGTGTTCCCCACTGTCCAATTCTGACCAATTTCCTTTACTAGGAATTTTCCATTATTCCAACGGCCTGCCTGGACATACTCCTGTGATTTCTTGTGACTTATGGACCTGTAGGCAGTGTCTCACATTGCTAGAACTGGCTTCATTTTCCACTCTTAGACTCTCAAATAACTTTGATTTCTTCTCACATAGAAGAGTGACAAGACTTTCTTTTAAAACATTATATATACATATACATACATATATATGTATGTATATGTATATATATACATATTTATATGTATGTATATGTATATATGTATATGTATATATAATAAAGAATATAAAAGAGTTTATTAGAAATGAAACATAAGTTTATCAAGAATTCAGAGGGCGTAAGTTAGGATCCCTTCCCTCCATCTCTGCAATTGATCATACTTCATGTAAACATCCATTATGTTTTTAAGTCACAAAATGTGAAGTCAACATATATGAGACCCACTATGTATGCTTGAAAAAAGTAACTGGCCTGCCTCTAACTCCCATGCCAATAGGGAGCTCGTCTTCCCCCTAAGGCACCCAGGCAAATTCAAACTCCACAGCTTCTGTGAAATACAAAACAATGAAAAAAAAAAAAAGGAACAGGCTTAGAAAGAAATAATGACAATAATAAAAAAAAATATTGCTTGTAGGAATAATAAATGAAAGGCAGAAAATGAAATAAGTCTCCAAAGTAATTCCTTAAGACCCTCATGTCTCTCTTCCTAAAATAATACATAACAAATAAAACCTAAATTCCTTCTGCTTGTCTGTGCCATATGCACAGAGTTCATCAGCAGAGTAATTGGGGTTCTAGGAAATGGGGGCATTAACCGAATAAGGATTTTCCTGGTCTTGATAACATTGCCTCTACAGAGATAGCTCTTGGCCTCTCCAACTGCCTATCACTGTCCCTTCTCTGACCCCGGCAGTGGTTGCCTTCAGCTTCCACTTGTTAAAATGTTGTCTTGTCCTCCCAAGCTGCAGTCAGGTTCATGATGTCCCTGACGATGTCAAGGACTAGCTCCAGAATCTGATAGTCGGCTGGCTAATCTTGGCTGTTCCTCAGACGTTTCCTTGAATGGGCTTTGAGTGTCCTGTCTACAGCTGAAGGCTGCTGTGATGCTCTCCTTTTGTGTCCTGTGGCAGGCTCAGTTCCACCCATGGCACTGCTTTTGTCAGCCTGCGTGAGTCAAAGCTGTTCACCAGGACGAAGAATAAATGTCAGGAAAGGGTACTCAAAAGAAGAAATAATGCATTTTTCAGAAAACGCGCCTACTTGCAGACATTAGCTGAATAGTTTTTCACTAGTTCTTACTAGATAAGGGCACACCGTCACGCTCAGAACTTAGGAAAAATGTATATAGTTATAGTCTACTACTCTAAATTGATATAATGCTATTTCAGTGAAAAACCACCTTATACAGAATCGGCACTGTGAAAAGTGAAATTAAATGGAGTATGTATGAGTAAGAGGCAATAGCTTTCAAAAAGTAAGACATCAAAATAGGGTCCAAAATTTTTCAAAAGTGAAGTGAGAGAATGAGCTGAAAAGATAAGAGGCGGTAGCAGTAAAATGAGATCTTAAAATTGAGGTTTTATAAGTATTGTAATTGCTGGTAGTGGCAAAATCTTATAACCATAGGAGTAGGTGGCAGATTAGGGTAACGACAAGGTCATTGGAGGAAAAGAAGTCATGGAACTAAAAGGGTGGGTCCGGAAAAGCTACAGATGCGAATGTTAAGATCACTAAGAACCGAATACAGATAGTATAAAAGGAATTGATTATGAGCCAGGAGCTAGAACCTTCTAGGACAGGGAGAAAGTGTCCCAGCTGGGGGTCAGAAGATAACACAGAGGGGCGCCTGCATGCCTCAGTGGGTTAAGAGTCTGAGTCTTGATTTCGGCTGAGAACATGATCTCATGGTTTGTGAGCTCGAGTCCTGCCCTGGGCTGTGTGCTGACAATGCAGAGCCTGCTTGGGATTCTCTCTCTCCCTCTCTCTGCCCCTCCTCCACTTTCTCAAAAATAAATAAACATTAAAAAAAAAAAAAAAAAAGAAGGTAACGCAGAAAGTTGTAGAGGATACTTAGTGAAGACAGTGAGGATATAGGACATTCTGTTGTGACTATGAGTTCCAAAGCACACAAAAAAGGGTTTTGGAAGTTAAAGGGGAATAGGGAGATGGGAGAAAGTACTCAGTCAACTGGGAAGAGAGTCTGGAGAATAAAGGTTGACTAGGGAGCTGGGTTTCAGATGGTGACCACATAACATAGGGATAAAGGGCCTAATGAGATTACATAGATATTGAAGGTAAGGCATGAGTGTTGAAAAAGAGAGAGGTCTTGACAGAAGCATGTTTCAAGGCTCTCTTGTTACTCCTACCAGTGGGGGTATAGAAGCCAGGAGAGGAGCCATCTTACCCAAGCACAAATAACTTTGGAGATTTCTTTCCAAACCACTTCTACCTCCATCTTTCACATGGTTCCCAGTCCCTATAAGTGAATAGTAAATAGGTTTCATTTCCCATGGCTAGGGAGTGACTGCCTAGAACACGATGGTAGGAACAACTTCAAGACCATGCCCAGATTCAGGAGAAAAGGCAAACAGCCACGTCTATGCCAGTCTTTGCTTTCCCTAGTTTAAGGTAATTCCCTGAATTTCAATTCAGTTCCTAATTCTCCGTTCCACTCCTCACATTGCAACCTGCCTCCTAGCCACTTATACAACCAAAATGTTTTAAGGACTTTGACCTATATCACTTCACTTCAGGCTACAACCTCTCCCCTTCTTGACAGACATTGATTCAGTCTGCTGTATTGTCTGCTAATGATCCCAAAGTCTCCTTGTCCAGATAAGACCTCATCCCTGAGCACCAGTTGTCTGCAATCGTCACCAGGGCTTTGAGTACATCAGATGTGCTCTTCAAACCTTCCTGTCCCAGTTGGCACAGCCCCATTTTCCTTTGTTCAACTGGGGAACATGTCATCCTCAACCCTCCCTTTTCTCCCATCTCATCATTCACCACTTTCTATGCATTCAACCTCTGACATTCCTTAAATCTGCTCCCTCTCCTCCCTCCCCACTGCCTCTGCCTTGTTCACATCTGTCTCTTCTCTCAAGCAGACTTGGGAAGTACACTTCAGCTCCCCTTCCCACAGCCATCAGAGTGACCTTTGCAAAACACAGCTGTTTCTCCCTTCCTTAAAAGGCTTTAGTGGCTTTACGTCACTTACAAGGTAAGATCGAAGTTCTTAGCACTTGACACACAACATCGCATATGTCCAGGTACCTCTCTCTCTTGCTAGCCTATGACCACCACCAGGACAGGAATGTGGACCTCCTTTATTTTGAATTCCCAGTAATTGCTTAGAGATGCAGAACACAATAAAGGTTAAGTGATGTAAGCAGGCAAAGGAAAGTATAAAAAGCAACCTTGCCTTGGGGTGCCTGGGTGGCTCAGTCAGTTAAGCAGCCGAACTAGGCTCAGGTCACGATCTCGCGGTTCGTGAGTTCAAGCCCCGCGTCAGGCTCTGTGCTGACAAGAGCCTGGAGGCTGCTTCAGATTCTGTGTCTCCCTCTCTCTCTGACCCTCCCCCACTTGCACTTCGACTCTCTCTCTCAAAAATAAATAAACATGAAAAAAAATTTTTTAAAGCAACCTTGTTTTAAAGACCCTCTCGTATCCATTGGCATGAGATGATTTTCCACAGCTCTCACTACCAGCTCATTCATTTCTCTTCTTGCCACGAATAGCAGAAGTATAGAAATCTTTATATTGGACAATTAATAAGAGATATATGAAGGGTGGAAATGGTGTCTTGATACAAATTTTCTAACACTGGATTCTGGCTTCGCCATTCTCCAGGTGTGTAACCTTGGGCAAGACACTTAACCTCTATAACCTCTTAACCGCTGTAATAATAGTACCTGATTCAAATAGTTGTTCAAATGGGAATTAAATGAGGCAGTGTTTAGAAAGTGTTTGGCATAGGAACTCTTCAGTAAACAATAGCTCTGGTTGTCACTCTGAAAGAGGTTGCATGCAAGGTTCATTCATTGATAACTGGAGGCATTATTGTTGTTAGATGATAAGAAACATGCATATATTTCCTAGACTGGGGGAATCATGTCTTTCCTTTTTCTGCATAGTCAGCCTGTGAAGGAGACTGGGAGTTTTTGTCTCTGGTCTCCCCAGCTTTTCTTTCCCAGTGTTTTCTACACCTTTGTCCTCTTCCTCCAGGGTCCTGCTGCTCCTGGAAGAGAGGCAGGAAATTGTACAGTCCTCTGTAGAAATAGGCTCGTGTCTAGTGGGGACAGGTAGGCTATCTTATTGACTTTCAACATTATCTTAGAATTTTTTTTATTCATATGTCCTAGCTATACCTTAACCCAATTGAATAAACCCATTCATTTCAAAGTTGAGCTCCATTATTGGAGCAAATACCTTGTATTTTGTATTTGGGTGTTTTTGATCCCTAAGGAAAACAAGTTCATATTGTTCAACCTAATCATTGAAGACTTATAATTTGTTAACTATAAATATTAAAATAGGTATATAAACGATTTTTGTCATTGCATTTCTTTATATTTTAATATATTGGATTCTCAATAAAATGACTTGGGAGGGAAAGGTCTCCTTTACTTTTTTCTGAGAAGCCATAGAATGAAGCCATCTACAAAGCAATTCTTTCTTTTACTGATAATAATTATAATAATTATCTTTTATAACATCTCTTCAATGTATTTTTGTGTTAAAAGATCTACCCCCTTTTTAAAAGAGAGGTAAGGACAGGGAGAAAAAGAAAAGGAATATGGAGGGAACACCTCGCCATCACATAGTGTATGAAATGATAATAATCATGAGCCACCTATTCCACAGATCACCGGGGACATTACACATGATAATACAGGCAAAGAACTTTAAAGAGTTAAAAGCACAATCATGAAAGGCAGTCCACTTACAGTGTGCTCCAAAGACCATTTTCAATCTGTGAACTCTTTGTTTTTGGTCCATGGTGAGATAAATATGAAAATTTGAAAGCAAGCATTTAGAAACTGTTATAGAAATTTGACAAACTCATTTTCTGTCTGTTGAATCAAATAATAAAAGATTTGGGCTTGTATTTTGTGTCTGAGTTTTTACTTCATTTCTAGTAATTATTTTCATTGTACTTCACAAAGGAGAAGAAAAACCTGTCCTTCACCACACATAGTTTGAGAAGCATTGATAAAAGGTATTATTATTTCTGAAATTTTGCTTAAGAACCATTAAATTTCTAATTATAAACTAGTTACATGTCATTATTTGAGAAACACTGCTTCAGACCAAGTGTAAAGAGTTGCCAGCATTCAGACAAGTTCCAGAACAAGTTTGTTCTGTATTGGGCAACTTGGTTGCCCACTTTTCTCATGAAATAATGTAAACCCAGGGTTATGTTCTTGGTGTAGCCTAGAGATCTGTTATCTCAAAAGATTGCTAAACTATACCATAACATTTAATAACAGATATATACTACAACATTTAGTGACTGGTCTTCTCCATCCTTCTACAATGGAGAAGATAGACTTCTGATTTCCAGATCAGAAAATCCCTCTCTTCCCCATCTGTCTGTGAGAAATAGCGATTCCCAGCCTTAGCTTAGAGGTGGATATGGGGTAAGAATGGGGGCTACTTCTGCAGAAACTCTTTCGACAGCGACACTCAGCACAACACTCAGCAGGAAGAAGAATATGGAGATACAGCACTTTTACACAGAGTGATGAGGGAATTACACTGAGTTTCAGGGAACTCACTGGTCGTGTTAATAACATTAATCGAAAGTTTCTCCAAGATTTTCTGAGATTGAGATTATGCAGGTTCTGCCGAACTTTAAAGCTCTGGTTCTTTACAGCAAATATCTCCATCCTAAATCCTGGGGTACTGTTCCTTTTGTGGCCCAGCACCTGTTGGGTCTCAGCCTCATCCTAAATTGAAATTTGTCTGTGCCAGAGGGACCCATGACACATGTCTGTTCTTTCAAAAGACAACTGTTTTTCTCCCTACCATTCAGTATAACCTAATATCCTGTAGGACTGAATCAGAGAAACACACATACAGAAGGAGAGGAGTTTTGGTTTTG
Organism: Panthera uncia; assembly: GCF_023721935.1. NCBI lineage: Eukaryota > Metazoa > Chordata > Mammalia > Carnivora > Felidae > Panthera > Panthera uncia. Next base: position 94,429,575 of record NC_064816.1, on the reverse strand, counting down.
GTGGGGGGAGGGGCAGATAAGAAATTAGCATCTGCTTTTATTTACAAGTTGTTTAAGAAAGTGATGTTTGTTGAAGATTGGAAATTGTGATGGTTTCTGCCTACACGCTGTAGGATGGCAAATAAACCCTGGGAACCATTGGAAGCTTAGTTCAGGCATACTCGGTCTGTCTCAATCTGAACCAATAAGCTTCTCTTTTACATTTGTTTTTCTTTCTTTCTTCATGTTATGGCTCTTAAAGTAAAAGAAAGCAAAAAACAGTTTTCCCATACACTGAGCTGAGATCAAAAAGTGTTCAGGTCTGCAGGCCTCGAGCCCAGATGAAGGATTACCAGGAACAGAATGTCTCTTTCCTTCCGTCTACACCCTGGTATAAAGAATAGTGATTCCAGCATGAGGTTATTTACAAGACAGGACTCTGTATCTTTTCCTGTAATGAAAAAGAATCTTTAAAACTTTATCTAGAAGTTTCCTACTGGGATAAGGAGTAAGGAATGTCTTTGAAGACTAGGAAAATGAAAAAGGAACGCGGGCTGCCTGAGGTCCTTGGGGTTGTTTGTTTGGGATAGGAGGCGAAGGAATTCCAAATTTCACGCCCTTAACCTAAACTGGGGCATCCTGGGAAAGCTTCTGGGGAAGCGGGTGGTGACAAAGGCCAAGGGCCGGGCCGAGGGCGGAGCCGGGGCGGAGCGCGGCCGGAGCGGGGAGGCGGGCACCGCCCACCGTGCTCCCCGTCCAGCGAGAGCTTGGCGGCGCCGGCTCCCGAGCCATGGGGAGGTTGGTGGCTCTGAGCTTGCTGGGGATAGCGCTGGCGCTCCTGGGCGAGAGGCTCCTGGCGCTCAGGTAGGTGGGCCCTAGCGCACCGAGGCGCCGGCGCGCGGCCCGGCTGTGGGACGCCCCCCCGAGCTTCCCCCGCGCTCGGGTCCCCAGGCCCGGGTGGCCGCCGGCTGCGGGAGAGGGCGCAGGCCATGCAGGGATTCTCCAGCTGCCGGGCAGAAAACTCCGGGTTGTTCTCAGATCCGCAGCTTGTGAAACACCTCCACCCCCACCCCAGCTTCTAGCAAAACCTAACACAGTTTGGGCTGAATCTCAAGACTTTCTGGGAAGTTGAGGAGCCCCAGCGAGTGCTTTGCAAGCACTCCCAGGCAAACCCAGCTCTTTAAACTTGGAAGCAAAACTATTACTCATGCACTGAAACTTTCATTATAAAGATTTATTTCAAGTCATTGGTGCTGCTTCTCTTTGTTGCCCAAACCAGCCTCCTTCTTTAATAAAGTTGTGCACCATCCCTCCCCTGCCTAAGTTTGAGAAACTTTTCATCTTTCTAATCTTGGCGCTGTGCATCAAATATATTTGAGATATTCAGCGACTGGTCTTACATCACTTCCTTATTTATCTCCACTGAGGAACCCTGAAGCCATAATGTCAAACAGCACAAGCCTAGTGCATGTCCCAATTTAATTATAATGAAAATCACGGATGGGTAGACATCCTAGTTTATAAGTTACCAACTCAAATTTTATAAGCCTCATGCAGATGGATTCCAGAAATACTGAGCACCAATTCTGTATGGTGTGCTGTGTTGGGCTCCTGTAATGGAGTCAGGCACTGTCCTCACCTTTAAGTTCACCCTATTACAGGGGAGAAGAGAAGTAAAACAAATGTATCAATTTGGGTGTCCAGGACAGGTACAAACCAACCCCTGCAGGCTTAAGGAGGAAAGATGGAGCCCTTGAAGGTGGAGTTCAGGAGAAAGAGACTATTTGAAATTGGTCTTGAAGGATGGGTGAAACATATGTGGGGATGAAGGAGGCCATCCCAGATGAAAAACGAAGCATGAACAAAGGGGAACGGGTGGGAAAGTTTGGAGATTAGCAGTAGACCAACTTGAGGGGAGTTAAGGAGTCCAGGGTAGGAAAGGTTTTGAGATGGTTAACTAAGTTCAAAAATTGGGGCCTGCTTTGATAGGCAAAGGAGAACTATTGATGTTGGTGCATGTGTGCGTTTCAACAGGAATCTGTTTAAACCATATAAAGCCTAATCAGTTGCTGTGTTATAAAGCATAGTTAGTTGTGCTACATAGAGACAAAGCTGGAAGGACGGATTGGAGGAGAGCAGTTCTCAATCCTGGCTGTATGTTAGAATCTCCTGGGAGGCTGATGCCTGGGCTGCACCCCCAAAAATTCTGATTCAGTTGGTCTGAGTGGGGCCGAGGCATGAGTGTTCTTTATTTTATTTTATTTTATTATTATTTTTAATATTTATTTATTTTTGAGAGAGAGAGAGCGCACACGAGCATGTGAGTGAGGGAGGGGCAGAGAGAGAAGGAAATAGATCTGAAGTGGGCTCCAGCTCACAAACTGCGAGATCACGACCTGAACTGAAGGCAGACGCTTCACTGACTGAGACACCCAGGCGCCCTGAGCGTTTATTTTAAAAGATTCTCCTTATAATTCTAATATGCAGTTACAACTGAGAAGTAGTAGAATAGAGAGTAAGCAGATATGGGAAAACTAGTTAAGGTATTGCAGTGGTTTGGAGAGAATAACAGAACAGGGGCCCAAACCTGAGCCCCAGTGATAGGGGGGGAAGAAGTCAAAGGTGATGCCAGGGTTTCTGTGTCTACTGACCTATAGCTGGAGCTTTATCTGCTGATAAAGGGGTGCAAGCTGGGGGAAGTGTGTGACAGAGGGAAGAATTCTTACTGGTAGGAAATGGACATGTTGGCCTGAATTTTCATGTTACATAAATCCCCAACTTGCTCTGCAGAACATTCTTGAATTGGATGGTTTTGTACATTCTGTCCAGCTCTCAGTTTCAAAGGTAGTACCACTAAAATTCACAAGCTCATTAAATTGTCCTGAACTTCAAGCCATCAGTGTTCCACAAGCTGAAGTTTTCCCAAATCATGGGTTTTTCTTCTTACCAATCTTAAAATTTTAAATTTAAGTCCCTTTAAATGAGTTATAGTTGCAAACCTAAGAAAAAGTAAATGAAGCTTATTTACATAGAATGTACCTTACAGGTAATTTACAATTTAATGCATCTTTTCTTTAGAGAGATTTGACTGTAATAAATTTTACCAAGCAGTGACTTTCTAGGGTGGTAACTTCATCGGATAGTTGACGCCCTCAATCGGCTGATGTGAGAACGTTAGGATATGTGATAGGTGACTAGATTTAGAAAATAACGCAGGATGCCCAGTTAAATTTGAGTTTTAGATAACCGACGAACCATTTTGTAGGATAAGCAGATCCTATGCAATATTGGGGCATGATTATACTAAAATGTCATTCTTTATTTGAAATTCAAATTTGGGCATCTTGTCTTTTATTTGGCAACCCTGTGATTGTGCCTGCTCTTGACAGATACAGGTGGGGTGCTCAAATGCATAGCATCTCTCCTTTCAGACCCTTAGCGTCTATTTTGAAAAGCAGCATGTTCCTACCTCCCCATAAGGAAAGGCTCTTCAAAAAACAGGCTTTTGTTTTTGTTTTTGTTTTTTTGCTCTCATCTGGTACCAGCTATTTCATTATTCTATTTTTAGAGATGGCGCTTTGGCACTCAAGTTATTTCTCTCCCCCCAGGGCGCCCACTTAAATTTCAACCTGAATTTCAGATAAACAGCGAATAATTTTTTTTTTTTTTTTTTTTTTTTTTTAGGATAAGTATGTCCCAGATGGATAAATGGAATCAAAGCTGTCTCTTTCCTTCTGAACTGTAACTGGCCAAAGTTCCCAGGGGAGGATGGCATATTACAACCAACTTTTCTACTCCTCCCTAGTTGAGCAATAAAGGGGAAAATAGAAAGACACAAATTTCCCTGGGCCAGTTGCTACCTGCTGCAAAGTACACATACTTGAATGAATCATGAGACTTGAGTACATCAGAGACCTATGCGTGAGCAGGAATCCCCAAACAAGCATCTGAATATTCCGCTTGTTGCATGATAGATTTTATGACAGCCGCACCAAAAAGCTATCCAGTCTGCTTTTGAACTCTTCTGAAAGTTCAGGTTTTATTTTTAAACTACCATCCTCCTTATCATTTATTGTGTGACTGCTGTGTGCTGATCACTGTGTCAAAAGTTCTTTATAGTAAACCAAAATGTACATTTACTGACATTTGGAAAGAAATTCCTTTTACATTGATGCCTCCATTCAGTCTTCATATATGTCTTCTTTCCTATATTATACGTGTTAAAACTGAGGCTGGAGGAAGTCAACTAGTAGCTCAACAGGTAATAAGTGCTGAACGTAAACTCCAAACTAGGTCTTCTCGTTTGCCCCCTGCTTCCCCACAGCTTCCTAGCTTTTCTGCCTTTGGAGTAAATTACTTACGTCCAGCTTAACATGCCTAATCACAAATTCTTAGTTACTAAGTACCAGCATTAAGGGGACTCAAGGGGTGAAAATTCCAAGAGGTTTTACAAGTCTGTATACAAAAGATAAAGCCCCTGTTTGTCTATATTTAAGCCTGTACTTAGAAGATAAAGCCCCATCAGTGGTTTGTAAATTCAAAGGCCATGAGATATGGAACAAAGTAATGCCAGGTAGTAACACTGTTTTCCTAGTTTGCTGAAGATGAGGCAATATAATAATTAACTGCCCCTATCTCATCCTGTTCTGGATGGCTAATGCTGTTTTCCTAAGTGAAAGAAATAGAAATTGATTTCATGGTAATGACTGTTAGTTAAGGGTTCATGCTCTGTGGCCTAGATGGCCTGAATTCATTCCTTAGCTCCACTATTTACCTGGGACCTTGGCTTTTTATTTCACCTTTCTGTGCTTCAATGTCCCAATCTGTAGGATGGGGATATCAATACTACCCACTCCATAGTGGGGCTATGAAAACATGAAGTTCATTCTTGTACTTGTAAAGTGCTAAAACAATGCCAAATACGTAGTAAGTGCTCATTGAAAGTTACCTGTAATGACAATGTTCAGGCAGGGTTCTTAGACTTTTGGGCCATAGATCTGTTTGGCAGTCTGGTAAAGTCTTGACTCCTTCTCAACATTATGCTTTTATTTTATTTTTTAATTTTTGTGTGTGGTGCCCCTCTTTTTTTTTTTAGTTTTTATTTTAATTCAGTTTAGTAAACCTGCAGTGTTATTTTAGTTTCAGGTGTACAATATAGTGATTCAACACTTCCATATATCACCCTGTGCTTTTCACAAGTTCCCTCCTTCATCCCCATCACCTATTTCACCGATCCCTCCACACCCACCTCCCCCCTGGTAACAATCAGTTTGTTCTCCATAGTTAAGGGTCTGTTTCTTGGTTTGTCTTTCTCTGTTTTCCCCTTGGCTCATTTTTTTTTTTTCCTTAAATTCCATACATGAGTGAAATCATATGGTATTTGTCTTTCTCTGACTTATTTTGCTTAGCATTATTGTCTGTAGCTCCATCCAGGTCACCACAAATGGCAAGATTTCATTCTTTTGTATGGCTGAATTCTGTTCCATTGTGTATGTGTGAGTGTATGTGTGTGTGTGTGTTGTGTGTATCGCATCTATCACATCTTTATCCATTCATCAACCGATAAGACACTTTGGTGTCCATCATGTTTTTAAATGCATAAAATACAATACATAGGGCTGTAAAACAAAATTAAATACTATTTAAGTATTTAAATACTAAATACTTAATTTAAATACTTAAATGCTGTTACCAGCCTATTTTAAAAATCTAATGATACAACAATGTGGGCTTCTTAATTAAAGCCTTACATAGATATAAAGGTAGTTGAATATGTAGCAATAGATATTTTGAAGTTGCAGTGAGTATAAATGGTATTTTGAGATATCTACAGCAACTGAAATGTGATGTAACAATGTCTGTGATTTCTGTTATTGACAGGGAGACATAGGTACTGCTAGTAGAAACTTCTGTGGCTTCTTGCCTGCAGTCATCATTGAAGGAGACTTACTTTCAGTTAGGTTTAAATAAAGATATATATTTTTTTCCCATTTATGTTCATGGATCCCTGAATTTTACCCACGACCCATAAAGGCCACTGGACCCCTGCTGAAGAACCTTGATGTACCTGTTTCTGGTAGGGGTCATTTGGGAAATGACTGCTGGCTCAGTTGAAGGAAGACCGTGTATATTCTTTGCTGCACTACACCTATCGTATAGTTGTAACTAAAAGAAAAATAACAAAATTTTAATGAAAAAGAAGAGGAAAGTGAGAAAAGCAGAAGGAGCCTGGAGCAGTAGCGGTTGCCTAGAACATTATGTCTGAGGCTGGCTGTGGGTTAAAGGGAAAGAGGGCTATGATTGATTGGCAATGTCTGCATGACAGCAGACAGCCATCCCTGACCTAATTCAGTCACAAGGATGCTGTGGACATAAAGTGTTAGGGAGCAAATAGGCTGTAGCAAAAATGTCACTTATTTGTGTTTGTACCATTTATTTGTTTACTTATTTATTTATTATTTTTAAAAATATATTACTTAAAAAAATTTTTTAATGTTTATTTTTGAGAGAGAGACAGAGTGCGAGCAGGGGAGGGGCAGAGAAAGAGGGAGACACAGAATCCAAAGCAGGGTCCAGGCTCTGAGCTGTCAGCACAGAGCCCAACATGGAGCTCGAACTCATGGACCACGAGATCATGACTTGAGCCAAAGTCAGATGCTTAACCGACTGAGCTACCCAGGTTTCCCTACTTATTTATTTTTAATTTGGTATAAATATATTTGAGCTGACTGATCTCCTAGTCCAAAGAGGTTTGTGTAGTTTTCTCATATATACTCCCCAGACTTCTTAAATTGGTTAACAGGAGTGTTTTCAGTTGCAAATAACATGCATCAAATTAATTATATATAAATAAAGGCTTATTTTTCTCACATGATGAAAACTTTGTAGGTAAGTCATTCTATAGCTTTTCCATCAAGCCCGTGGTCATATAAAAAAATTAGATTCTTCTAGTTTTGTCCTTCAATCCTTCACTGTTGGCTTTATGTCCTCATACTTGTCGTGTTAAGGATACTGAATGGTTGGTATAGTCTCAAGCACTGTACGTGTGGTCATATCATGAAGAAGGGAGAAGGGGTGATGCCAGTTAGCTCTCATCTTGTGTCTTCATTTTCTTTTTTTTTTTTTATAATATTTTTTTTAACGTTTATTTATTTTTGAGACAGAGAGAGACAGAGCATGAACGGGGGAGTGTCAGAGAGAGAGGGAGACACAGAATCTGAAACAGGCTCCAGGCTCTGAGCGGTCAGCACAGAGCCCGACGCGGGGCTCGAACTCACGGACCATGAGATCATGACCTGAGCCGAAGTCTGCCGCTTAACCGACTGAGCCACCCAGGCGCCCCATGTCTGCATTTTCTATCAGGAACAAAAATATCTTTCTCCAAAGCCTGGGTCATATGATTGCCTCTAAATACAGAGGGGGCTGGGAAAGCAAATATTTGGCTTGTCTGTCTCTGCAGTGGAAAGGAGCAAGGAAGAAAGGGGTTGAGAATGGCTTTAGGTTTGTTAGCTAATAGGTCCTACCAGCCTTAATGCAGAAGTTCCCTAATGGGTAGGGAACTGGTAGTTCTACCAGGTAAAAAGCCTAGCAGTATTCTACAAAAAGGATGTGAAAGTCTTGATGGGCCACGAAGGTTGGAAACAAAACCCTATCTTTTCTTCTAAAGGAAAGATAAGAAAAAATGATTTGATTAACCAGAAGTTCTGCACAACTCTTGTGTGACTCCCGTTTTGTTTTGTTTTTTTTAATTTAAAGTGTATTCATTTTTTTTTTTTTGAGAGAGAGAGAGAGAGCGTGGGGGAGGAACAGAGAGACACATGCACAGAAACTGAAGCAGGCTTCAGGCTCTGAGCGGTCAGCACAGAGCCCGACGCGGGGCTCGAACTCATGAACTGTGAGATCATGACCTGAGCCGAAGTCGGCCGCTTAACCAATTAACCAACTGAGTCACCCAGGTGCCCCCTGTGTAACTCAGTTTTAATAGTTCGCAGTCTGCATTTTTAGAGATGATATTGTACAGCTAAACTAGTTGATGAAGGTTACCCTATTAGCAGTGGGTAATCATCAGTCATTTATGCAGACCTAAGTTGTCTGTAAAAATATAACCCACCTAAATTGTTCAAACATATCTGAATTGTATAAAATTGACACCCAAGCCAATGCATGACACAGAAAGTTGATGAAGCCACAGCTGAGACCTACTGACGTATCTCCATCTGTTTCTGGAGTCATGCAGTATCCACTGAACCTGAGAGGTCATCTAACCTCATCCTTGTTTTACACATAAAGAAGACTGATGTCCATAGAGATTAACCTGCTGATGGTCAGGCAGTCTTGCTGCTAAGGCAGAAGCACAGATCTCTTCCTTCCTTTCTGAGAAAAATACCAGAGTGGGTTAGAGCACTGCCTTGGAAGGTTCTTCCCAGCAGGTGTCAAGCCTCAGCAAAGTTGCTTCACCTCTTGAGTCACTTCCCTCATTCCTAAGTAGGGACAAGTGTACCTACTTCTTAGGATTGTTGTAACAATTCAATGAAGTCATTCAAGTAAATCACATAGAATAGTGGCGGACTCAGTGAGTTTTAACTGTTTTTATTATTGATTTTCTTTTACCACCCATGGCTATCAGCAGTGGCATTCCCATTATCACTCGTATTACTGCCACTCTACTACATTAGGCTAAGTATACATATTTTCTCTTTAAATCACTCCAGGGATGGGGGGCCTGGGTGGCTTAGTCGGTTAGGCTTCTGACTCAATTTCGGCTCAGGTCATAATGGCATGGTTCCTAGGATTGAGCCCCTCCTGGGGCTCTGCACTGACAGATTCTCTCTCTCCCTTGTTCTCTCCCCTACTCTTGCTCTCACTGTCTTTCTGTCTCTCAAAATAGATAAACTTCAAAAAACATAAAATTAAATAAAAAATGAAAAATTTGATCCCTCCGGGGACTTGTAAATGTGAGATTTATTGTATTTTGTCTTGCTTTGCATTAACATTGTATTTTATGTTTAATTTTCATTACACCTACATATTTTATATGTTTACTTTAGTTACTTTTAATTTTAATTTTCTATTTTATTTATATTTGATTCACTTTAATTTTTATAGCCTTATTGCTATATTGTTTCAAGAAATTTGGATACTATTTGAGTTACATGATTCAAAATAACAGACTGATGAACATTTTAATTAGAAACACTATATATGATATGAGTTGCCAAAATATATGGTTGCTACCACCTGTTGGTAATTCTGAGTTAGGTAGGCCTGACTTTCTACCATGTTGCTGAGATCAGTAGACCTCCCCATATTTGGTGTCTAGAAGTCAGACGCTGTCAAGGGTATGAATGGAAGAGGGACAAGCAGCAACTTACCATTGTCGTCTCTTAAATGTGTGATATATGTGACCCACTTTGAAAAATGTCAATCACCCTGCAAGCACTCTTAACATTTGTGACTGTAGAGAACAGAAAGAGAAGGGGAGAGAGTGAGTGAAGAGAAGGCAAAAAGCCTATATAGCATGTGGCTTCAAAAGAAGAACTCCCACACCTGTTTGCCCAAACTGCTTTGTGGCTTTCTCTGGTAGAGGGGGGACCATTCATTACAGTTTGCCATTTTCTCATGATTTCTTCACTTTATTTTTTGCCAAACAGCAACAGCAAGTAGTTTTGCTGAGGTAATTGATGTTCTCAGAAGCTCTCACCTAATGAACACTGTGCGGGGATGGGATCTCCTCGACCCAGTTCTTGACAGCTGCTTGTAGGGTATCTTCTGTGTGCCTGGCTCTGGAAAACCCATCTTCTCTTGGCCTCCTGTCAGGCACCGTGTCACTTTGCAGAGGGTCTGAGCATTTTCCGGCTCCTCCGGGCCCTCAGTAGGAAGACAGGGCTGCTGGCTCCACATCTGGAGCTCTTCCCACAACACCAGAGCTGTGTGGAATGTGACCTGGTGCTGTGTTTATATTTGCACAGGAACTTGCATTACAAGTTTTATTTGTTGAGTTATTGGCTTTCTTTTATGATCCACATTCACACATACAACTTTGTGATACGCATTTTTATTTTAACTTCATTTCTGGTGCTCTTTAATGTTCCTACCCTTGTTTTTCTATCTTCTCTTTCATCTGCTTTAGATTTATGCTATGTTTTATGTATTGCTGTAAGCCTCTTTAAACCCTGTCTGCAACAAAGCAAGGAATACATAAACAGATAGATTTTTTTTTTTTTTTTAAACAGGAATCGACTTAAAGCCTCCAGAGTAGTAGAATCCGTAGACCTTCCAAACTGCCACCTCATTAAAGGAATCGGTGAGTATGAGAAAATGCTTGTTGTACTCCTTACATTGTTTGGCCAAAAACACGAAAAAACTCATTAGCAGTGTTTTGGCACACCACTAGCGTTCATCAGAGGAAAAATCACATTAAGTCAATGAAAACCTCTTTGGTCAGTCTTTTTTTTTTTTTAAATCTCATGCACCTGTATTTCTTTTGTCCCCCACTCTCACTGCAATTTGTTAATTATTTGTGTAATCCTATGTTTGTTGCTTGATTTCTTGCTTGTTTAGTGACTTTTCTGAACAAGTTTTATAAAGTTTATATTCTTCGCTGTGTGTGGCCCCTGGAATCTGTGCTCTGTCAGCCTAGAGGTCAGCTAGTGAAGGTGTCAGAAAAAAGAGAAGTTACAAAATGGAAAATGAAAATCTCTCAACAAAATCTCCACTGCACACAGAAATAACTCCAGAGATAAAGTTTTCCTTATCTTTCCTGATACTTCCAACTCAAATGCAAACAAATACATGCATATTTCACAAATGGCATCTTAATATAAGATTATATTCTGCAACCTGCTTTGTTCTCAGTGGAAGGTGAACAGCTTTCCACATCAACTCATGTAGACCTACCTCCTTCTTTTTACTGTTTGCACATACCGTGGTTTATTTAATCATTTCCTTCTTGATGCACATTTGGATGGTTGCAGTTTTTTGCAACCACAAACAAATCAGTGAACATCATTGTACATGTAGCTCTTGTATGTCTGTAGGATGACTTGTTGACGGTGAGATTGTTGTTCAGGGAGCAGACGTGTTTTAAGTTTTGATAGTCATTGCTAAATTGCCCTGGATTGGCATTGCTAATAAAGTACTTCATATCTATAACCACATTCACTACAGGCAGAGTTCACAGTGCTCTTTGAACAAAAACAAAGTAGTGATCCTTTTCTGGATCAGACACAAGAAGGCTTCATTTTCATGAAACCTATCAGTTTTCAGAGCAGCCTTCTGTACTTCAAAGTTTCTTTCCAGTTGTGTTATTCGCCTTCCCTTTCCGCATCTGTTTTTTATGTGCCCTGTGTCCTATTTTCCATTGTTGCTTTAGTCCACCTTCCTAGTTCTATCTCCCTTGCCTGGACTCTGTGACTTCTTGCTCCTGGGGCTTCTCCTCTTTGTTGCCCTTACCGCTGCCCACACACTTAGCAGGAAGATACAAACTCAGTATCAAATACCACAGGGCAAGATCTGTGCTGGATAATGCAGACAGTTCTAGAAATAAGGTTGTCTGGAGTCCCAAGAAACTCAGCAACTGCATCCTGCCTTCTGGCTGCATTCATGAAGAGCCCCTTCAGAATGGCCACTAAGCAAAAGCCAGATGGCATCTGTGAGGGGTGTTGTACAAGGTTGGGAGGGTGAGTCAGTGATCTCGAAGGTTACTCCTGCTACTGAGTTAATAATTGTCAAATTATTAAACAGCCCTTGGCCCTGTGGAGCCCACCTTCTGTGAATTCAAGTCCCAGAGTAGACAATAGGGCACAGCCAGACACATTCCAGGATGAACTGCCAAGTGTATTGCTGTTACAACTCACTGGGATGGAGGGCTCCTCAGAGAAAAACAAGCCCAAAGACATTTGTATTCTGAACAGGCGTCTGTCTGTGTTTGTGACCTTTATGTTGTGATGTGTGTGAGCTGCTGTCTGGAATTGGAAAGAATGAGGAAATATGTCACCTATGGCCCTTCTTGTGAAGTGTTTAATGCCTCTGAGGCACTTCAAAAGGCAACAGAGCGAAGACGATGAGTGATTAGAAGCACATTTGGGATACATTTTTAGATCTAATTAGAATCGTGCTTTTTTTCTTTCTATTTTTTTTTGTTTTTGTTTTTGTTTTTTTGTTTTTGTTTTTGCTTCTGTGGTTAGCACACACTGTATGAACATTTGTTGAATGCTATGTTGGTGATGCATAGTGGTTAACAATAGCATGTAGTTACATGTTTTTAACAACAGTCACTTATTCAGTGGTCTTTGATTATAGGGAATAACAGTGTGCTGGGCATATACATGCCCATACAGGCAAAAGCAACTTCTTATGGTAGGCAACAAGGGTTGAAAGGTTCTCTTTGTCAGTTTCCACTTTGGGAAACAGTAGTAGCCACACACTTGAAGCCAGCTATCCCTCCAAGAGGTAAGACCACTTTCCCTACACTTCCATCCCCATCAGCACCCACACCCACACACACTATGGTGCTGCATTCACCGTGACTAGAAATGAACTCTTCGCAACTCTTGGGTGCTCTATACATACCATCTCATGTCTTTCTGTTTTAATAAATAATAATCACCTACCACATGCCATACCAGGTGTGTGCCTTCTGCGGGGGCACCAAGTAAGCTCACTATCCTATTTTTTGGTTTTCCTTCCGATTGTATCTTACGGACAGAAACCAGGCTCTTACACACCCATGATTTGGCCTAATATCAACATCTAAATAATAAAAAATTATAATGACAGGCTCTAGTTAAGTCTATTTATAGAGACTTAAAAGCTTAAAACATTTTCTAAATGTCTTTGAAAATGCAGGCATTCAGAGTCCTGGACTAAAAGAAAATTTTGAATGGATTGTCTCTCTTGAGTTAATTAGTGGTTTTATACACTTGGCAATCAAGACCTTTACAATAAATGCTGCTGGGGAGATTTAAAAGAAAAAAAAGCATTAAAGTTGGTAGCCCTTGTGATCATTTACTTTATAGTCTACTATGAAAGGAAAACAAAATGTACACTACTGTGAGATAATAGATTTTTTTTCTTTTTTCTCTTCTGTATATAATAGATAAGGACCCAAGACTCAGAGACGTTTGGCAAATTCTCTTTGCAATATAGTATCTTTTCCCAGAGTGACTAACACACATACCTCCCTCACCAGTGAACCAAAAAAGTGGAGAAAAATAGTTCCGTTACATATTGGATACTCTATTGGGAATGGCAAGGGCTGATTTGGTGTTACAAAGTTACACCTAGAGGAGAGGAGAGAGAAATTTATTCCCTTTTACATGGCAGTCCAATCCAAAGATAAGCAAATGGCCTAGGGTGATTAGATGGTTGTGCTCCATGTGGCTAATCTGGGGCAAAGGTTGATGAAGCAACACAAGTCTTTTCAACATATTGCTGCTTTCTCCCTCTGAGTCTCCCAACTAGAGACTCCAACTCCAACTGTTGCCATTTCCCAACATGAAGAGGTAGAAAGAAAATTTATGTGGATATTATTTTTAGCTTATTTTACCCAGATATTGCATGCATATTGTACTCTCGCATCCTGTTAACCTGAACCTAGGCAAATGGCCACAAGTATCTCAAGAAAGGGTAGAAAATGTCCTTAGCTGGGTTGCCATGTGCCTGTAGCTGAAAAGGAAGATGGGGAATATGGATACTGGGGAGCAGTTAGCCATCTCTGACACAGATAATTACCAAAGATATAATAAAAAATAGATCAAAACCTGATGTGCCAAGTAAGCTAGAAGACTTTCTAGAGCAAGAGGGTTTTGAAAGGGGTTTTAACAAAAAGTACCGAATATGGATTGGGGAAGATCTTGGTAGGAGGAATGGAAGCAAAACATTTCGGGAAAAAGCTAACGTGTGGAATTGACCACAGTCAAATTTACAAAGTAAAGTGTCTTTAGAGAGGAACCAGGGGATGGTTCTGACATAGAAAATCCCTTCACTGCTACGTTGTATTTTCTTTTCTGTGTGCTTTTAAGTCAGAAGGAAAAGACTTGAGTCCCAGCTTCCCAGTTTGTGACCTTGAACAATTTGCTTAACTATTCAAAGGCTCTGTATTCTTTAAAGAAAGAGATTATAATATTGCTTCCTAGGAACATAGAAATCGTGTGAAATAATGTATGTAATGTACTTGCGAGGAGTCTGGCCCTTGGTAAACACAATATCTAGTAGCTATTATTATTAGTACTAGTACTACTGCTATTACTGAATTAGAGGAGAAAAAAATTTCTCCAGTATTGACTACGCTTGCAGTAATCACACCCAAGAGGTGATAGGAAATGATAAAATCCTGTTGTAGTAATGGATATAGAAAGGAAGATGGAGGGAGTAGATCTGGAAACTATTCTAAAGAAAGCTACAGATAAGACTTACTATTTTTTTCTTGGAATTAAGTGATGGGATTGCACAAAGAAGTTATGATGTAGTTGAAATGAAAATACCTTTCACAAACATTGTTCTTTTCTTGATTACTAAAACGATACTATTATTTGTAGAAAATTTTAAACAAAGAAAAGTATAAAGAAGAAATGAAAATCATTCATAATCCTACCACCTAAAGAACCATTGTTAATTTTTTCTGTATATCCTTTCTTGTTCTATGTGCATAAGCATGTATATGTTGAAATTAAATTGTTTCAAGTAATTTTTCAAGAACAACAAATTTTATTTATTTATTTATTTATTTATTTCAAAAAATTTTTAATGTTTACTTATTTTTGAGAGAGAGGAGCAGAGAGAGAGAGAGAGAGCAGGAGACACAGAATCCAAAGCAGGCTTCAGACTCTGAGCTGTCAGCACAGAGCCCAACATGGGGCTCAAACCCACAAACCATGAGACCTGAGCCGAAGTCAGATGCTTATCCAACTGAGCCACCCAGGCACCCCACAACAAATTTTATTTAATTGACTTCCTACTAAATGGGTCTAGAAGGCAAAACTTGGACTGACATGTGCATGTGAGTGTGTGTGTATGTTTGTGTTTACATATACATACATGTGGCGTAGAGTCCCCTGGTCCCTGCTCATTATCAGTTGAGAACCCTGGGATTAGAGTCTAGTGATTCTTAACTTTTTGGGGCTATTAAAGACCTTTTGTTCAACCTGCTGAAAGCCAAGGTTGATCCTTTTCATAGGATTTCTCAGCCATACATCCAGGTGCCATTTTGCATTGCATAGAATTTCAACCAGTTCATAGATTCTGGAACTCATTTGTGGCTCCTTAGGAATCCACAGACCAGGCTAAGAACTCCTCCATCATTCCATGCTTAAAGCATGTGTATGTGTGTGTGTGTGTATGCATATATATGTATATATGTGTATATATATATATATATATATGTATATATATGTATATATGTGTATATATATATATGTATATATGTATATATATGTATATATGTGTATATATATATATGTATATATGTATATATATATGTATATATATATACACATACACACACACACACACACACACACACACACACTCACACATATATCTTCTTGCCAAGGAACAGGCATTGCATGTATTCATGATTGCAGTCTTCTTTACAAAGTGAAGTTCTTGGCATTTGTATTTTCTTTTGCTTTTCTCCACTGTGATAGAGCCGGCGACACTGGAGGCAACCAACCAAATGCAAACTCATGAATCAAAACCAAAATGGCTGCATAGATGCTGTTTGTTTTTGACAACCTAGAAATAATCTTGGAGAAATCCTTTGGAGAGGTCTTAAAGGGGAAGATTGGATTTTGTGGACTCAAAGAATGTGTCATGATTTGGCTTAATCTAAGCCATTTTTATTCCTCTTTTCTTGTGTTTGGGTCTATTATCTGTCTGCAGAATTTACACAGTGAGACCACTGGGAAGGTCTTATGTCTAATTATTTGCTGTGCTGTGTGGAGTGCACTGAAGACAATCAATAAACAATCAATAGTAATTGTAGCCTGCTCAGAGACAACCGTTAGAAGATTCAGCTGGCTTAGGTGCATGGTATTTTTCATTAATTTTCTTTTGCTAGTTGTTTTCTGTAGTTTAAAGCCTAAATTTAAAGATTAAATGGAAAGCTTTCTTTGCTTATGAGAACAAGCAGACATTGTTTTTAAAAGAGGGAATATATAATCCCAGGTGCTTTATCTCTGTTAATGAGAGAAATGTCTGTGTTTGCTTCAGATTGAATGAGCAGAGAAAGGGACAAGGATATTTGCATGGTTAAATGACTATGAGCCCTTCACTCTGAAAGTAATATTCCCCTGATGTCAATTACTTTTGTACAGACATCTGGATGTTTATCATAAGAGTGTACAGATGTCAGCTTTTTCTGTATTATATCTGGAAGTGTGGTGATTACTTGACTTTGATTTGAGTAAACATAAAATATCTAACATTTAAAGTTAGAGGTTCACTGCAGGAAGGGATTTCGATGGATGTGTATTAAAGAGAGTGCTTCCTCAGAAAAAATTGGAACTATTCCTAAAAATTCAGGCACTGGTAAAGTAAAGAAAGTCCCTATTGTGCTGTATCTAACAAATAATGGAATTTGAACATAACGTTTATCTGTTTTCTTGGACTTCCAGAGGCTGGCGCAGATGATATTGACATACTTCCCAATGGTCTGGCTTTCTTTAGTGTGGTGAGTATCTCCTTCTTTCCCCAGTCTCAGTGGAGGATGTCCAAGAGAGTTTGACGAGGCCTACAGGACAGGAACTTGTTTTTTTAATTCCTCACTTTCAAAACTATGTTTTGAACAAAAAAGACCATGTAAACGAGGTTTGGGAAAATGTCTTCAAGCTTATCTAAATGTAGAGATAAACAAGTCTTTGCCAGTTGATGAACTGCTCTTTACGTGCCTACTGCATTGCACTAAAATATTCCAATGCAATCTGTGTTTCAGAAGTTTGTTATTAAAAAGGATATTTTGGGCATTATTATGGATATTCCATACTACATTATGTTCTTTTAAATATAGCACCCATCAGGGCGCCTGGGTGGCTCAGTCAGTTAAGCATCTGACTTCAGCTGAGGTCATGATATCACAGTCTGTGAGTTCCAGCCCCACGTCGGGCTCTGTGCTGACAGCTCAGCGCCTGGAGCTGCTTTGGATTCTGTGTCTCCCTCTCTCTCTGTGTCCCTCCCCTGCTCATGCTCTGTCTGTCTCTCTCTCAAAAATAAATAAACATTAAAAATAAATAAATAAAATAAATGAATAAAGCATCTATCTTTCTTTCCATTAGATCCTCCATTTTAAGCTTATACTCTTGCTGTTATTGTTTATTTTCAAACACTATACCA
Organism: Panthera uncia; assembly: GCF_023721935.1. Taxonomy (NCBI): domain Eukaryota; kingdom Metazoa; phylum Chordata; class Mammalia; order Carnivora; family Felidae; genus Panthera; species Panthera uncia. The sequence continues at coordinate 94,412,268 of NC_064816.1, read as the reverse complement.
ACTTTCCCAGACGAAGGCTTTTTTTCTTTTTCTAGTTTCTTTCTTTTTCCCACTGAATAGCCTGTCATAAGTGGAAAATAATCAACTGAGTTTATTTATAACCTTCACTTTTGCCTTCATTCCTAGAAGATGAAAAATAGTCACGTTTCTGGGTATACAGTAGAAAGTCTTTAAACTTGACTGTGTTCTGACCTTCACCAGTAGCCTCTAACTGGAAAACTTTGTAAGTGGGAGATGAGGAAGTTCTGATCACCCTTCTTCCCTGGCTTGGGTGCCAGTGACTGTCTGTGGCATTTTTGTGGGTTTGGTTTTTCTTGAGAAAGATGTATCAGATTAAAAACAATTTTTTTTAATGTTTGTCTATTTTTGAGAGAGAGAGAAAGAGAGAGAGACAGAGTTCAAGCAGAGGAGGGGCAGAGAGAGAGGGAGACACAGAATCCCAAGTAGGCTCCAGTCTCTGAACTGTCAGCACAGAGCCCGACGTGGGGCTTGAACCCACAAAGTGCGAGATCATGACCTGAGCTGAAGTCAGATGCTTAACTGACTGAGCCACCCAGGTGCCCCAAGACGTATCAGAATTTGAAGGCAGCCTGTAATGATTCTGTTCCCTCTCAGCATCCTTCGTTTTCAGGCTCTGAGACTCTGATGTGGAAACCATAGAGGGACTTTTGAAGAGTCACAGCACTAATAAAACAGTTGTGAGAGGTATGGGAAAGCTGAGAGAACTTGGCTTAGAGGAGAATGAGGGTTAGAACACTCTTCAGGTTCCTGATAGTTTTTAGGTGAAAGACTGAACAGTTGGTTGTTACCACTGAGGGGAAAAAAGAAACATTGTAGGCTTTGGCAGACACACTAATATTTATATGAAATTTAAAAAATACAGTTTCAAAAGACAAGTTTTATTTAATTACCTACACAGAATGAGTAAAATGATATTTCTAGTAGGTCTCTGGGTTGTTTGTTTGGAAGCACATGCTTGCACATATGTCTATAGGCTTAGGAGAAAACACTGGGATTCCTCATCAAAATTATTCATAACTACAGGCGCAAAAATCCTGAGGAAAGTAGAAAGCACTGAGGTGTATGTGTGCGTGTGTGTGTGTGTATGTGTTTCTTTTTGGTTTTTGTTTTTTTTGTGTTTGTTGTTGGTGTTGGTTTTTTGTTTTTTGTTTTGCAAAGGACGTGTTCTCAGAGATTTGTGTAATCCAGAACTCACCTGTTTCAAGATCTCAGCCCCCATAGGAATAAATCTGAATTAGGAGGAGTGAGGTCTCCAAGCACATAAATCTATAGCCATTTTCACTAAGGGGCTTAGAATAGTCATAAGGATCTTGTAGGCATGTCAACAGAATTTCTTCAGCTTTTTTGTCCTTCCTTGGTGATATGACTGTCTTTTCTTTTTTTCAAATTTAGAAATAATCCCACTTTACTGCTGTTTTTTAAATTACTCAGCATTGTCTCTACTATTTCCCAGAATGCACTTCTTTCTAAATGAGTAACGAGTAATGTGTACCTCATGGCAGCTGTTTGTTCTTCCTCCAAGCATGTTAGCCCATGTAACCCATCCTGTTCCACACTTTGCACAGCTGTGGGTTTGAGGGTTACCTCCAGCCCCACATCACCCTTACGGAAGAATTGTATGACACAGAATAGAATACAAAAAAGATTTAAATGACAATGTGAATGCACTTAACACTATTGAACTCTACACTTAAAATGGTGAAGGTGATCAATTTTGGTACGTATATTTTGCTGCAAGTAAAAATAAGTAAAACTTTTAAAAAGAGGAAAAAAACAGATTTATGTGATGGGCAATATTAAAATAATCATGAATAGTTATCACCATCCCTGCTTTCTGTGCATTGAAATCATACTCTTGTTTATGGGACAGTGCTCCAAAATAGAAGTGTCACTCCCATGTAGCAATAGTACAATTCCAGTTTTCTGCTTGCTGAGCCTGCCAGCCTTGAAGTTAGAGCATTTTGATAGATTTTTTTTTTAATTGGGGAGAATTCCTGTTATGTTCAATTTTGTACACAAAGTGAGACTTAATTTTTGTACACTCTTTTAAACTTGCATAAAATATGACTGAAAAGATTTGAAAGAGAAAAGACCTAGGTCATTTCAGTGGGTCCCCAGAAAACACTGAATAAAAATGCAACAGTTCATTCCTGCTTGAAGGATCCCAGAAAACTAGACATAGAAGATAATTTCTCTGAAACCTACAGCAAACATCATTCTCAGTGGTGTAACATTACCACTGGTGCTACCTTCCCATAAATGTTTAAAAAAGGGACACAGCACCCCCAAATACCGTGACCATCAGTAATCTACTAGAGCTCTTTTTATTATTTTTTTTAATTTGAAACAATTTTTTTTAAGTTTATTTGCTTATCTGGAAAGAGAGCATATGTAAGTGAGGTAGAACCAGACAGAGAGAATCCCAAGCAGGTTCTGTGCTGTCAGCACAGAGCCCACGGGGCTTGAACTCACAAACTGTGAGATCATGACCTAAGCTGAAATCAAGAGCAGATGCTTTAACTGACTGAGCCACCCAGGCACCCCTCTACTAGAATTCTTAATAACCCAATAAAACAAAAAAAAAAAATAGGAAGTAGAAAAAAAAGTCAAAACTGCCATAATTTTCAGACATTGTCATTACCTGCTTTTTAAACAATCCAAGAGATTCAACTAACAGACTGTTTGACCTAAGGGGAGAGAGAGTTCAATGAAATGGTTGGATCAGACTATTCAGAATGAACATGTAAAATTCCTCGCCTTCTCATGCACTAGGGAAAAACAAATAGAAAATGCAATAGTCATAAAAATAAAAATAATGTTCCATTCAGAATAGCAACTTAATTTCCAAATTTTATACAGGAAAATAAATGAGCTATATATATATATATATATATATATAGTCATGTATGTATGTATGTTATAAACAAAGCTATAGAGATTAAAAAGTGGTATATTGGTACAGGAAAAGGCATGAGTCCCCAGACAGATCAATATATAAACAGGGGTCTAGTACATGATAAAGGCGATAGTTGCAATCAGTGGGAAAAGGACAAACTACCTGCCAGGCACTGCTCCAGGCCCTGGGATCTAGCAGCAAACAAAGGAGGCAAAGTCCTGGCTCATGTTCCAATGGGGAGAGAATGAATATGTGTCAGATGTAGTAGTACTTTTACAAGAAATAAAGGAAGGTGGGGCAGTGGAGAGGGATAGCCATGCTGAGGGTGTGGTCAGGCTGCCATTTATGTACGTGTGAAAATGTATCTATGTCAAATGGCAATAAGTGACTTTTGACAACAGAGATAAAGAATCTAGGAGCCTTAGGTATCTAGGGGGGTGGGGGGTAGCGTTCCTAGGCAGAGGGAGCAATGGATATAAAGGCCCTGAGGTGAGAATGTGCCTGGTTTGTTCAAAGACCATCAGGGAAGCCAGTGTGGCCAATAGGAGATGGGAGCAGAGACCTAGAGTGTTTGCGGTAGAGGAAGGTGTAGGAGGGTGAGCAGGGCAGATCATACAGGGTCTTTAGTAAATCATAAGAACGTCCACTTTTTAATCTGAGTGAGATGGAGTTTCAGTCAGAGGCATGACATCCTCGGCATAATTTGGATGCTGATGGGAGACCAGTCTTCCATAGGGAAAAGCCAGAAAAAAGCAGAAAGGGCAGTTGTGAGACTGTTGCCACAATTGCGGTGGTGGTTTGGGCCAAAGCAGTCACGGAAAAGGTCAGGAGGAATGTTCACATCTTTACGAAGGGATATATTTTCAAGGTGAAGTCAACAGGATTTCCTGACAGATTGGATCTGGGGTGTGAGGCAAGGAGGGGAGTCTTGACTGCAGCCATTCACCAACACTTCAGTCCATATGTAAACTTTCACTTCTCCCATCCTCAACTCTGCCTGGTATCTTCCGGGCCACCAACTTCGTGGTTATCCACGTAAGAGACTATACCCCTGGTCTTGTGCCTCAACTCAGAAAAATCATTTCTTGTTCTTCTTGCAGCTCACCAGCCCCCAATTCCTATTTTTCCTATTGTCTCCTCTCTGCTTTCTTGCCATTTGTAGCTTTAATACCACCACCTTTAATCAAAGGATCTATTTATCTTTTATTTATACTGCCCATTTTAGCCCATAAACACACTTAAGCCTCTATATTTAACTTTTTCCTCTGTTTTGAAAAGGGTTTAAAATGTCCAGGACTCCACAGCTTTTCCCCAGATAAGCCTGGAGGGATACTAATGATGGATCTAAAAGAAGAAAACCCGAGGGCACTGGAATTAAGAATCAGCCGTGGGTTCAATTTGGCTTCGTTTAATCCACATGGTATCAGCACTTTCATAGACCGCGGTAAGAGCTGATGAGCTACCCACATTAAGAAACTTATCATGGTTTGCAAATGACTGTGGAACATAGATTTGGATCATTTTTATAGTAAGAGAAGAACAATTAACTCATGAATTATTTCTGTATTCTTCATACAAATAAGTTGATCATTTGCCTCTCCAGCTAGCAGCAACTTAGGCTACATTTGAAATTTCTAACAGTTAACACCTGAGAGAATGTTTAGATTTCATAACCTTTTTCACAGACCTATGATTATTGCATTAAAAGAGAGCTATATTTCTGAATTCAACTATAAACAGATTATTCATGAATTCTGTATATGGAGTGGGAAACACTCTTTCTTAAAGGTCAGGGGACCAACGATCAGAAATAACACCAGCCAGACAGTGATGGGAAAGAAGGGGAAGAAGAATGATGTTAGGTCGTCTAACAGTTTATACATTCAACCTTTCCTCGCCTGTGGTATTTAAATGTCAGTGTCTGCCCAGAGGTCCTATGGTTATGTCTTGTAAATTAACTCTGTTCTTTCAATTCTTTAGATGACACAGTTTATCTCTTTGTTGTAAACCACCCAGAATTTAAGAATACAGTGGAAATTTTTAAATTTGAAGAAGAAGAAAATTCTCTTTTGCACCTAAAAACTATCAAACATGAACTTCTTCCAAGGTACTCAGTCCCTTTGTTCATTCTCCGATTTATCTCTGGCATTTCCGTATATTCCCCACGATGGTCCTTCTCAGCCTTGAGAAGAGGTAAAATACATGTACATATATGCATACATAAATATGTGCGTGCGTAGCTTCCTTGTAGAGCAGGGAAAGTCATTGGCGCTCATAATAATCGGTGCTCTGTGAGGATTCCCTTGAGAAATGATAAAACACTGGATTACAGGGGAGATGCTCTTCAGGGCCATCTTGGGAGTAGAAGACAAACCTCACTGTTTTTCCTGCTGTCACCTTCCATTTCAGATGACTCATCATCCAAATACTAATAGTTGTCCTGCCAAGGAGGAGTGGCCTGGTTTAAATGAAGTCTGTGTGCTTTGTATGGGACTGATACAATGTGCTTTCACAGGGGTAGTGCTAGCTGTGGGCTAATGGCTCCACAGAACTGGAGGGGTACAAACTGGAAGTGCATCGCTCCTACTTCCCGAAGATACAGCCAGTTGATAATGTGGCCAAAAGAGAATCATGTGTATCATCCCAGCTCAGCTTGCCTTAGCCTACTGCTTCTTTTAAGTCTGAACTTGATGCATATTTTTAATTTCTCGATCCCTGTCTAGGACTTATGCATGGAACTTCCTATCATTCTTCCAAAAATGCACCTCATGATAAGTAGGAGCATAAATACTGTCCAGGCAGCCTCTGTATCACGGTACTCTTTCAGAAAGAGGGGACTCACCTTCCCTGTAGCTCTGTTTTCCATTTAACAAAGAAGAAAGAGGCTCCTTCAGAAATTTTTGCATAGGGTAATTGGAATTTAAATTTAATAACATCCTTGCCTAACTAGTTTTAAAAATGTAATTGTTTTTTGCGTATAAATCTCTCACCTGAAGCATTTTACTATGGCAGTTTCATCATCCGCCTCTCTGCAAGTGTTTATCGAGTGCTCACTAGTCTCGGCAGGTCAGCTTTGTGAGTCAGGTAGAAATTGAACAGTCGGTCTTTACTTTGACTAATCACTAGGCAGAGCAATACAGGAAAATCTAGCAACTGAGTAAATGGAAGCTAGGTAGATGTTATTGATGGCCTAACCAGCTCACCAGCCAATGAGGTTCTACCCAGCTCTGTACCATAGACAGCCGTGTCCTTTCATACTGTTGTTAAACCCTACATTTCTTGCTGTCAAAAAACATACCCTGTTGGCACCAAGTTCTCTTTTCTTTTATAATAGTCCTGCCATAATTGCTAAATGACCTGTCTTCAGATTACCTGTTATCATACAAAACTGTTCTCTGAAAAAATGATATTATAGTAGATTGCATGTGACTGCAGCCATTTGATTTTAGCTGAGCTTTTCCTGGGAAGGCTCGTACCAAAAAGTTGGAAGCACATATTGTGTACACCTTCTAGAGACTTAATCTTTAGTATGGAGACCAACTGGCTTGTTATTTTCTCTCACACATTATTTTTTCTCTTTCAGTGTGAATGATATCATAGCTGTTGGACCGGCACATTTCTATGCCACCAATGACCACTATTTCTCTGATCCTTTCTTAAAGTATTTGGAAACATACTTGAACTTACACTGGGCAAATGTTGTTTACTACAGTCCAGATGAAGTTAAAGTGGTAGCAGAAGGGTTTGATGCAGCAAATGGGATCAATATTTCACCTGATAAAAAGTATGATTCTTTATTAGAGTATCTTCATTTCTCCTTAGTCATGGTGCTGGGCCAAATTCTTCACTTTGCTTTTGTTTTTTCCCTAGTGTAAAAAGCTTTCTTGATATTATTTCGGTGTATGGTATTGTATGTATATTATATACATATATATGTGTGTGAGTGTGTGTGTGTGTGTGTGTGTGTGTGTGTGTATTATGTATTTACATACAATATCTAAATTTTGGTATATATCATTGTAGAACTTAATTTTATAAGTGCAAATTTTTTATGAAGTGGGACCATATTTACATAAACATATTAAAGTATGAGGTATGTGTTTCCTTTAAATAAATATGTCTTTGTTTTATTGGCTGTATATTATTCCATTATAGGCATGATCCTAAACTAATTAAACCAATTATCTGTTAATGGATATGCAGGAGGCTTTTTCTCTGTTGTTTTTTTTTTAAATAAAAAGTACTTTGTATTTCTCATTTACCACTGAAGCTTCTCCAGCTATTTTTTAAGTATTTATTTTATAGCTTATTTATTTATTTTGAGAGAGAGAACAAGCATGAGTGGGGGCGGGGCAGAGAGAGGGAGAGAGAGAGAGAATCCCAAGCAGGCTGCACTTTGTCAGCATTCCTCCAGATATTTTTAAGGACCAGCCCCCTAAGTGAGCATTACAGCAAGATCCACCTTCAGGTTTGGGGATGATACAGAGAGACCTGGGTTCAAATGCCAGCTGGGCACTGGCTAAATGTAGTGCTATGAACCCTTCCTCTTTCCACATTTGTACAAGTGTTTCTATAGAACAAACCCCTCAGAATAGAACCACTTACTCAAGGAGTGATCCCTTTAAATGTTACCTTGTATAGATTTTGCCAAATCGCCCCCCCCCCCACCGAGTTATCTCACTGTTTCTATGTGTCCAACCATCACATACAGAAAGGATATTAAGTTTTATTAACTTTCCCATTTACTCCCTGAGCACACTGAACAATTTACTACAAATATAACAGGAAAGAAATTTGGCATTCCTTGGCAACTAAAATGTCATTTTTCATGACACAATTTCTGCTTTTGATTACAGAAAATGAATGTGGAATCATTGTAACTCTCCTGTGAAATCTGTTGTTCTCCCCAACTCTTATCTTTCCATTATGAGAATCAGACTTTCCAGCACCCAAGCTACAAACAATACTAATAAAAGAGGATTCAGCTCTAACTCCTTCTCTTTCACCTTCCTATCCACTGGGGCTTCTGCCCTCATTCGAGTCCCCTTTTCTTTCCCTCTGACACCTGCCTGGTTTAGGTTCTCAGTCACTCTGGCTAGCGTATTAGACTTCCTTCCAACTTGTTTTCAGTCTACTTCCATTTTTTGCATTGTTGTTAGTTTTGTTGTTCTGTATTCCGTTAGCTTTTGAGGCCCTCCAAGAGAGGGGGCTCTGTGTGCTTCCTCTTTGACTTCTCCTGCTGAGCACTGCCAGGTGCAGATCAAATGCACAGTACTTGTTGAATGGAACTGACCATTTGTTATTATGCCACTTTGTTATTCTAAATATTCAGAGGGACCCAATTGCTTATCAAATCAAGGCAAGCTAAAGGGTTAGACTTTCTTTAATAGGCGAGCTTCAACTTCGCTTTTCAACTGTTTTCATACTTTCCCTGCTTTAGACAAAGAACTCATTATTTTGCAAATATGCCTCTCTCCTTCTTGCCCCTGTGCCTTTGCTCACGTGTTTTCTGCCTAGAAGGTGCTTTGTCCTCATTTCCTCAAATCCCGTCTCTCCTTCCATATCCACTGCAGATGCGTTTCCTTTGTGAAGCCTCCTATGTTCTCAAGAGTTAGATATTTCTTCAGTCTCTAGACCTGAAATATTTTTCACGGTACCGATCATGTTGTATTATTTGTTTAATGTGTACAAACCAGTCTGATCATCCCCACATGCTATGAACTTTTTAGGAAGAGTCTGCCTCTTCTTTATGTCTGTCACAATACTGAGTTCATGGCTTTACACAAGATAATTGCTCAATAGAACAGTTGCCATGGAACAGTCAATTCAATGAGTAAAATTACCGTAAAGGAGTCCATTAATTCACCGTCCTTAGATGTAGACGGATTCTTCTGAATAGATACTTATCTCTCACTCTTAAAATTCTCAATATGCTAATAAATATTTTATCAAAGGTGAATGACTATTAATAAATAATAAAGTGTGTCCTGCTTTGTATATTTCTACATGAAAATGACACCTAGAAATATCAAATTATATTGTGGAATGTAAAAACTTTTTTTCTGGAAGTCAAACATTTGTTTTGTTGTCCTTTTGGCAGCAAATATCACAGATTTTATATTCAAGATAATGTCCTGTATTATTTTTCCCCTTACAAACCTTTCGAAAAATAATTTAAGCAATTCCGGGATTGTTTGTACCAACAATGAATTGATTTTGAAAGCGTACTTTTTAAATAAAAATTGACCTTTATCAAGTAGTCCCTGAGGGCCCATCATTGATTAACTTCATGGCAGGTTATTAAGACTTATTCTTCCATACTTTGTTAACGAAGCTTTATACTGGCACAGAACTCTAACTAGTGTGTCCTTTCTGTGAAGGTACATCTACGTTGCTGATATACTGGCTCATGAAATTCATGTTTTGGAAAAACACCCTAATATGAACTTAACTCAATTGAAGGTAAAATACTTATTTTACATATAATAAGTAGACCTTAATCTATTACACTTTGTAATTACATAGTTATACTATATTGCCACAATGCTTCACTTAGAAGAGACTATGATGCCAGTGTTGCCATTCTGGGTTTTTAAATATTTCCTGCCTAAACTAGGCAAGTCTCCTGTCCCAGCAATCACAAGGACTGAGTGATTACACGCAGCAGAGGGTTGGGAGTGATATTTGCATCAGATTTAGAGCCCATTCCGTGCAGTACTGATAGTACCCAATGAATTCCAATAAGAATTTTCACAATTGAAAAGACTAATAGACGGATTCCACAATGAAGATTTATGCACATTGTCAGCTCTTTCAATAATAAATGAAGGTAGAAATTGGGTTCCACACCATTATTATTTTCTTCCTGCTTGACAACACATATTTTAGATTGATTAAGAATTTCCTATTTTGCTTTGAATGAGTTCCTAGAGCTAACTGATCATTGTGCATCTTTTAAGGGAAAAGGAGTCCATTTTTTAGAGAGATGGATTATCGCCCTAACTTTCTTAATTTCAGGCAAGATGAAAAGTGACTCTAAGCCAGTTTATTAAATTTATTTTAGGCAATATTGGTGCTAAAAGGGTGGAAGCAGGGAGCTGTGTATAATTTTCCCACGTGTAAAGAGGCGAGAAAGGTTAACCCTAAATTATTTAATCAAGTTTCTCATGTCATTTAGATATTGACGTTTTTTCATTTGGAAGGTACTCAAGTTGGATACACTAGTGGATAATTTATCTATTGATCCTTCCTCGGGGGACATCTTCGTAGGCTGTCATCCTAATGGCCAGAAGCTCTTCGTTTATGACCCAAACAATCCTCCGTCATCAGAGGTTTCTCATATTTTTTAAACCTTAATTTTTCAACTTTAATGACTCAAGTCCTTTTGAACGAATAATACAGTAAGCTGTCACAGGGATGGTCTGTTTAGCCCTTTTAAACCAATAATTCAGTAAACTTATGCAGTGATTTTCTAAGTGCTGTAAGCCAATAATTGGCAGAATTTCACTTATTCAAATACTTTCAGAAAGATAATCTTTTGATGTACTAAATTACGGTGGAAACTAGTCAAAAGGCATTTTCTATAAAGACATGTGCCCTCCTTGTGTGGTATACTGGCAATTTCAAATACCTAGCTTATTGTCAGCTCACCCCATGACATGACTTCTGTTCCTGCTAAAGTAGTGCGAAAGTACTCACATTGGTGTGGAAATATTTCCATTAATGCTCAATTACTATAATAACAGTAAATCCTGTGTTGGCATGCGCAACTAAATGGTTTAAGAAAGTACTTTCTTTGAAGGTTTAAAAAAAAGTACTTTCACTTAAACATTAAAAAGATTGGTAACTGCTGTTTTCAACAGCATGTCCTCTTAATCATTGTGTCATTGTGGAAGACGGGGATTATTGGTGATTGAGTGACATGGGTGTATGGCGGTTCTGTATTCATCTTTTGTATCCCCTGAATAGGTTCTCCGCATCCAGAATATTCTATCTGAGAAGCCTACCGTGACCACTGTTTATGCCAACAACGGATCTGTTCTCCAGGGAAGTTCCGTGGCCTCAGTATATGATCGAAAGTTGCTCATAGGCACTTTATACCACAGAGCCCTATACTGCGAACTCTAAATTGTACTTTTGGGATACAAGTGTGCTAACTTCTTTTAACAATTAAGTTCCTATGAATTGCTAATTCTGTGGGGATTTAACCATGAAAAGTGGACCCAGAAATGTATGACACGTATAGTTAATTTTATTTTAGCAAGGAAAGCCCCCTTCAGTTCTGATAGCACTTTTAAAATAAAAGGAAAAGGGACAGTGTTGAAAACTGCTGAGTAAAGGAGAGAGAACACAGCTGCTTCCAGTCAACTGGATACACTGAACAAAATAAGCCTCATCTCTCTGCCTGCCAACTGCCAGAGCATGCGTTCCACTGAAAACAGGGTAGACTGCATTTCCTTAAAATGTGAGTGACCTCAGCTCCAACAGTGTGACCACTGTGACTGTTCAGAACTACTGATAGATAACATTAGGATGTTTTCTACTTACATCTTTGTATACTATTAACAAGTTGGGAGTTAGATTAAAGGCTAACTGAAATCCAAGTTTTGCCTGTTGTTTAATTCTCAAGGCATGTCTGCAGGAGGAGAATGGGAAAGTGGCCGCTTCCTTATGGGGTTTCCTTGGGATCGGCAGGCATGGCAACGTTAATTTCTTTCATTGAAAGCTGAATGTAAATGAGCTCCTTCTTTGAATAAAATGGAACAAAGAATTAACTAAATATTGCAGCTGGAATTCTCAATGAGTATGGAGTATTTCATCAACTCTCTTCTTTAATGGGAGCACACCTGCCTACAAAGGAGAGATGAGAGGTTGGAGCTGGCAGGTCATGGCACCTCCCCATTTGAACACCACTGTGAACTTCACTGGGAGAGATGAAGTCAGCCGTCCAGGGCCAGCCACACGGTCAGTCCTAGAAATGCTAGGGACAGGACCGAGGGTGTCTGCCTCCCAGAGGAAAGTTCTTTCCACTCAGTAAATGTCCGGTTAAAATCATCTTAAGCCCTGGAGAGAGACTTGCATGTGTTTCTACCCACTGTACCCTACCAAGGCACTTTGCCTCTCATACTTTTTTCCCATTGTCAGCATCATTATCATCAAACTATTTGGCAGTTACTCAAATTTGGCAGAAAATGCACCAACAATTGTATGTGCATTATCTCATTGAGTCCTGATTACAGTCCTGAGGGAGTAGGTATTGTTATTACATAACTATTAACATTTCACAGGTGTTCAAGGTCATACACCTAGTGAGGGGTGGCTCCCCATCTATTTCTGATGCCAGAGGCTGTACTACAGGAAGAAATAGAAATGTTACCCACTACAGGAAGCTACTGCCATGGAACTAATGGGGATCTCCTTATTTACTCATTTACCTATTGTACAGTTTCTTCTGGTTTTTTGTTTTTTGTTTTTTTTTTTAGGTATCAATTTGAGTTATACTTCTTAATGAATCTTTTAATGACTTTTATTTTTTTTAAGTTTATTTATGTATTTTGAGAGAGGAAGAGAGCAAGCACAAACTGGGGAGGGGCAGAGAGAAGGAGAGACAGAATCCCAAGCAGGCTCTGGGCCTTCAGTGCAGAGCCCGAGGTAGGGCTCGAACTCACAAACTATGAGATCATGATTCAAGCTGATATCAAGAGTCAGATGCTTAACCAACTGAGTCACCCAGGTGCCCCTTAATGACTTAAATGTAAACTGCAAAACTATTCTTAACCTTGGCCTCTGTCTACTTGACCTGTGTTTTTATTTACATTTTAAAGTAGTCCCTTACTCACGTATATTGGAACTAATTCATGCTAAAATAATGATTGTTTTCATTATTCATAAGAAAAAAAATAAGTCAACAGATGAATAAAGCAAGATTAAATATTGTTCACTAGAGATCCAAAACCAAGAAGCATATGTTTTGGATGATAACAGTGACTATCTAAAAATATACATTCATGAAAAGTAGAATAGTGTAGGCATAAAATATACTTGTTTTCTGTTGTATTTGTTAGAAATCTTATTTGGGCAAAAGTAAATATAATTGAATAAGCTCATGTATTATTTATCTTAGAAATACAAAGAGAATTTTTAAAATAAATTCCAATTTTGGCCTGTGTGGGCCAGGGATTTTGTTTTATCTAATCACAAAGGCTGCATTTATATATGGTAATCTTACTGTGATCATATATTGAGTTTAACAGTTTGGTGGGTTATTAAGAAGCCGTCATTCAAAGACTGAAACTGCAATTAGGATATGTCACCACTAGGCGGATCCAGGGCCCATAGGAGTGCGAGTGTTTTCATTCTTTTTAATCTGACATCCTGTGCAGTGACAATAGATATCATTTTGGTTTTTCACAAAACCTGAGCTCTTTTTCAACAGCTAAATGTGAACGTGAACACCTAATACACGAACAAGGGAAATTAAATATAAGCAGTGATACAGTGCTTTTTTTCTCATTGTATATATGGATTATGATTAACTCCTCTAAGGAGTTTTTTTTTTGTTTGTTTGTTTGTTTTTAAGTTTTTTAAACTTTGATTTGCTCAGTTTGAATCCCATCCTGGATTCACAACTTAACTAGGCTGGTGAATGTCTATCCGGCAAAGCAATGAAAAATTAAACAGCACCCACCACTAAACTGTGCATTTCCCCCTCTCTTTAGCTACTCAATAATTGTCATTCCTCACTCGGCTTTTCCACAGAGGGATTTCTTTTTTTTTCTTAATGTTTATTTATTTTTGAGAAAGAGACAGAGTGCGAATGAGAGGGGCAGAGAGAGAGGGAGATGCAAAATCTGAAGCAGGCTCCAGGCTCTGAGCTGTCAGCATGCACAGAGCATGACTTGGGGCTCAAACTCACCAACCGTGAGATCATGACCAGAGCCAAAATTGGACGCTTAATGGACTGAGCCACCCGGGTGCCCCTTCACAGAAGGATTTCTGAGTGTGGAAGAAGGGTTGAGAGAACCCCAACAGCTCTCTTGGTTTTTTGCTCCTGGTTTTGAGGATTTTTATTCCATAAAGCAGAAGGCAGAGAAGAGGAGAAAAAAAGCCTAATTTTTATTATTGCAAAGAGGATAACTTTCAGTTCACTCAAAAAAGTTTTTTAATACATGGAATGGTGTGGTGTACCCTACCTCCTGTCTCTAGGACCTGTAATATAATAAATTGTTTCTCTGTCTTCCCTTGTGGCCACACTTGGCTGACCACTTCATAAAAGAATATGAAACAATTGATTTACTTTGCCTCTTTTTCTTTCCCCTTCCCCTTCCCTCCCTCCTATCTTTTCTGTCGTCCTTCCCTTCTTCCCTCCTAAAAATATATCCCCCCTGCCACCGCCACCCACCACCAACCCTGAATGTAAGCCCCTTGACGGCAAGGGTATCGTGTCCACAATATGTCTTCAGTGCTAAGCAGGTATAAGGCTCATCAGATACTACTCAATGTGAACGACAAGAAATGTTCCTTCCTTGTCTCCAATCTCCCACAAGTTAAATTCAATGGAGGTGAACACACCATTCCAGAGCACAAGTTAAATTGAGTGGATGTGAATACATCTGGTGTTCCGTCACAGCACAGTGTTACATGTGATCTGTAATTCTTTGAAACAAATGTTCACATTGACATGGGAAGCAGTAGGAATAGCAGCACCCCCACATCCTGTTTGTTCATGAATTTCACCCAAAATATGGGTCATTTGTTTTCATAGACATTTCTTCTTACATGTCAAAGATCAAGCTGATATAAAAAGGTACACATTGAGAAATCTCTTCCTGTCCCATCTGCTCCATTTACAGGAACCAATTTATTAGTTTCTCATGTCTATCTTTCCAACGTTTTAAACAAGATTTTATTTTTAAGTAATCTCTACATCCAACGTGGGGCTCGAACTCACAACTGTGAGATCAAGAGTTGCACGCTCCACTGACTGAGCCAGCCAGATGACCCTCTTTCTAACACATAAATACAAGCAGATACAAATATATATTCTTATTTTTCCCCTTTACTTCACAGAAGGTAGCAGACTACCCTGGGGTCTGCATATTCCCTTTACCTAAGGATAATTTTTGGACATGTTTTCATATCATTACAAAGAGAACTTTGCTAATTCTTTTTTATAGCTGCCTCGTATGCCCTTGTTTACTTAACCAGTCCAGTTGTTTACTATTACAAACAATGCTGCAAAAAGCAATCGTGTGTATGCCTTATTTTGTACGTGTGCAGATATATCTATGGAATAAATTTCTGAAAGTGAATCAAAAGGCGTAAAAACTGGGTCGAAGTCTAATTTCATTTGAGTGTTTGATAGATATTCATAACTCACTATAAGAATTACAGCATTTTGCAATGTATAAGAATTTCCCCCCAAAGCATCACCAGTAGGTTTTGTTGTCAAACTCTCAAATGTTTGCAAAAGTGATATCTTAATCTGTTTTAATTTTCATTCTTTTATTACAAGTGAATTTAAGCACATTTTCAAATATTTAAAGAGATTTGTATTTTTCTGTGAACTCTTTTTTCTTTTAGGATGTTGATTTTTTTAAAAATGAAGTCCTAGGAGTTCTTCATGTATAAAGGATGGAAATATTTTTCCAGTTCATAACTGTAACATATCAGTTATGCAATTCTTGATAGGGTTTGGAAGCACAAGAAAATGATGCTTCTCATTAGAGCAGAAAGCAGTACCCAAGTTCTCAAGCTCATGGAACCCAATTGTCCCATCACTTGTGGTACTAAGTTGGAGGAGACATAATTCAGATTTTTCTTCAGAAAAAGCTAATGTAATAATAAACAAATGTATTTTAACAATAAACAATAAATTGGACAATCCAGAGCCTGAGGGCGATGATCATGATAAACATGACTTTTTTTGCTCTACGTTGAAGAAAACTCAAAAGATTTTTCCTATGATATCATAATGGAAATTGTAGCTTTCAACGGACTCTGTGTTTTTCTATCAATATTGCTCCTGCACTCTGGTCCCCGTATCCAAAATGGATAACCCTCTCCACTAGATTCTCCATGCCTAGGCACTTTCCTTAACTTGTCCCTGTCCCTCACCATCCCTCTGCGCACAGCCAACCAGTTGCCAATACTATCAGCCCCCCTTCCCAAATATTTCTCAAATCCACACAATTCTCAGGACATTAGGAACTAATTCATCCCCACTGCTTCTCCAATTACTTCTCCAAGGCCACCAGGTGCTCTGCCTGCCTCCAAGAGGGGTAAGCCCCTTACCCCTCCTTAATCCATTCTTATTGCAGAGTGATGTTTCTAAAACACCTACTGGGTCATGTCACTCCAGTGGCTTCCCACTACCCTCTAGGATCTAATTTGAGTTTCCTAACTTGGCCTACAAGGCCCTGCCAACCTCTCTGGATTCAATTCTTACCATCTTCCTCATAGTCCCTTTTGCTTTAGCCCAATGGTCCTCAAAGTGTGGTCTCCAGACCAGTAGCATCAACATTATATGCAAGCACGTTAGAAATACAAATTCTACTACCCCAAATCTAACAAATCACAAACTCTGGGGCTGGAGCTTAGCAATCTGTGTTTTAACAAGCCCTCCAAGTAATTCTTATCACTTTCAGAACCACTGCTCTATCCTTACTGGACTTACCTCATTCCAGTTCTAATTCCCCAGTACTTTGCAAATACCATGTCGTCTTTCTATGGGCCTCACCACCCCTTTTGCCTGACTAACTCGTACTTCTGGTCATACAGTCAATCTCACCCACTGTCATGTAGTACGGTCCAGTAAACTCAAGGCTCAAACCTAAATCTGTCACACACAAATGTCTATTACCAACAAGGCACGACAATTGTCCTATCATCTGTTGTTCTGTAAATTCATTAAAGATCCAGCTCTGTCCTCTGTATCTCAACAAGCATGTGACAGAAAGGTTTAGTCTGAGGCAAAGTTTCAAAAGGAGGATTCAACTAACCTCAGATCAAAAAGCAGAATCTTCCTTGTCAATAGGGCACACAATAGTGTTCTAGAGTCAGTGCTATGGTCTTAACATTTGTGTCTCCCCAAACTTCCAATGTTGAAACCCTAACTGCCAAGGATATAGTATTAAGAAGTGGGGCCCTTGGGAGGTGATTAGGCTATGAGGGTGCAGCCCTCATGAATGGGACTAGAGCCCTTATAAAAGAGGTCCCACAGAGCTCCCTTACCCATTCCACCATTTTAGGACACAGAAAAACGACCACAGTCTGGGAAGTGGGCTCTAATCTGACAATGAATTTGCTTGTGCCTTGGTTTTGGACTTCCAAGTCTCCAGAACTATGTGAAATAAATGCCTGCTGTTTATATAAGCCATTTCACTCATGCTATAGCAGTCCAAATGGACTAAGACAGCCACACACCCCTACCTCTGCCTAAAGTGAAGAATTTGAAACCAAACTATAGATGACACAGGACCTGCAATAAATTGCTCAAGAATACGCCTCTTTCCTTCTCCCTGTCTTCATGCTATACTGGGAGGCAGCAAGCACAGTGATAAGGAACATGTACTCTAGAGTCACTGGACCCGAGTCCAAATGGAATCTCTGACCCTTCTCAGTTATTTTACCTTAAGCAAGTTATTACTCAGCCTCTCTAGGTATCACTTTCCTTATTTGTAAAATGAGGATGATAAGAGATAATGTGATATAGCATGCAAAAATGCTGAGCACATAGGACAATTATTACTATTTCATCATCCACTCTATTTCTTTTTATGTTCCCAATTTTTCCTTCTGCCAAGTCCAAGTCTTGCACCCATCCTTCTAATCAGTTTTATAGAGTATCTGTTAAGTACACGGTTGTGAGGCTGGCACTGGAAGACCCAGTGATCAATGGGATGGGGGTCTACCCCACAATGAGCCTACACTCCCAGGTGGAGGTTCAGACTTAATTGATGGTTAGTGTTTATTGACTTCTTACAATGTACCAAGTGTGGTGTTGAGCACTTTGCACTCATCAGGACCTTTGACTTTAAGCCATCTAGGAGGCAGATACTCTTTTATAGAAGAGGAAATCTGCAGCATAAAGCAGTTAGTGGGGCACCTTATGCAATCACGGATGCAAACCCAGGCAGCTTGAGCCCCAAGACTTGCATGCATTCTTGTGTCACACGTATTGACCCCTCAACTTGGGGAGCATTCCTTTCTTTCTCTCTCACCTCCTAAATCCTTATGAAAACACCATTAAATTTTTCCTCAGCTTGGACTCTTAAAATTAATCATCTTAAAAATAATTATCTTATTCATACAACTCTAGACGTTACAGCACTCCTTCAGGATAGCCCTTCTTCCACAGCTTTGATAGAAGCAGCACCGTGATGGGCACAGGCTCTGCAGCCAACTGCCTGACTGCCGCTCACCAGCTGTGTGACCTAGGGCAAGTTACACAGCCACTCTGTGCTGTAATTTTCTCACCTATTACACTGGGATAATGTTAACAGCCTCAGAGGTTGTCCAGAGAATTAAAAGAGTTAACAAAGGTAAAGTACTAAGTTCAATGCAAGGCACATAGTAGGTGCAGCATAAGTGGTAGCATTGTTGTTCATACCATAATTACGTATTCATGCTGTAATCATGTGTCCCATAGATCAGGGACCAACTTTTCTTAACATCTCCAGTTCTGGTAAATCTTGTTCTCAGTTGAACTCAATAGAGCCATTCTTTCTTTCTTTTTTTTTTTCTTTTTTATTTTTTTTAATGTTTATTTATTTTTGAGAGAGAGCGCGAGAGAGCAGGGAATAGCAGAGAGAAAGGGAGACACAGAATCTGAAGCAGGGTCCAGGCTCCCAGCTGTCAGCCCAGAGCCCTACGCGGGGCTCGAACTCACTGACGGTGAGATCATGACCTGAGCCGAAGTCGGACGCTCAACCGACTGAGCCACCCAGGCGCCCCTAGAGCCATTATTTCTTTCTCTTGGTAAACAAAAACAGATTACGCTCAAAGATGCACTTTTTGCTCTGTCCTAACGCCTACGAAAGTCTTCCCCAGCTCCAGCCAGCCCCTCTCCTTCCAACCTAATCTTCATTACAAGAGGGGAAAATTCATTCCTCTCGTGGCAGGAACTCAAGACCCAGCAAAAAGAAGAATCAAGGAGTCTTTTGAAAGGCTAACTTCCCAAAGAAACTCTTTTGCCCTTCTCCACTTTGGGCATCTTCTTGTTACCGATTTACTTCTTTTCCTTCACTTCTGATGTTCTTTATCCCATCAATGATGGGGATACGGACAGTCACAAATCCACCCAGTCACAAACGGAACTGCGCACCCACCATATTCAGCATTCTGAGACAGGGCACAAAGGCCAGGAAATAAGGCCCGGTGCCCCAAACCCTGGAGAAGGGTGAGTTAAAGCTCATCGCTTCGGTATCTTCGCGTATCGCTCCGTCCAGTGTCTCGGGATCAATTCTCCGGCTCATCTTGACTTTCCGAAACGCGAAGTTTCGGCTGTGAACTCAGTTCCCCCGCCTTGCCCCGACCCTTCAGTCCGTTCGAGTTGCTGAGGGAGAATTCCGCTGCTTTTAGCAGCAAACTCCCTCTATCGTCCCGCCGAAGGGTGTGTTCTTGCCGAAGATGCACCCCAGACTCCCTCCTGCACGTGCAGCCTTGAAGACAAGAGGGAATCCCGCGAGTAAAGGTCTCCTTGGACCTCGCCCTTGGAGACGACCGTGAAACCAGCGCGGCAGGGCGTGGCGGGGCTGCGAGACCCAGACCTGGACCTGGGCCACGCGCACAGGCAGCGCACTTGAGGCGGGCGGGGCGGGCACCAGCCAGGGGGCGGGGCCTGGAACCTGCCGACCTGCCCTTCAGGAGTGCACTGAGCCGGCTTGTCACCACGGGGCCCCGGAGATCATGGGGAAGCTGGTGGTGCTGACCCTGCTTGGGGCCGTCCTGGCCCTAATAGGGGAGAGATTAGTGGCGTTTAGGTGAGTTGGCATCTTGATGGGGGTGTCCTTGGTTCTTCCTCTCCTCTTCCAAGTTTCAAGGGCTGTCCCCTGCTGTCTTGTGCTGCCTTCCTAGCAAGTAGGAATGAGCATATTTGGAACTTCACTCCTCAGTTTCACCCAGCGAACTATCCCTTGAGAAGCACTGATGTGGAGAGTGAGCTGTTTGCCTTTCCTAAAATGATAGCACAGAAACACCCCCCATTTATTTTCTGAAAGTCATGTCCCCCACCCCCCACCCCCTCTTCCAGGTTGCCCTTAGCGTTCTGCTCCTGAGAAAAACGAACTCAGTTGGAAGTGCTGGACCTGGAGGGGACTGGGCTACCAGCTGGATGTTTATGGCCCAGGCATTGCCCAAGACCAGCTAAACATTGATGAGTACTGGGATACAGAACTCATCCTAGATGAAAAACTAGCCAGACAGCAGGGAAATGAGCTGCAACCCGCAGGTGGTAACTGGCATTTTGCAAGTATTAGGACCTTTTGAAGTGGAAGATGTAGTAGTGATAGCCAGAAATATCTCAAGAAAAGTCAATATACTGGGCTAGAAAGAAATATTAGGTATGATAAGCATTTCTGAGTGTGTCTTAGGCCTCTGCTTGTCTTCACTTGTCTTTGGGTTGTTTTTATTTATTTCTTTAAGCAGAGGCTGATCTCAGAGATTCACATCAGAATCTGTTGAGAAGCCTGATGCCTTTTGTTAATACTTTCTAGTTCAGCTTGAGAGTGTTTATTGTTACATTTGTTCCCAGTGCACCCGAGTGAGAGAATCATAAAAAATAACAATTATAAGGTAGATCTAAGGTGCATTTTAAAACAAGTGACAGTAAGATAAGCTTAAGTGTGGAATCTCCTTGAGTACAATCTAATAAAAATTTCAAATTATCCCTGGTATTTAGAAGAATGGTTTACTGTGAAAACAGGAACACTACAGTGAAAAATAATTGGGCCAATTGTTTACATTATGGTTAGTTTGATGACTTTATATACTTGCAAAATAGGTCGGCATATTTCTTTTTTAAATAATGAAGTGAAAGCAAAAGCTACAGGGTTTTGCTATTAGGAGACACTTGAGTTTTGGGAAAGCATTTTTGTGGGGAGTCAAAAGACAAGACTATAGGAGATTAAGGGGAGCCAAAGTGCAGATTTATAATAGGCAATACTTTAGCCAATTAAATAATACTATTCTGTACATTTAAAGTAATAATACTGTTCAGTTACCCATATAGTATCATTTATGGGGCAGCACAGTGTGTAGTCCATGTGTAATGGCATTTTAGTCTTTCAACAATAAGTGGGTGAGGTTAGCTGATGTAGGCACATTACCCACATAATGTCCACATTATGTAAATAAATGTAAATAAAAGGAGGTGCCTACTTACTTGTTGCATCATCCATAAATGATGAGAAACAAAGTTAATGAACAAGAAGGGGATCAGAGACCATGTTTCAACGTTGATTTTGGATGGTGTACATTGACCTCCAGTGTTTTTATCTTCTATAGACAAAGAACAAATGCATCTCGAGCAGTGGAGCCAGTAGACCTCCCAAACTGCCACCTTATTGAGGGACTTGGTATGTATGTGACAGTACAATTTCTTGGTCACTAGCCACCTGACTGAGGCTGCCAACTAATTTAATTCCCTGCTACTCTTTAGATTCTCCTCCCGGGGCCTCTGCCCCATCCACTTTACCCGAGCCACCTCATATCAGGTCTCCAAGGGCCCTCCTAAATGTCAAAATCTGTGGCTTTTTCTCAGTCCTGCTTTCCTTTCTGACATCTCTCCACCATTTCAAGGCTGTCCTGTCCCTTATTAAATGTTCCTCCTGTCCCTTCTGGGACATTTCACTCCCCTCTCTCTTTTTCTGGTACCTACCTTACTTCTTTTCTTTCTTCTTCTCTCTCCTTGGTGATATTCCTGGTTTCAAAATTTATCTGCAAGTACCATGGAATATTACTCAGTCATCAAAAAGAATGAACTCTTGCCATTGCAGCGATGTGGATGGAGCTAGAGTGTATTATGCTAAGGAAATAAGTCAGAGAAACACAAATAGCATATGATTTCACTCATGTTTGGAATTTAAGAAGCAAAAGCGATGAACATATGTGAGGGGGGAAAGAGAGAGGGAAATAAACCTTGAGAGACGCTTAACTATAGAGAAGCAAGTGAGGTTTGATGGAGGGAGGTGGGTGGGGCATAGGCTAGAGGGTGATGGGTATTCAAGAGGGCACTTGTGATGAGCACTGGGTGTTGTACGTAACTGATGAGTCACTGAAATCTACTTCTGAAACCAACATTGCACTGTATGTTAACAAACTAGAATTTAAATAAAAACTTGAAGGAAAAAAAATCATCTGCAAGCACCAAGAGAAATATGACCTAGCCCTCACCCTCCGGAACCTCACAGCCTACTCAGGCATCTTTAAAACACTTAATGAAAACCCCATAGGGGGCTCCCTGACTTCTCAGACTGCAGGCCTTCTTTTCCAGTCTGAAACTACTTTCTATTTTTGTCATTTCCTCCCTCCTACCCTCGGCCACAACTAGCCCTTCTTTAGACTTCTGTGTATGGTAACCCCCTCCTCAAAGGGACTCAGTTCCATATATAGCAGCCTTTGTTTTCTCCTTGTCCCTCATTGTTCCATGTGAGACGTCTTGGGCTCCACCTCCTCTGTGGCCCCACACGGGGCTGATCTTACCTACTCAACTGCTGGTTACTACTCATTACTGTTCTTTACTACGACGTTCTGCTCATTAGTACTTGTCTGCTTATTTGGGCTCCAAGTTTCCCATTCTCCCTGACACTGCTACTAGAAAAACAATGCCAGGTAGATTCTGTTCACTGTTCAGGGAATACACTTTTTCACTTTCTCACGGTTGCTCATGAAATCTTCTCCACTGATTTCTTCATCTTTGCTTGCTGAGACCCGCTGCAAATTCCTCTCCTACCTCTGAACTCCCCAGTACTCTGAAACTCTCATTCACTTATGACACCTACCACAGGCTTATTTTATGGCTAGCAGTGTTCTCTCTTTCTCTCACTAGCACACTGTAAACTCCCTAGGGTCAAGGACTGTGACTTATTTATCAGTATGTGACAGGATGACAGCATAGTTTATTTTGATATGAGTCTGTATTTTATTTTTCTTGATACATATATTTCTTTATATATGATATATTTTGACTCTCTTCCTCTCTCTCTCTCTCTCATATATATATATCATATAACATATATCATATATATATGAGAGAGAGAGAGAGGGAGAGAGAGGGGGAGATTGCCATTGAATTTGGTGTCTTTCGATCTTCCTCTCTGTCCCTTTTCCCCTCCAGCAGCTTCCCATATCTCCAACATATGTCTCTACTCCATTGTAGGTTCCTTTTGTTTTCATAGTTGCCTGTCAGAATCCTTCTTTCATATATATATATATATATATATATGGAGAGAGAGAGAGAGAGAGGGAGGGAAAGGAGGGGGAGGGAGAGGTAGGGGTTTGTGTTGCCCCCTAGAAAACAGAAGGAACTGAAAACAAATTCCTTCCTGACTTTTGTTCTCAAAAATCTGAGTTCCTTCAGAAGGTTCTGATGGACAAAGGATAAGAATATGTGGATTTTTTTAAATAACAGGGATCCTTTCCCCACTGCCTGATGGCATTTTGGGAGTGGTGCCAGAAGCCCAAAGGAATAGGGACACAGTATCCTCAAGGGAGGCTGGATTCTTTGCACTGGGTGTCCCAGCCTGAGCAAAGATCATGTGCCCTTCCAGGACCTGGCAGTGGCAGAACTACGTAAATGACATGAAATGCACAGGCTTGGCAGTGAGTAATTTGGCGATGACTAGTGTAGATTAAAGGCCAGATGGACTTCCCCAAACATTCCGCTTTTTAAAAACTGGCCACCTACACTATTTGCACAACCCTGGCAGAAGACCCAGTAATGACTGAGACTGAATTTCCCTTCAGTTTAGTGGAATGTGGACTCAGCGTCAGATTTAATTGGATTTTTTAAAAAATAGGAAATGTAACATTCACTCATTTGTTTACTGTTTTGTGGAGTAATATTCATATTTATTTCACATCTATCTCTCAAAAGATATGAGCCTGCCAAATAATGTAGAAGGGTAATTAAAGTAGATGATTTCTGAAGTCTAGTCTGACTTTCAGATATATAATTCGAACAGATTTGAGAAGCTAAAACTAGGGTTAATATTGTAAGACATAGATCAATGTTCTGATTATCCAAATATTTTGAAAAGAATGGCTTAAATGGTTGGAAACTGGCTGGGAGCAGAAGAAAACAAAAGGGACTTCTTATGTCTATTGGCATATTTCCATTTTATACTTTGGAGAACTACACAAGTTTGTCAATAGGACAGTGTTGATACATATCTAAAAATAATACTGCTGCCTTATTAAAGGCCTGGTGTCTAGAAACATTCTGCTGAGTCTTTTACAAACACTTACCTCATCCTCACAACCGACCTGTAAGGTGGGTGCTCCTTCTGTCCTTGCAGATTAGGAAATTGACACACAGAAGCATGAAGTTACTTGCCCAGTGGTCTGGAACCAGCGGGTGACGGGCCTAGATTATGAGCCAGGGTGGTTTTCTTCTATGCCTTGTAGTCTTTGTTGTATGCCACTGCCTCTCTTATCTACTGACAACACATTTGGTTACAGAAGTGTCAGAAAGTAGGATGGCAGCAGAAAACAAAATCTGAGATGCAGAAAGGTGAAATATTAATAAATAAAGCTGACCAAAACAATGCAGGCTGGATATTTAATAAAAAATAGCTAGTGAGACGACCCTCACAGGACCCAACTATTTGACGAGTGAAAAGCTTTATGAAGCAATGGAAAACCACTAAAGGATTTTAGACAGGGCTTGGTGGGCAGTAACAGAGCTGGAGGAAAATTCTGACTTACATTTTCTTCAAGATCTAGGCTTTTGTGGTTAATTTTACTGGTGGAAGAAACATTCCTTTTTTTCCCCCCTTCCCAGTATTCTTTCTATGAAGAAAAGCTGAAAAGAGAAATATTTCTAACTTGTAGAAATCATATCCCATAGCTCCTTTTGTATTAGGTTTATCTTTTTTCCAAGTCTTCGAAGGTCAAGGATTGTTTTAACCAGGAAGTGATTTGGCTACCCTTGGCATCTAATCAAAGCTGCATTTGAAATTCAAATAGCTTTACTGGGGCTCCACCTTTGGCAGGATTATCAAGTAGATAGTCATTGAATTTGGTGTCTTTCTATCTTCCTCTCAGCCCCTTTTCCTCTCCAGCAGCTTCCCATATCTCCAACATATGTCTCTACTCCATTGTAGGTTCCTTTTGTTTTTATAGTTGCCTGTCAGATCTTCTTTCCTAGATGTGAAACAGTAATAATATTATTTGGTCACAGTGTTTTGTGTGTGACACTTTCTCAGGGTGCCTGTAGAAAATGATCAAAGGCCAAAGAAACAAAGTCATGCCAAGTAGAGGATGGACAGGTTAAAAAGCAGTAGAAACCTCTTCATAAGACTGATTTTAGACTTATCAGTGGAGTTAATGGTAGCTGTGCATAGGCTAACGAGTATGTAGGGAAGACTCTAGGGAAGACTCGGGGGAGGGTGTCCTGGGGCCTCTTACTCCCCCAGGTGTCACTGTTGCTGAGATACACTATGTTGTCAGGCAGGTGGAGTGTAGGTGGGGGAAGTAGACAAGGAGGGGTGGGAATACTGTGCAATCAGCTGGTAATTCTTCTTCACATCTGAGTGGAGAGCACCAGCATCCCTGTGCTCCAGATTAAGTAAATAAATACAAATACAACACCTCCAGAAAATACCCACTCCTATTGTAGCTGAATTATTGAGGGAGATTAGTGCTGTCATAGGAGATATGTGAAATGGCATTTGGAAGATAAAAGAACCAAACCAAAGAACACACAATTCAGGATGTCTTGTACTTAGAGATTAACACTCACCTGTCAACAGTTTAACCCAAAGACAAGACAAAGTTCAAGAAACTAACATGGTTTATCTTATTTTGTCAGTCAACCAGTTTTCATTGAGAGTTTTTATAGTGAAAAGGCAGGTATTATGTTGGGTACAAAGCTAGAGTAGTGAATGAAAACTGGTCCTTATTCCCAGGAAGCTTATTGTCTAGTAGGAAATCAACAAGTCAGCAGAAGGCTGCAGCCCAGAAGTGAAAAAAATATCATGGTGTAGGTAGTCACCGGTGACCATATTAGCACATAAAATGGGTGCTGGAACTGAGAGAGGTTGGAAAGGCTGAAGAGGTGGCCCCCATGCTCTTCTTTAGAGCCCGTGATACTCAGCCCAGGGGAAGTGAAGTGGTGTGAGAAAGATGTGGGTTGCCAAGAAGGGGCAGCAGCATGTGCTCAGGCATGCAGGTGAATGAGTCTGACACATTTCAGGAACTACTAACAGAAGAACCGCAGCACAGCTGGTATAGCCAGTGGGAGTGGGAGTGGGAGCCATAAGAACTGCGACTGGAGCCAACATGTGGAGAATTTGGAATCCAGGCCAAGAGGTTTAAGATTTATGTTGCCAACCCTAGGAGACCTTTGCAGGGTTTTAAGCAGGACAGTAACAAGATCAACTTTGCAATTTAAGGTGATGACTGTCAGCAGTGCAGAGAATGGTAGTAGGGAAGCAAACCGACCTGTTAGAAGGCTATTAGGGAAATTCAGGGGGGATTTCTAGAGCTCAAATGATGGTGATCAGTTGGATTTGGGGAGTAAGGAAAAGAAAGCATCAAAGATAGCTCCAAGTTTCCTAATTTGTGTACTTGGGGGATGGAAGTGCCATCCACCGAAATCAAAATATAGAAAATGTAGCCTATTCAAAGGGGAAATGTCCAGATCAGTGTGGGACACATTAAATATGAGATGTGAAAAAGCCAGGTAGGAAAGTCCAATATACAGGTGAATGTAGAGGTCTGGAAATTGTTGGAAAGGTTTGGGCTTGATACAGAGATTAGAGAGTCAAGGACGCCTGGGTAGAAGCTGAAGCCATGGAACTGGAGTCGACTGCACAGGTAGAACGACTACTCTGCCATGAGAAACAGCCAAGGGCAGGTACAGCCTGGAGAATATCCACATTCATAGCAGAGTTGAGAAGGAGAATAAGGCAAAAGGAAACCGAAAAGGGGTTTTCAGAGAAAAAAAAAAAGTTGGTTCAAAAATTAACCAACCTGTATGCAATATGATTTTTTAAATTGCTTTATTCAATTTGCTGGATTCTCCCAGTGTCTGTATTATTCCATGTGGAAACAGCACTAAATCTTCCAGGCCATCAAGATACCATTGATACATAAATCTTGATTAACGGGACTGTTTGGAAAATGGAAAGCTCTGATTAATTTAATTTTCAGGTTACTAGTTGGGGATTAGTTTCAGTAAATGAATATATAATTAAATCTTCCTCTGTTCTCTAGTTTTCAGTGCCCATTGCTCATTATTCTGCTGATTCAAATTTGCATTTTATTTGGCTTTGTCCCACTTTTCTTTTCCCCCCTCCCCTTTTGCTCAATTGCCTTTTGACACACTAGCAACCCATTATCCCATGTAACCATTTCTCCACATGTTCCAATTACTGTAGCTGTGTAACAAACCACCTTAAAACTGAGTGACTGACTTAAATGACAATTATTTTGCTCATGAATTTGCAATTTTAGCAGGGCTCAGTGGATACAGTTCTTTGCTCTTCTACTTGCGTCAGCTAGAGTGACTCAGAGGCTGGGAAATGAAGTTATCTGACACTTCTCTAGTATCTTCTCTACCTTGTGTCGTGTCTGTGTGGTCTCTCTTCCTCCAAACTTCTTACATTTAAGTTCAGGGTCCCCAAGGTGCGTGTTGACAGAGACAGAGACAGAGATGAGACAGAGAGAGGAGGAAAGAGAAGGGAAGGGATAGGAAGAGAAGAGAGAAGAGAGGAGAAAGAGAACGAGAACCAGGAGCATTTGTGGTTATGACTTTACCTTGTATGTCATGTGGCATCACTTCCCTCTCATTTATTTGTCAAGGGGAGAGAATTCAAACCTTACCTCCTGATGGAAAAATACGAACATCACATTTTAAGAAGGGCATGTGGCTATGATGCATATTGGTCCCACCATATTTATAAAATACCGTTTGCCACAATAGATAACCATTGCCTTTACTCTCAGTCCTGCTTGCTTGGGAGCACCTCCTATGTGGGTCTATCTCTCTATTAGGAGCCATGTGAGCCCTCTTTTCATTCTATTCATGGTCATAACTCACTTGTTATATGCTTTTTTCCATAGAAAAATGCTTGGGACCAGCTCTCAATGAGAAAGAGAGTTGACTACATTTTTTCAAATTTTTCTATATTTGTTAGTCTTTCCTAAGACCTATTGCTTTATTCCAGATAACAATTACTCAATAATTTCCCAATGTGATTGGATGATGATATATTTTTAGGCCTCAACAAGTTGGAAGAGAGAAATATTTGGCTGAGAGGCCTTTAAGAGACCTTCGCAATGAGGACTTTGCAATGTTATCACTCTGTTTGTGAGATCAGTCTTCTATGGGGAACAAAACTGAATCTCTCAGGGCATATCCTAGAAGTTGTTATTCAAAGAACAAATCTAGGATATGAATTTGTTTTATAGTTATTTGCTTTTTCCTCCTGAAAATTGAGTTCTAAAAAAAGAATTTAGTATTTAGGGAATCTGACTCAGGTTTTACTGTAGAGTAGCATGCCTATGGGATTCCTGGAAGTTAATGTAGTTTCCCAAGTAAATAGTTGAAAAAGTTAAACATAGTTTCCAACAGAAGTTTAAAGTTTTGCCTGTGAGATTTTGTTTCTAAGCCTTCATTCATGCATCTTTGTGATCCTCCACTTCTTTTGCAGAAAATGGCTCTGAAGATATTGATATACTTCCTAATGGGCTGGCTTTTATCTCCAGTGTAAGTATTTTCCATGCCCCTCACGTGCTCATGTCAATAGCTATACAGACAGTACATTAATGTTGCCGACTAGAGCTGCCAGATGGACCCCTACACACTCATCCCAACTGTGGCTAAATCGGTCAACTAAAAAAGCCAAAACAGGATTCCAGTAGGCTAATCAGTATACCACAGGAGGGCCCTGGCTTGCCTGCCCCATGTGGGCAGTTCCTTATGGGCAGTTACATATTCAATAGGGGCTCAATAAATGTATATTGATTTCCATTCCAGTCCTAGATTGGTCTCCAGATTTGTCCATCCTCGCTGTATTTTGCTGGACCTCAGCTTCTGGTAGTCATCTTCTCACTAACTAGTGATCCTCTTGCTACACGTACCTGTGTTTGGAGCTCAGTAAATGTTTGCGAAGTATGTGTTAACATGTGTCAATTCAAAAGCCTGAGCGTTTTGCATCTTGAGGTCCCTGTCGTTCCTTCCAACTCTTTCAAAGATAAGTAGAGAAGATCCTGTATTTTATTTCCAGTACTACCTTCACAGGTTTGGGATGATCAGGAAGCTATGTGAAGAACGATAAATAAATTAAATGCAACAAACTAAAAGGTATATGCTATGAAGATGTTGAAAATTGCCATGTATTTACTGAACAGTTGCAATTTGGAATGAGACCTAAGATTTTGAAAAAATAAACGGACGATATTTTCGATGTGAATGCTGATTGCTGGAATTACATGTCCTAATATTCCATTTTGACCAGTACAATACTACCATATAATATGAATTTTAAAATCTGTATCTTTTTGGCTAAAAATGGACACACATAGTAAGACTTAAAGGCCTTAATTTCTAACTTCTTAAGTATGCCTTATAAAGTCAGGGTCTCATTTGGATTCTAAATTGCTGTTCGTGGTGATATTGTTGGGGTGGGTGGGTGGGTGGGAGTGATTTTATTTCTTTAGTTTTTCTCCAAAGCCAAAGATAAAACAAAGCTTGTCTAGAAAAGCTTTCTCTTTGTTGACTTAAATTTTCTATTGTCAATTTAGATTGTTAATGTTATGCCAAATAGACTTTAAAGAATGATTATTCTACAACTGGAAGATTTCTTCTTTGCTTTTAGGAAATAATATTTGTAGTTCCAACTGTGTACCTTCTATTTTCACTGTAACTAAAAGTACTGAACTATTTCAGTGGAGAATCTAGAGATTTTCATCACAAATAATTCCTTGAGAAATGTTAACATGGAGCTTTAAGTAACAGAGCTCTTTTTTTGTAAACTAATGAATGACTCATAGGCTAAGGATGATATTTTTTACTCATTTTCAATCTTTCTGAACTTCAAGTCCCTATTCTTGGTTTTTCCTGTTGCCCATTCTTGCCATCATAGAGCATATTTGGAAGCTGCTGATTTAGAGAGAAATTCTGTGCAATAGATATTTTTAGTCTACAGAGAGGTGCCAAGCAAGCTCTTTGCTTTCTTACCTTGGGACTTGGCATTGGAATGCTTCTCTTTACCTGCTTTCCTCACACATTATGAGCCAGCTCCTAGCTCTCTGTCAGGCCTCACTATGGTGGCACTTTAATTCTGCAGGAAAGTCTTCCCTAACACTCTTTCTGGGCAACGTGCCTCTTCTATGCTCCCTCACATTCTTTGTGCTTAGTCTCTTACATACCACACTATATCTGATGTGGTCATTGGTGCTGCCGCTCCAGATTTCAAGCTCCTCGTGGCCAGGACTTTGTGCATCTGTTGCCATGCTCAGCACCTAATATGCTACCTGACATGCATGGGGTACTTGAATATTTACTGAATGCTTGTGCTGGAGAATGAAGGCAGTATAGAATTTCAATGCCAACTCAACTCACATACACATGTTGCCTGTTGGAAAAAATAAAATGTCTGCCCCTCCAGGTGATTTTCACTATTTTCAGTGGTGAATGACATTGCAAGAATGGCTTGCATTCACTTGCTACAAATTCCTACCCAACTGCCTCAAACAGAAAACAGGGTGCATACGAAGCCACTTATTGGAGGTGTTTCAATCATCATGACACTTAATCTAGATCAAGTTTTGTTTTGTTTTTTTACAATGGCCCACCCTTATTTACTTATTAAATCATTTCCATTTCTAGAACATTCAGTCTTTGAACTGGCAGTGCCCTTGTGTGTCCCTAAGCTACCCAGATGCTTGATGTTCTTCCTTGAGCTTCCTCCCTGAGCAATGTTGCCTGCTGTCAAACCTTTCTTTATGGTGTGTCAGAAAGAGTGTGTGCAATTAATGATGTGAGTGACTCAGTGAATTCACTTCTCTGGGCTTAATTTTCCTCAGGTGAAAAGGGAAGAAGTAGATGTCTTTGACTTTTTTTTTTGGTCCATTGTTACCACCACCTAAGCCTCTGGGCTTGGTGGCAGTTTGACTATGGGGAAAGGGTAGGCTTGAAGATGGAATTTCATGACCTTATATTGGGGAAAACAGTGATGCTCTTCACTGAGAATAATAGATATGGATGAGAAGAAGGATTTGAGTGGAGAATGTTGACTTTGGTTCTGACAATTTGATTTTGAACTACTCTTAGGAAGCAGTTGGAAATGCAAGCTAGAGCTCCAGAGAGAGGTTCTAGGTAAACGTGCAGATGTGAAAATAATTGGTAGAGAAGAAAGATCTGAAACCTTATGAATAAGATGTATAAGGAGAAAGTATAGAGCAAGAAGGAAAGAAGGATGGATGAGGATAGAAGGGGGAAAGGGCAGAAAGAGAAGCAGAACTTCAGTCTGGAAATCCTACTCTTGACTTTTTGACAAGGAATAAAGGGGTACATCATAGTGTCAAATGCCATAGAGATACAAATAAGGAAAAGTGGAGGAGTTATCAAAGAAGATATTTTGGAGGGCACTGGTATGACCTTTATAGAGGCATTTCTACCAACTGGTGAGAGTTGGAGCAACTCAAGGCAGGCAACAAGATCAAGTGATGTTTCTAAGAGATTTGACCATGAGGGGAAAGCAAGATAAATATGTGTTTGAAGGAAGAGTAAATCTAGAAGATTTGTTTCAAGAAAGGAGATATGAACAATTTTTCAGGCAAATGAAGGAGACACTGGTGACAAACAGGTGGCAAAATTAATAAACTTAAGAACAGATAGAGGGATACCCATTCCTTAAGAATAGTGGGATAAAGGAAGAAAAATTGATAAAATTGAAGAATTACGGAGACAGAAAGGAGGGAGTCAGAGAAAATTCATGTTGAATGGCATGTTTTGTTTTGTGTTTTTGTTTTTTTTTTTTTTCAGAGAAACAAAAGGTAATGAAATAAATTCAGAATAGAATAGAATTCAGACTAGCCCTATATAAAAGCTGGACCAGGGCAAGGGGGAGGGTGGGAGGAATTTGATAAAGAAGCAGTAAGCAAAGGGTGTGGCTTCCTTAGAAGACTGGGTGTTGATTGATGATGACAGATTCAGGGTCTGGAAGGAGAAGTTTGTGGCGAGGGCCATGAGGAGCCCTCCTCCAGCTGAGGTGACCTAAGACAAATGAAAGGGAATAGTACCCCCTCTGATGCGCTTCAGCAGTGCCATTGTTGTCTGCGGGAAAGCCAGGCTTCTGGTAAGATTTAGATGTAGAAGTACTGTTCTAAAAAAAAAAAACTCGAAGATGTATGTGGGTTGTTTGCAGCTGAAGATTGACTCCCCCGGGGTGGGGGTAGGAATGAAGGGCAGCGGAAGGGTCAAGAATAGTATTATTAAAAGTACACATGTGTATGTATATACATATTTATAAGGAAGGGAGGAGCCAGGGAGACAGAGTAAGAAGGAAATAATTTAAATCGACTATAAATGGAAATGAGGGTACAAGGAAAGATATGATGTTGATATTAATATATATCAGAGTGATGGGGAAGTGATACAAGGAGGAAGTGAGCTGAGTTTTATAATTGTGGCACAAACCAACCCCAAGTTTTGACACAATGACCCGGGGTGCAGCAAAGGCCCATTATGTTCAGGATACCCAGTATTGGTTGATAACCACACATAATTGGTTCTTCCAGTAGAAAGAACCACTGTTCAAGTTACTGGAATAAAGTTTTTGCAATATTTGAAGAAAAGGATTTATATCCAAATTTTCAGATATATCTATAGGAACAAAATAGGTCAGAAATAGTCAACTTAAGAGACTGGTTCCCCATTGTGTATATAAACCACAATTTCTTTATCCATACAGAGAAAGACAGATACCATATGTTTTCACTCTTATGTGGATTCTGAGAAACTTAACAGAAACCCATGGGGGAGGGAAAGAAAAAAAAAAAGAGGTTAGAGTGGGAGAGAGCCAAAGCATAAGAGACTCTTAAAAACTGAGAACAAACTGAGGGTTGATGGGGGTGGGAGGGAGGGGAGGGTGGGTGATGGGTATTGAGGAGGGCACCTTTTGGGATGAGCACTGGGTGTTGTATGGAAACCAATTTGACAATAAATTTCATATATTGAAAAAAAAAAGAGAAAAAAATGAAAAAAAAAAAAGAGACTGGTTCCCTTATATTAATTCTTGGCTGATTTCAATATTTGGCACTAGATAAAATAATGGATGGGGGCAATATAATGAAAGCATACACCCCTTCCCTCTGCTTTGAAGAAGGTTAGTTGCAGGTTATCAGGACTGGAGAGGATCTTAGCAATCATACACTTTAGCTTTCTTATTTAATAAATGAGGAACCAGAGGCATAGGCAGGCCAAGGACTAACACAAAGTAACCCAGGCTAGTGTCTTACGTTATACTTTTTGTTTTTTTAATGTTTATTTATTTTTGAGAAAGAGACACAGTGTGAGCAGGGGAGGGGCAGAGAGGAAGGGAGACACAGAATCCAAAACAGGCTCCAGGCTCTGAGCTATCAGTGCAGAGTCCAACGGGCTTGAACTCACAAGCCACAAGATCGTGACCTGAGCCAAAGCCAGACGCTCAACTGACTGAGCCACCCTGGCGCCCCATTGCATTATACTTTTTGGTTTAACCCTTTGTCTCTATATTAATAATTGAATATGGATTCTTCCCATTTCCTATTCCCATTCCCAATGGCCTAGATGACATTGGTAGTCTCTCAGATCAGATAATGGAAACAGCTGATTGGAGTGAAAAATCCCAGAAACCTAGAAGAAATTTACAGCTTTGAATATTTTTGTTAGGCTTTGAGATTTTCACTTCTACATGAAAATATTGTGAAATGTATATATATATGCTTACTTATTTTATATTTTTTTTACAGGGATTAAAATATCCAGGCATGCCAAACTTTGCACCAGATGAGCCAGGACAGATTTTCTTGATGGATCTGAATGAGCAAAACCCAAGGGTCCAGGCACTAAACATCAGTGATGGTTTTGACAAAGCATCATTTAATCCACACGGAATCAGTACTTTCATCGACAAAGGTAAAGCCTGAATGCTTAAAAATAAGGGGGAAATGAGGGAAATACAAGCTACTCAACCTCAATGACTCAACATAGAGGTGAAAGGAGGGAAAATTCTATTTTACCATGAAGATATATACTTGCAAGATAATAAATGTGTATCAAACATTTTTAACACTGCATTAAAGAAGGGTGACTAGAAGGTGGTCATTCCTTCTTCCTCTTATCTCCTTCTCTTTTCATTTGACCTTCAAAACCAGTTTAGAGATTGTTCTAAAAAATCTAATGTATAAACTAAAGGCTCTTTGAAAATAATTGTGTGACATTAGAAAACATAACATGAAAGAAAACAAGAGATACACCAGATAGAATCAAAATTAAAAGCTTTCTGCTTCAGCGGCACCCGAGTGGCTCAGTTTATTGAGCATCCGACGTTGGCTCAGGTCATGATCTCACACTTGTGGGTTCGAGCCCCACATTGGGCTCTCCACTGTTGTCTCAGAGCCTGGAGCCTGCTTTGGATTTTGTCTCCCTCTCTCTTTGCCCCTCCCCCGCTCACACTCTGTCTCTCTCTCTCAAAATAAATAAGCATAATAATAAAAAAAAATTTTTAAGAGCTTTCTGCTTCAAAAGACACCATGAAGGAAGCAAAGAAACAGCCCAAAGAATGAAAGAAAATATTTGCAAATCATATATCTGATAATAGACATGTATCCAGAATATAGAAATCATTCCTACAATTCGACAACAAAGACACCCCAATTAAAAAATGGACCAAGGATCTTAGTAGACATCTCCAAATAGATATTCAAATGATCAATAAACACATGAAAATTTATGTGTTTAGTGTCCTTAGTCAAGAAGGAAATGGAAATCAAAACCATAATTAGATACCACTTCATTCCCACTAGGATGGTTCTAATGATTATAAAAAAAGCAATCAATGACAAATGTTGGCAAAGATGTGGAGAAATTGGAACCTTCACCTCACACTTCGTTGGTAGTATTAGAAAATGGTACAGCTATTTCTGAAAGCAGTTTGGCAGTTCCCTAAAATGTTAAACATAGAGTTATCATAGGATCCCCAAACTCCACTGGTTGGTATATACCCAAGAGAATTGAAAATATAGGTCCACACAAAAACTTACACACAAATTTTCATAGCAGCATTATTCCTAATACCCAAAAGGTGAAAATAACCCAAATTCTCATCAAGTGATGATGAATGCATATACAATAGGACATTATTTGGCAATAAAAAGAAATGAAGTCCTGATGCATGCAATGCTTGCAAACATTATCCTAAGTGAAAGAATTCAGTCGCTAAAGACCACATATTGTATGATTCCATTTATAGCAAGCCTGCAAAATTGACAAATTCATAGAGACAAAAAGTAGATTAGTGGTTGGCAGGGGCTAGGGGCAGGGTGGGAATGGGCAATGACAGCTAATGGGTATGGACTTTCTTTTTGGGGTGATGAAAATGGTCTGGAGATAGATAGTGGTTAAAATTGCACAACTCCATGAATATACTGAAAACCACTAACTTGTACGTTTTAAAAGTGTGAGCTTAGAGATCCCTGGGTGACTCAGTTGGTTAAGTGTCCAACTTCAGCTCAGGTCATGATCTCATCGTCAGTGAGTCCGAGCTCCGTGTCGGGCTCTGTGCTGATAGCTCAGAGCCTGGAGCCTACTTCAGATTCTGTGTCTCCCTCTCTCTCTGCCCCAACCCCCTCTCAAAAAATAAAATAAAAACATTAAAAATTTTTTTAATTAAAAAAAGTGCAAGTTTAGTGATAAAGTGAATTATATCTCAAAAAAGCTGTTATAAAAAATGAAAGTTATTAATACATTGCATATGCTTTAAAATAACAGTTGCTCATGTTATTATTACTTGTTCATAGTTATAATTCCAGACTAATTTAATGTGTAAATGTTTGTGGGCGCATAGGGCAAGTAGAGAACAAAAACGGTGGTCTTATTTCTAATCCTGTGTCTTTTACTTGGGTGAAATTAGGGCTCCAGCCTCTATTGAAATTATTTAGGTGACCATTTTTTTTTGCTCGACCTCTATCTAGACACCATCATTGGAGAAAGTATAATGAGTGACCAGATTAACTTGGAGCTATTTTATTGCATAGGATAGTGTTGGATCTTTTGTTGTTGTTGTAGTTGTTGTTGTTTTGTTTATTTGTTTTAGGCGTGAGAAGTATGGGTTGGTTTTTTGGTTTGGTTTGGTTTTTGTTTTTTGAGATGGAACCAGTTTACAGATCCACCCTCAAGCATTTAATCAGACTTTCTGGAGCCGAATATATTATGATTGCAATGTTATTTGTTACCTCCTTTAATTGTACGTTTAGTTAATAAGGGCAAAACATTATACATAAATTGGAATGGAATGAGAAGACAAAAAAATCAAAACTATTCTGACCAAGCATCTCTTATATGGAAGGAGGGGTCCAATAGAGGCCTAAAGAAGGTGTAAAACCAGAGCAGTGCATACAATGTTCCTGCTGTGTCTGGCAAGAGTGTGTGGCTGAAGGGCCATGTGGGAGCTAAAATCCAACTGGGGGTCTGCTTGCAAAGCCTCAGGCCCCAGAAAGAGCTGGGTCAGACTAAAAGAATGATCCATCTGTGAGGGAGCACCTTTCCTTAATTTGGGTAAAGGTACCTGTGTGTTTCAGGGACCATGCGTATAAGCTCTGCGTCTCAGGGCTTGGGCTCACTCTACTGCATGGTTGGAAACCCCATCAAGAAAGGAATAGGGGAGATGAACACAGATCAAGGTCTGAAATGGGAGGATGGGACCAGGCTGTTTCAAACTCCAGTGCTCATCTTACCTAGAACTTCTGTCAAGTCAGAAAACGGTGTTTTGAGAAAACAGATTCCCACCCTCAGTCTTGTTCACAGCAGTTCATTTTTCACTATGAAAACAGGTGAACATTCTCAGGGTCGGTGATGTCTAGAATTGATGTGCCAGTTTTTTCTTGAATTCATTTTCACATTCCATATCCATTGGGCTCACTAAATATCGTTACTGCAAACTTAGGTAGTTGACTTGTGTCAGTTTATACTCTAGCTGGGACATGTTGCTTGTTTTAAGATATTTACTCAGCCCCGACATTTCTTGAGTGTGTGTTGCAATGTAGGCATTTCTCACAGAAAAGAGACTCACTTCTCTTGTTGAAGGGCCACCCTGGGAAACCACATCCGTTTATGTACCATTGTAGTTCTGTGTCTTCCTGTTGCAGAAGGTATGGAGGTACGGCTGAGGAGACCACTGAGAAAAGTTTTCCCTTGGCTCTGCCACTTGGTGGTGGTGAAATTGTGCATGAGTTATTCACCTCCTGAGCCTCAGTTTTCTCAGTAAAATGGAGATTCTGGCATTTGACCTGTCAGGTGTACTGTGGGGATCAAATGCAAGGTGTGTAAGAAAAGTGCTTGAACATGACCAAATTCTATACCAAGTCTAATTAATAGTTGCAACAGAAGTAAACTTCTTGGAGATTGTTCCTTTTTTCCACTTTAGACCATACCGTGTATCTTTATGTTGTGAATCACCCCCACATGAAGTCCACGGTGGAGAAATTTAAATTTGAGGAACAACAACGTTCTCTTGTACACCTGAAAACTATAAAACATGAACTTCTCACAAGGTATGGAATTAAAGTATTTTGCACTTCTATTTATTTTTGCACCTCTACTGTGTGATTTGTTTTCTTTGGTTCAGCAGGCTTAAACTTTTGTTTTGTAGCATTTTTTCCTAAGGCTTTCAAGAGGTTCCTATGGTGACACTGCCCGGCACCTCACTAGAAATTGCCGTATTCAGTGTTGGATATCTTTATATTTTCCAACTTTGTGAAAGCATTTTAATCCTATAAAGGTGCTCAATTAGATTCGCAGCTCTAATTCCATCCTCCATACCACAACAATGCAATACCTACTATTGGGCTTTCTTTAAACACCTACACCTTTTTCTAGTTGTCCCCGTAGGTTGTATTGTGAGAGCCACACCCACTGGGTGTTATAACCAGCTTCCAGATGGGCCGTTCCTTTGTTCAATAAAAGCTTTAGAGCAGAATTTGAAAAAAGCCTGTGGGCACATATAAAAATACACATTTATTAAGCATTGACTATGTGCTGGGCACTGTACCAAATACTTCATTTTATTCTTACAACAGCCTTTAGTAATAGGTATGAGTAAACTGGGACTTATGAGGTTTCAAGTTAAGTAACTTGCTCAAGTTGCATAATTTGTAAGTTGCAGAACCAGGTGTAAACCTAGATCCATCTAAATTCAAAGCCAGACTCTCAGTCACAGTGGTGAAAATCCTTTTTACCATGTTGAGAAAAAAATAAGTTAAGTTTTTTAGTGGGTAGTTTGCCTATTCCAAGGCTGTAACAAACAATGAAGAATTTGTCTTTTATAAAATGGACTCAACACTGAAAGACTAGTTCCAAGACAGGTTAATCTTGTCTTGAGATAGAAGGATAGGGAAAGAAAAGGAAGGTCACCTTCTGTGCTTTGCTCTCTTTCTTAAAATTACATACCAATGTCTCCCTGTAGAATTTGGGGGTGACAAAAGCAGAGGGCAGAAGAAGTAAGAGAAGTTGGGGTCACTGCACTCTTGCCAGAAGACATTGTATGGGGTTATGAGGCCCAATGGGGACAAGGACTGCCACAGGCTGCCTGAGAAACAGTGGACAAATCTCTCAGCTATGCTTCAGTTTCCTCAGTGAAGTGGGAGTTCTCTCACTGGCCTGACTTACCTAACTGGTGATTTTGAGAATCAAATGCAATAACATATGACCTCACTGAACGAGTTCTTTTCAGTGAAGGTACAGCCTGAAGGAAAACCTAATACACAACTACTTTATTAGAAAGTTAGCGTTCCAGGGGCGCCTCGGTGGCTCAGTCAGTTAAGCGTCCAACTCTGGTCACGATCTCATGGTTTGTGGGTTGGAGCTCCACGTCGGTCTCTGTGCTGATGGGTCAGAGCCTGGAGCCTGCTTCAGATTCTGTGTCTCCCTCTTTCTCTGCTCCTCCCCTGTTCATGCTCTGTCTCTCCATCTCTCTCAAAGGTAAATATTAAAAAAGAATCAAAAAAGAAAGGAAGGGAGGAAGGAAGGGAAGAAGGAAGGAAGGAAGGAAGGAAGGAAATAAATTACTGTTCCAGGACACAGAAGTGAGATACCAGCCTTATGTAGGGAGATGCGAATGTTATGGGTTGAATTGTGAGGAACTTGACAAGATATGCTGAAATTTTAACCCCCTGACATTTCAGAACATGACTTTATTTGGAAGTAAGATTGTTGCAGATGAAATCAGTTAATATGAGGTTATATTAAAGTAGGGTGTGTCCTTAATCCAACATGACTGGTGTCCTTATAAGAAGACAGACAGGGAGAATGCATGTGGGGTGGAGAATGAGATTGAAGTGAAGCATCTACAAGCTACGGAGTGCCGGGGGGCCTACTAGAAGCTAGAAGAGGCAGGGATGGATCTTCCCATAGAATCCTCAGAAGGAGCATGGCCCTGTCAACACCTTGATTTCAGACATCTTGCTGCCAGAACTTCGAGACAGTTCTACTGTCTAACACCACCTACTCTGTGGCACTGTGTCACAGCAGCCCCAGGAAATGCACACAAGGGAGAGGCTATAGCAAGTGTGTTATCAAGCCAGCCACACTGCTAAGGCAACTCACTGCTAGAAATCATGGCATTGTCCTCCAGTAAACAACATAAGCCTCATTTCAGGACAAGCTGGCAAAGATAAGAAAGGGAGAAGAGTTTACTCAGCAGTTTCTTCTCCTGCTAGTAAAAAAGGAGTTCACTCTTGCACATCCCTGGTTGTGGCATGTGCAAGTCAAGTCTGGCGATATCCTGTGCTTTGACATCAACACAGAGAGGCCCGGAAGTAGGAGCCTGAGGCCCATAACAGACACCAGCTAAGGCAGTATAAGACTGCACTGTGGGAAATGCGTCAGGACCATGCAGAAATGGTGGAAATAGTGCCAGGTAGAACCGGACAGGTGAAGCTTTGAGGACCTAAAGAGGATTTTTGAGAGGTGCCCTGATACACAATATTTACCAAACATTTCAAGGGGTAGAAAGGGTACTATGGAAACAAATTGTCAGAAGGTCTAATTTAATCTCTGGTGCCACCCAATACTTTCTGGAGGAAAGAATGCTTAAGCTGAGGACCAAAAGATGAATAGCCTGATGACTTTGGTAAAGTCATTGTACATTAACACCTCATAGTATTTTTTTAAGGGTTGTTTTTTCTTTTGAGACAGAGAGAGAGAGAGAAAGAGAGAGAACATGAGTGGGGGAGGGGCAGAGAGAGAGAGGGAAAGAGAGAGAATCCCAAGCAGGCTCCATGCCGTCAGTGTAGAGCTCAATGCGGGATCAGTCTAACAAAACATGAGATCATGACCTGAGCCAAAATTAAGAGTCGCATGCTCAATGGACTGAGCCACCCAGGAGGCCCTTAAAGTATTTCCTGAGTCATCTAAAACAGTTTTATAAATTTAATATAAAAATATTTACACTTTTTTTTTTTACATTTTTTTCAACTCACTGTCTCTTTTTTACTTTTCCAAGATGTAAATGGCTTTATTGCTCTTTACTCTTGTAAGAGTGTGACTTATTGCATTTTTAGAAGTTTTAATGATAGGGAAGGACATAAACAAGAAAGAATAGTGCTCACAACCCCAATATAAAGAGCAGGATGGACTGGGTTATGTTACAATAAGAGAAAAGGAAAAACTTTAACATTTTTAGTGGCTCAAAACCACAAATTTTGTCTTGTTTTCTTATTCAGGCTACATATCCCATGTAAGTGATTTAAGGACTCAATTTTATATTGTCCTCATGCAGGGCCATACTTTCAATTATCAGAAAAGTTGCTGGTTACTGTCAAAGAGTAAGGGAAGCATGGCAGATCATGCACTGGCTCTTAAAGTCTTACGTCTGGAGGCCACACACATCATTTCATTTCACTGGCCAAAAGCAAGTCGCATGGCTGAGCCAGACATCCAGGGCATGGAGAAGCCTAATTCTAGAAGAAAGAGAACCAGAACTATTGGTGAACTGCACTATGACCAGCACAAATAACCATTATTAACATTTACAAGTCAACAATTTG
Organism: Panthera uncia; assembly: GCF_023721935.1. Taxonomy (NCBI): domain Eukaryota; kingdom Metazoa; phylum Chordata; class Mammalia; order Carnivora; family Felidae; genus Panthera; species Panthera uncia. The sequence goes on along the minus strand of NC_064816.1, from coordinate 94,370,879 downwards.
GAATTGAGGTTTATTTGTATATTTATTTGTTTTTGCTGGCTTCTGTGGAAGGAAAGATTGAAAAAATAATAAACGACTACAAGAAAACCCATCAGGTACAATTAAAATCATTTACTTTGTGTGGAATTTTTTTAATGTTTATATATTTTTGAGAGAGAGCACGAGCGGGGAAGGGGCAGAGAGAGAGGGAGACAGAATCCAAAGCAGGCTCCACATGATCAGCGCAAAGCCCGGTGTGGGACTTGAACCCACAAACCATGAGATCATGACCTGGGCTGAAGTCAGAAGCTCAACTGACTGAGACACCCAGGTGCCCCTGGAATTTTTTAATCCAGACTACTTCATGTATACTTTTTCAAACTGATGAACATAATTGTCTTGGAGATTTAGCAATTTTGACCACAATCAAAATCTTTAAACACTCCATTGGTTTTGCCCTTTCTCTTTTTTTTTTTTCACTTTAGCGTGAATGACATTGTGGTTCTTGGGCCAGAACAGTTCTATGCCACCAGAGATCACTATTTTACCAACTTCTTCTTGGTACTATTAGAGATGATCATGGATCTTCGCTGGACTGATGTTCTTTTCTACAGTCCAAGAGAGGTCAAAGTGGTAGCCAAAGGATTTAGTTCTGCCAATGGGATCACAGTCTCACTAGACAAAAAGTAAGCTTTTATAATTTTTCAACACTTTGCTCTTGACATTTTAGTGGACTCCTTCCTTTAAGTGGTGGTTATTTCCTTAGGCTTAAGCAGTCAATATAAATGTGGATGGATCAGGTGTGGCCAGGGTTCACACTCTTATGTGTGATCATAAGCATACCATACACCCTCTTGCATGCCAGACTTCCCCCAGTGAATTGATATAAGGTTCTTATTCCAAATTTTCATGTGACTCTAGAAACACAGTTACTTAACACACTTAAAAAGAGAATAAATGCACAATATCTCTGCCCTTTATGAGAGTAATGGTGTTTAATCACCACACTAAGTTGAGTTATCCAAAAGTTCTTTTCAGAGCTCACTTGACTCAGATTGGTCATTTCGAGTGCATAAATTTCAGATTTACCGACATACTACAGCAGACTTTTTTATAGGAAAATACAATTTTATTTTATTTTAATTTATAAGAAAATACAAATTTATGAAATTTTCTGAGAAACTCTTAAAGTGTTTTAAAATGGAAGGGTTTTTTTTTTTAAAGAAAAGTTCTCATGAATATTAATATGTAAACTTGAGATAATAGAGACAATCCCTATAGAAAACAATTCTAAGTGTTCTCTCTCTTTTTAAAAAGATTGTGATTGAATTTCATGGTCATCTGATACTTCTTTTCAAGCACTAGTTTTTGGAAACATAGACTCTTTTGGCCTCTTACAGGTCTACTTACCTCCATCCAACTTAAGGAATAAATTGTGACTCATAAGTAACGAGACTGAGCCTGTAGGTCATCTAGAAACACCAAGTTCATTACTTTATAGTCATCATCTCATATTCAAAGCTTTTAAACTCTTGAAGAATATTAAAAGTAATACTCTGTTATCTTCTTGTACTATGGTTTGGGAAGACATTGCAGTGGCACTTGGGATTGTTGTGAATTTTTATGCCTCTTCCCCAAAGTAAAATTAATGTTATCTCTCATTATTACTTGCTTACATGTGAATGTTATTTACTTCAAAGGTATATCTATGTAGCTGATGTATTGGCTCAGAACGTTCATGTACTGAATAAGCATCGTAACTGGGATTTAACTCAAGTGAAGGTAAAAGTACCTTTGGCTTGCCCACACAACATGACCTCTTATATTAGCTCCCATGCCTGACCTAGGAATGTGCTCCTTGAAAGGAGGACACATGACTATTTTGGAAGAACCATCAGTGCGTTTGTGCTTGCCCTTCTAAAATTTAGTAGCAAGGGCCCTTAACAAGATCTGTTTCAGAAGGAGCTGGTGGGAGGGAGGAGAGGTAAATAAGAAAATTGAAACAATGTCTTTATACTTCCTCTTTGTTGGAAGGTAATACAGTTGGGCACTTTAGTGGATAACTTAACTGTGGATCCTGACACCGGAGATATTTTGGCAGGATGCCATCCTAATGCCATGAAGCTGCTGATCTATAACTCTGAGGATCCTCCAGGGTCAGAAGTAAGTTCCTATTCTTCTCTGAGCTCACAGGCAAAGCTTCAAGAACAATTTGTTGAGGTGACTTAGGGGAATTTAGTGGGTCACATGTGATGTTCCAGAACTGAACAAGTTCTACATATGGGAAAAGCAGAGATTTGGGCAGGATGGGGAGATATGGCCCATTAACCCTTTCAGGTCTCCTGGTGCCAATTTAACATCAGTGCTAGACAACATTTCCCATCCTTACAAGGGCTGTAGTTGCTATCAGGAAGAATAGGTAAGAACGAGCTTGATTATTCACATAGACCTAGATTGCATATCATATGTCCAATCAGGATATAGGCTCTGACATATATAATATGATTTCACTCATATGTGGAATTTAAGCAACAAAACAGATGAACATAGGAGAAGGGAAGGAAAAATAAGATAAAAACAGAGAGGGAGGCAAACTGTAAGAGACTCTAAAATACAGACAGCAAACTTGAGGGTTGCTGGAAGGGTGTTGGGTGGGGGGATGGGGTTGGGTGTTGGGATGAGTGATGGCCATTAAGGAAGGCACTTGTTGGGATGAGCACTGGGTGTTATATGTAAGTGATGAATCACCGGGTTCTACTCCCGAAACCATTATCACACTCTATGTTTACTAACTTGGATTTAAATAAATATTAAAAAAAAAAGGATATAGGAACTGAGTAGAGCCTGAAATTAGGAAAAGGGAGAGTCCTATATGGAACCATCTTCTTTCACACTACCTACTATGAAACTCAAATGGAAGGATTTAAATGACTGTGGCCTCAAAACAAAATTAGTTTTTGCCAGCAGGTTCTAACATATATGATAGTGTTGAAGAATGTCTCATTTTAAAGATGTTATTTCTGTTATTTAAAATCTTTTCTGGGGCGCCTGGGTGACTCAGTCGGTTGAGTGTCCGGCTTCAGCTCAGGTCATGATCTCACAGTCTGTGAGTTCGAGCCCCGCGTCAGGCTCTGTGCTGACAGCTCAGAGCCTGGAGCCTGCTGTGGATTCTGTGTCTCCCTCTCTCTCTGCCCCTCCCCTGTTCATGCTCTGTCTCTCTCTGTCTCAAAAATGAATAAAAAACATTAAAAAAAATCTTTTCTAAAACACTAGCATAGACCATTGAATTTTATATGGCATGAAAAACAATAGCAGCATTTTCTATAGAACTGCGTTTAAGAATAGCACATCTCTAGTAAATCCAATATAGGGATAAATTCTTGGCACACATACTCTGAGAGATTTATTCACAAAAATTTATTGAGCACTTATAATGGGTCAGACTTTGTTCTAATGTTTGGGATGTATCAGAAAACAAAATATGCAAAGATTTCTACTCTTTGGCGGGGGGATAGCCAATTAACAATGAGCATAAGAAATAAGTAAATTACACAGTAAGTTTGAAGGTGGTAAGTTCTATGGAGAAAAATGTATAACAGAGTAAAGGGAATCAGGATTTCTGTAAACAGGGGGGTGGGCAGTCCTATTATTAAATACAGAAATCAGGGTAGGCCTCATTGAGAAGGTAAGGTTTGGGGAAAAACATAATGTTTGAATCTAGGTTTGGGGAGTTGGGAAATAGAGACTCAAACCCTAGCCTGCTAATTGGCCCTGGTAATATATACTTAATTCCTCCAAAGTGATACATATTACTTTTCTACACACACCCAACAATGTCTGCTTTAAGACAATAAAAATATGATCCATAACATGATTTTAAATTGTTTGAGATCTCTCTCATGTCTCTATTTTCAAGTTTATCGTTTGTTTATTTAAAAAAATTTTTATGTTTATTTTTGAGAGACAGAGATAGAGCATGAGTGGGGGAGGGACCAAGAGAGAGGGAGACACAGAATCCTAATCAGGCTCCAGGCTCTGAGCTGTCAGCACAGAGCCTGACACAGGGCTCGAACTCACGAACCGTGAACTCACCAACCCTGATAAGACTTCTTTCTTCACAATGACACCCTTTACTTGTAGTTGAGACTAATGTTTTCTACATGAGTTCCAAGTTTGAGTATTTTCATGCAACAAACCTGAGTGAAGTTATAGGATCTGCCCTAAGATGAAAAAGCAAAACTCAACTAAACTCTATTCTAAGAAGTGTCAATATATATTCATGACTCATGAATTTCTAATTGGTTGCCTTTAATTCCTATCGTGTCCTGTTTGAGTGAACTTCTTCATCCAAGCTATTTAGAAAACTGGGCACTTACATGTTTACTGATTAGCAAACTAAAGTGTGTTAATCTTGAGGATCAATAACAGTAGTAGGCAGGGATATGTCAGATTGAATTCCAAAGTATGCATTTTTTCTGCTTCCCGGCCACTTTATAGATGTGAGGGGAGCCCCCGCTGTGACAACTACTATCCTACTGGTTATGAGGTTGGGTTGGCTTGCTACCTGGGTGTCCATCATTTTGTCCTGTGTTTCCCACCCCGTACAGTAGGCTTAGTCAAGGGCCAGACCCTTCCCATAGAGGAACACTATTCACTCAAGAATTAGATAAGAGTGGGGTGCCTGGGTGGTTCAGTCGGTTAAGTATGCGACTACTCTTGGCTTCGGCTCAAGTCATGATCACACACTTCGTGAGTTTGAGCCCTGTGTCGGGCTCTGCATGGACAGTGCAGAGTCTGCTTGGGATTCTCTCTCTCCCTCTCTCTGCCCCTCCCTGGCTTACTCTCTCTCTCTCTCTCTCTCTCTCTCTGTCTGTCTCTCAAAAAATAAATAAACATTTAGAAAAAAAATTTTTAAGGAATTACATAATAGCACTCACTGGATCTCAACTTGTTCCTTTAAAGAACTATCAAAATTAACTAAACCACCTTGTTTGGGATTTTGGCTAATGTCGGATAACCAACCAGTCCACTTGACTGTGTAGATATAATTAGAACATTAACACTTTCATCAGAATAAGAAAAAAATAATTGCACACAAATTTTAGTCTATTGATTTCTGGGAAATATATTAGTCCTGGAGTATTTGAGAAGGAACATGTCACTGGCAGCTGTTTTCTCATATAGCATACTGACAAATATTCTTTTCTTGACAGGTGCTTCGCATCCAGGATGTTTTGTCTGAGAAGCCCAAAATAAGCACCACGTATGCCAATAATGGCTCTGTGCTTCAGGGAAGCTCTGTGGCTTCTGTGTACCATGGGAACCTTCTCATAGGCACCGTATTTCACAAAGCTTTGTACTGTTTGTTCTAGACTCTAGACATCCCAAAAAGTCTTGTCAACCAACGAAAGACAAAACTGCAAGCTGCAAAATAAAATAAATGTGTTTATTTGGGGTCTTAGGGATTGCAATGTGGGAGACACAGATTTGACTGGAATTGAAAGCTTGCTCTAGAGAGACAAAGGAGGTTGGAGTTTTTAAAGAGGAAAGGGGGGCTTACTGAAGTTGTTTGAAGAAAAGGTGCTCAGTGTTGGTATGGCTACAGTGACACCAATCCATGTGTGATTGGTTGCTAGGGCTAGACAGTGCATTTAGGTCCATTTTATTTTTTTATTTGATTTCATTTTATTTTTTGAAAGAAAGCACGTGCACACACACACACGCACGCGCGCACACACACACACACACACACACACGTGTGAGTGGGGGAGGAGCAGACAGAGAGGGAGAGAGAGAATCTTAAGCAGGCTCCACACCCTGGAGCCATGGAGGAGCTCAGTCCCAGGACCCACAATGGTGAGATCCATGACCTGAGCCAAAATCAAGAATGGACGATTAACTGAGCCATTCATGCGCCCCGTTTGTGCCCATTTTATGCGCCCGTTTATGCCCACATGGTAGATGCCTTGGCTTTTAGTTTGTTTATCACAAATTCTGAGAATTTGATAGAGAAGATGTGCATAAGCCCCACCTCCTCAGTGTCCTCCCGGCTCCATTTTAAATAACTCTGTTAGTAATGGTTATTCCATTTTATTGTCTCCGTTGTCAGTCGACATGTTTGGTAAAAATAAAACACTAATTATGTGATAAGTGGAATTGAACATAAATGACAAGTACTCACAAAAGTGTATCTGGCTTTTCTTATGGATGGAAGCAAAGAAGCAGAGTGATTACATAATATCCACAAAATTGCAAGTCAAGTTAGTGACAGTCCAATAAGAAGCCATACCTCTCAATGCTTTTTTGTTTGTATTGCCAATACTGTTTCTATAATAAGGTGTGCAAGCTGTGGTGAGGTATCCAGTTCACCTAGGGCTCCTAACCATGAAGCAAAACTCCCTCCTACCACTGAGCTTCGGAGCCTCCTGCTGTCCAGATCAGGAGTAAAGCTCATGCTGAAACACTTATAATCCCCCTTCTCTTCCTTTGATTGTGCTAGACACAAACTGCCAATCGAGTTCCTAGCCCATGGATAAAAGCAAGAATTGACACCATGAGACTGCCTGAAGCCCTCTTTAAACTTGTAGCCTTTCTAGTGCTGGAAATCAGGTTCTGGAAAATCTGACAGCGACAGCCCTCACTGGCTACCTTAGGGCAGAACAGGGCATCTGTCCCTTTGTAATATGTCTTTATTTGTAGTGATATCTGTATCTGAAGTGATATAATCAGCTTGCCTCTGAACCATGAGATGGGGCCTTAAGGCTGTGATCCTCAACTGCTTTAAACTTTCTCTTTTGGTTAATTCAATAAACACCTATTAAGCAATGTCCTATAGACTTAAACCAAAGGAATCAGAAATAAATAATATGATTCTGTCTTGAAGTCCTCTCTTAAGGACAAATTCAACTTTAGTTTGATGAGAATGAATAGAAATGTCCCTTTCTTGGTCAAAAACCAGGACAACCTTTAGCAAATCACTAATGGGGATCAGTATACCCAAGCACCCCACCCTCTTCTCTTTTTGTGACTTCCAGTCAGGAGTAGTTGGTTGATTTATTTTTCCCTCCTCTGGGGTGGGGAATTGAGGAGGCTTCTTTATTTCCGAAAGAATTTTGTTCAATTAGATCTAAATCTTGCTGAAAAGTTTTGTATCAGAGTAAAATGCTACTATGTAGTGCATGCAACCCTTTCTGATTTAGACAGTAAGAATGTAGTTTCCATTGCTTCAAGGGAGAAATGCTTCAACAGAATGTTCTAGTTAGTTCTTAGATTTTAAGTTTCAAAAGCCTAACCATCAGAGAAACACAGAAAAATATAATAACTAAGAGAATGTATATAGTTTTTAAAAATACATAACAGTCTTATTTTCTGTCCCTAACCCTTACACCCAACGGATTACATAAAGTTTACCAGACTAGAAGTAACGTGGAGAAGACTAAGGGCCTTTAGATGCTGGTGGGTCCTGAGAATAGGCCTTGCCCTGCCTTCCCCCCACTCCAAGTTAGGAAAGACTGGATGAGAAAATCCGTATAGATATTTGGATGATCTGATTGCTGAGAGATCAGTGTGTCCTTTGATAGAGAGGACCTAAGAAAGTCACAATGCTCTAGGGTTCTCCTTCCTGTAGGTGCTCCCAATCTTATGTGATTGTCTTGAGCCTCTTCTCTCACTTGGTGGGTCGGAAGGAGAGTGATTGCCCCTCCTAATAAATGTTGCATTTTGAGGACTCATTGTAATCCCTTCCCTGGTCTTTCCATTTAAATTGCCAGAGACGTGGGCAGGGATATCAGGGTGATGATTAGGGGTGGTTCAGCTCAAGAAGGAAAATAGTAAAGATGAGAGCAAAAACCCATGTGGTAGCCAGAGCCAAGATAGCCCCTAGTGATCCTTACTTCCTGATATTCATTCCCTTGTATAGTTCCTTCCTACATTAAATATGGCTATCCTTTCTCATCAGCAGAATATTCTAGAAATGATGATGGGTGACTGTCAAGGCCAGGTTATATAAAAATATTACCATTTGACCTTGCTCACAAAAAATGTGCATCACGATAAAAGTTTCTGACTGTTTTAAAATGCTAAGTTCGGGAGTACTTTGTTATAATAATTAGTCAACTAATGAAACAGGAAACCACGTATAATGTAGAGATTCAACAAAAGCCAAAAAGTTCATTCTTTAAAAAGATTAATAAAAACTAATACACATCTGGTGAGACTTATCAAGAAAAAGAATGGCTCAATTAACCAGTGTCAGAAATGAAAAATAAGACATGCAGGTTCTATAGACATTAGAGAGATAAAAAGAAGAGTTGATGAACTACTTTATGCCAACAAATTTGAAATTTTTATGAAAAGAACAAACTTCTGAAAGGATATGACACTCTATTAACTAGGGTAAGACTAAACTGTCATACATAGAACAAAAACACAATGCCTTTTAAACAAATGTGTGTTTATTTGTCTTTCATTTTCCAGTTCTGAGGGGAGTGATTGATGGCCCCTTTATGGGGACATTCAGAGACTGGTTGGGATCTTGCAGGAAAGAGAAAGCACACTCAAACAGGGCTATTGAGGGAAGTTCTTTAAGGGGACTATTGGTACAAGAATAGGAAGTTTAAGGGAAATGACAAGATACACTAAAATATCTCAGTGCTAGCAAAGGAGTGGGAGAGATGGAGGGTGGAGTGGGGGGGAAGGCCAAGGACTGTTTCTAACCATAGGTTTGGAACAAGGAACAAGGGTTGGAAGCAGCTACTAGAATCAGAAGAGAATAGATAAAGTGGAGACAGTCACAAAAGATGCTGTGGTCATTGGTAGTTCCTGGAGGCAGCCACCTTGTCACGACTGAGTAGAGAGAAAGCAGAGGAAATAAATATCTTGACTTTCCTCCCTTTCACTCTCCCAACAAGAAGCCAGAAGAAAGGAAAGCTATTAATGGAGCCCACAAAGCCTCCAGGATGCAGAGCAATGGGGACTTTCACAGAGAGTGGATCTTGAGCCGCAAATGTCTTCGTCATGTTACTGCACCACTGTCCAGGGGATTGTAGTTATCTGCATGCTGAAAGCTAGGTCACCACCACATCTGTGTTTCATCAAACTGGAAGGAGAAACAGGAAAGAGGATGTCAAGGAGAAATACCCAGTGTCTTAAGACCCAGGACTGGAAATGGTAGTCATTTCTTCCCTTACTAATGTCAAAAACTAATCACATGACCACACCTAACTAACTATAAGGAAAATTGAGCAATGTAACATGACTGGAGAAGCATATGTTCCAGGGAAAAGAAAGAATATATTTTAGTGAACAATTACTAATCTGTGCCACAGTCCACTCTTCAGCCACTAAATATCCCTCTGCACCCTTCTCCCTTGCCAAGGAATATATGCTAAATTTGTATCCAATTTCTGTATCCAGCTCAAAGCACAGGATCTCTGGGTAATGTCTTGACCTTTGCATTAGGTCCATATATGGCTGCATGTGGCAGCCTAGAAAATAAAATTATTCCTCCCTCCACATCCAATTACAATGGTTAAGTATGAACGGAATAACTATAATGAACACTCTTAGTAAAAGAAAGGAAGAACGGAGTACACTCAGCTCTGTAAGAGTGAGATAATTCCACCAGAGAGGAATTGAGAAGATTTTCTGTCTTGGCAGTGATATACTTTCCTATATTCTCTATGATTCCAAATTTTGCCCTTTGGGAGTATTTCATAGTACATTATGCTTTAAGGCCACAGCTGAAGTGGATCTTGGAAAGAGTGTAATTTTAGTAGCCTCCTTCCTACAGGTATAGTTTGGGAGTCTGAGGACATTTTCAGGCCAGGCTTTTGGTTGCTTTGGAAATTTAAGTATCTAAGAAATTTGATAGGCTTCTGCGTCTGTTTGTTTTCTTTCAATGCCATGTGCCAACCACAATGCTCAGATTTCTCTTTGGAACATAGTTTTTAAGCCCACTTTACTTCCTGGTTTCCATGTCTAGCCATTTCTCCCATTTAAGTGCTGTTTCATTTGAGGCTATCTGAATAATGGGTAAAATGAGGCGACACCATTAATATAATCTTCCACAGTGCCAGATCCCGTAGCTTTCCTAATTGGGAGACATGTGGGAAAAGCTATGAGTCATAGCAATCCTACCTCCTGCTGTTGGGACACAGAACCAAATTTCTAGAACTTCTCTATGGTCTTCTGCTTTATGTCCACTAGTTTCTACCCGAGCACATGATTTTTTTACTGTACTCTACTAAAAACATCAAAGAACAATGAACACATGTCAACATTCTTGTTACTCTATGGGTAAGTGGCCAGCTTTTCAGGTTACTTCAGGAAACAGTTTTATTACATATTTTTGTGATGACATTACAAGGGTCTCCAATTTTGCAGCCTGTGATACCTGTTTTCTCAATTCTAGTCTAACCACATATTCAAGGCTCTTCTTAGAAACCTATTTCTGGGTTCAAATTTCTGTATTTCTAATGTCATGCTCAGCTGTTGCATCAAAGTGACCCTAAATATAATGGCTTAAAGAATATAGACATTGCTGAAGGGTACTGCATCATAGTAAGTAAGAGCACGGATTAGGGAACCCAATTTTCTGGTTTTCAATCCCAGTTCAGTCACTTACTAACTCTGGCCCTCTCTGAGTCTTAGTTTTGTTATCTTTAAAGTAGAGATAATAATAGTAACTACCACCTAGGGTTGGTAAAAGGACTAAAAGAGCTAGTATATATAAAACTTAAAACAGTGTTTATTACATGCCGGTGTTATATAAGTGCTTGATAATTTAAAAAATACATTTATCATCTCTTTCACATAAAACATCTCAGATGAGTGTTCCAGAGACAGATCAGTATGAAAATTCAGATCCTTGTGATACTTCAGGGGCCTAATAGTTTTCATGCACTTGGCATTTGTTCTGTAGAGCATTATCTTCTTCATGGTCAGTCATCATACTGGATTCCATCCCATGGAAATGGGAGAGAGTATGAGGAGGCACACGAAACATTAGGTAGCCCCACCCCAGAAATGGCACAAACTGCTTCCACTGACATTCCATTAATAAGAGCATAGTCATAAGGCTATACCTAATGGGAAGCGAGGCTGGAAAATTTAGTTTAACTGGGTAGCCTTGTGCCCAGGAAGGAGGGATTTGGGTAGGCAGCTAGTGTCATCTACCATAACACCTTAAATGGACTCACAAAAAGAGTTTGGAAATCATAATTCTATACTCATTAAAGAAGTTGAGTTCGAAGTTTAAAAACAATCATCACATTAAAAGACACTAAAAACTAGAGACAATCAAGTGTTGATAAAGTTGAAATGGGTAAATAAATTATAGTAAATCTGTACAGTGAAATACTATTTAGCGATGTATGCCACAATTAGAGGTATATACAATGATGTGGACGAATTCCACAAATAATAATGAGCTAAAAACAAAAAAATGAATACATGTTGTATGCTTTTATTTTTGGAAAATTCCAAAAGAAGCAAAATTAAACAATGTTGTTCGAGGAGGCATTCATGGATGGTTGAGTTAGAACAGAGAGGTTCTATCTCTCTAGCTATCTCTAGCTATCACAAAAGTTAGGATAGGGGCTGCCTCTAGGGAAAGTGGGGATTATAGTCAGGGAATGATACATGGGGAACTTCTGGGGTGCTGGCAATATTACATTTCCTGACCTGAATGGTGGTTTACATTGATATTTCTTTTATAATCATTCTATAACTGTGTGTATATATATATATTTTTTTTTCCATAGATCTTTGGCATAAACAATGTATCTCACAATAGAATTTTCATGCATATGGAAGAGCTAAGCTGACTTCAAAAAATATAAATGAAGGGCAGAAGTAGGCCTAACAATAAAAACAGTTTAGTATTTGTGAAAGAAAAAAACAAAGAGATAAATCAACGGAATAGAATAGATATCAGAGGTATGTCTCGTTGGGGATTTAATATAAGATAAAGTTAGCAGTACCAATTAATAGGGAAAGGATGTTTGCTTACAAGATGGCACTGGGAGAGTGGATTTACTTTATGGAAGGCAATAAAACTATGTCCTACCTAACATCACTAGCTAACTACCAAACAGGTGTTTATGACCTTTGGAGTTAATAGAAGACACAGTAAGAGGGTATCTTTATGACTGAAGAGTAGGGAAAAGCTTTTGGAACAAAATTTCAAAAATACAAATCCTAAGACAAAAAAGTTGATCGAATTTCAGTCATCACAATTAAGGCTTTCCATTTAAGCAAGGACATCAATGACAAAGATGATAGATGAATATCAGAATGAGAAATATTTGCAACATTAAACTGACAAGGTATTATTAACCACAATATTTTAGGAACTCTAGAGAATAACAAAATGGAGATAGTAACCCCAGAGAATAAGAGGCAAATGGTGTGAAGAAGCAAGCAATTTACAGAAGAGGGGGAAACAATGAAGCACATGAAAAGATGCTCACATGCTCAGAATCTTTGGTAATTGGAGAAGTGTCATTTAAAACAGCACTCTAGGTGTCCCTGCGTGGCTCAGTTGGTTTAAGCACCCCATTCTTGATTTCAGTTCAGGTCACATTCTCACAGTTCATGAGTTCAAGCCTCACGGCTGGCTCTGTGCTGACAGCGTGGAACCTGCTTGGGATTCTGTCTCTCCCTCTCTCTCTGCCCCTCCCCTGCTCTCTCTCTCTCTCCCTCTCTTTTTCAAAAATAAATAAACATTAAAAAAAATAAAACATCACTCTAAATTGCTTTATACCTATTAGACTAGCAAAAACTAAAATGGTCATATTGCCAAGTTCTGATGGGGTGGTGGGGATACAGGGGACATAGGGAACTTCCCTCATCTTTGGTAAGAGGGTAGATGGTTGCAGCCACAATAGGTGAGATCCAGAGCTCAAGGAATCATGAAAACTGTGAGGTTCAGAGCCGTGTCTGTAGTCAAGGCCCATACCAGCAAAACAGATCCTTGCAATACAGCTTCTTTCCTCAATAGGTTTCACATGTTAACCTCATTAAAGCCATTCTGATTTACAGACACAAAACTATATCTGCACTGTGGCCTCAAGATTGTTGGGGAAATATAGGTTCTAGTTTCTACCTCTGCAGAACAGGAAGGCACTTTAGAAGACAAGAGGCCGACCACATCCTCCCCCATCCCCGCACCTGAGGTTCAGGTACTGGTATTTAATAAAATGTCTCTACATATATCTACTATGTGCCAGGGTTTTATTTATTTAAAAAAAAATTTTTTTAATGTTTATTTATTTTTGACAGAGAGAGAGAGAGAGACAGAGCATGAGTGGGGGAGGGGCAGAGAGAGAGGGAGACACCGACTCCAAAGCAGGCTCCAGACTCTGAGCTGTCAGCACAGAGCCCCACGCGGGGCTCAAACTCACAGACTGTAAGATCATGACCTGAGCCAAAGTCAGACGCTCAACTGACTGAGCCGCCCAGGCACCCCGTCGTGCCAGGGTTTTAAAACTGCACCCCAAGGATATGGAAAAAGAGGTGGGAGGTGCAGATTTAGCGTTTCCACCAACACCCCACAGGAGTACGTACCTGATGCACACTCGCTATTATTGATGTACTTGTGTTCACATTGTTATTGAAGGAATTTGTCTATGGCAAGAAAACAAATCATGTGCCTCCTGCCAAAACTCATTTTTCACACACAATGAGGTTGTTCAGAAGAGCAGTTTACTGGAGTAAAAGACCGTAATTAGCACAGTCAAGAGCAAGTCATCCAATTGAGGAAAACCAAGAGGAATGTGCTTAAGTGGGAGCAGAGAATGTAATGGAAACCCAGTTTGATACCATAAAGAACAGACAGTAGATAAAACTCAGTCCATCAGGGATGACTTTGGAAATGGTGAAATGAATACATACCACAAAATTGTGCTCTTCGAGCTCCAGGTCTTGCCCACCACATGAGCCCTGTGGTTTCTAACAGCTAACTGGTGAGTCACACAAGCCTGTAGAATATCACTGATTTCATTAAGAAGTAAAACCAAAATGAAGTGCAGATGGAGCATTATGTGGACTGTTAGCGATTTCCACCACGGAAAAAATAGTGGCTAGCGAATCTGAAGATTGTCTGTGGGTAAAATGTAAACTCAAGATCTTCGGATAATAAACTGTGCATGAATGGATTCTAGAGAAGTCCATTAGCATTCAAAACAATCACATCATATGCTAAAAGTCACACACACACACACACACACACACACAGAGTACACCCATAATAAGTGGAAATAGTAAAGTCAGATGTGCACTACCATTAACACGTTTAAACATTTTGGTCCTTTCCCTATCTTTGTTTTTTGCTGCCCTCCTTCCTCTCCAGAATTTTTCCTGATGAGCACTGTCTCATATCATGTGCTTCCGAAATCCTCTCCCAATCTCTACTTTTAGGGAACCAGACATAGACACTGAACGTCATTCCCATTTGCCCAAGAGAGAAGCCAGATACTCACCTTCTCAACCCTTATCGTAGGTTGGATAACTGTAGCCCAACTACTCTGGTTCTTTTCTTGGTATACTATCCTCAGCAGGCTGATGATACATCCCTGAGCTGTTGATCTCGAAAGAGGCCATATGACTTGGTTTGGCCAATGAAATGTTGGTAGAAGTAATATATGTCACTTTCAGGTAGAAATTTTAAGAGACGGTATGTGTTTCACTGTGTCTCTTTGCTCTTTGCCCCCAAATTGGTAGTGTTCTAGATATAGTCTGTTCTGCCAAACTGGATTCTGAATTGGTAATGACAGGAAGCAGAGCTGCCGGCAACCTGCAATGGGCATATAGCATGAGTGATAAATAAACCATCGTTGTAAGCCTCTGTTACAGGACGCTGCAGTAGTTCATTCTTTTTCGTTTGTTGTGTATAGCATTTCATTGTATAAATATACCATAATTTATTTATCCATTTCACTATTGATAGACATTTACATTGTATACAAGTGTTTAAAACATATGCACCAAGCTGCCATGAACTTTCTTTCCCAGTGTACTTCAATGCACACATAAAAATATTTCTGTTAGGTATATACGCAGAATTGAAATCGCTGGGTATTGACTGAAATCACAATATGGCAGCTTCAGTAGATACTGAAAAGCAGTTTTCCAAAGTGGCCGTACCAATATATTCTCCCACTAATGATGTTAGAGTTCCAGTTGCTCCACTTCCTTGGCAACACTTAATAGTGTCCGTTTTCCTTTTTATAAAAAAAAATTAACTATTCCAATGGGTATGTTGGCATGTCTCATTGTGGTTTTTATGTGCGCTCCTCAGATGAATAATGGAATTAAACACCTTCTCCTGGACTTATTGGCCTCTTGGAGGCTTCTTTTGTACAGAGAATGTTCCACTGTTTGGCCATTGAAAAATTTGGTTGACATTATTTTTCTTATTAATTTGTAGGTATGAGTTCTTTGTGAATACTTGTATTGAGAATATATTCTTGCACTTTTTAAAAAAAATTATTTAGGGGCGCCTGGGTGGCGCAGTCGGTTAAGCGTCCGACTTCAGCCAGGTCACGATCTCGCGGTCCGTGAGTTCGAGCCCCGCGTCGGGCTCTGGGCTGATGGCTCGGAGCCTGGAGCCTGTTTCC
>NC_064816.1:94154886-94354883 GCF_023721935.1 Panthera uncia | reverse complement strand
ACAGAATCGGAAACAGGCTCCAGGCTCCGAGCCATCAGCCCAGAGCCTGACGCGGGGCTCGAACTCACGGACCGCGAGATCGTGACCTGGCTGAAGTCAGACGCTTAACCGACTACGCCACCCAGGCGCCCCTGGTGAGTCTTTTCATTTTCTCAATCATGTCTTTGATAGACAGAAAATTTAGTTTTAATGAAATCCAATGTATCAGTGATGTTCTTTTATGGATGTTGCTTTGTGTTAACCATTTAACCATAAATAGGTTATGCTTCTTTGTTATCTTATAAACCATTTATTGTTTAATTTTCCACATTCAAATTTCTCACCTATCTGGCATATCCGCTGATATGGCATAGGGTATCCGTTGAGTAGAAATCAAGATTCTTTTGTAGCCACATCTATATCCAATGGATACAAAATTATTTATTGAAAAGAAAATCCTTTCCCCACAGGATTGCAGCAGCACTTTGTCATAAATAAGGAGAGCATCCACGTGTGGGTTTACTTCTGGGCTCTTTATTCTATTCCACCAGATGATTTGTCAATCGTACCAATATCAGATTGTTTTAATTATGATAGATTTATAGTAAGTCTTGATTTTAGGTAGTAAAATCCTCCAAATCTCTTCTTCCTCAAAATTTTTATGGCTACTTCTCTCTCTTTGCACTTCTATTTAAATTTAGAATCTGCTTGTCAATTACTACAAAATTTTGCTAGGATTTTTATTGGGATTGCCTTGAATGTATACATTCAAAGGGGAGCATGAACATTATTAAAATATGAGTCTTCTAATCATTAATAATGCATGTTCCAGATTTTCTTTTCCAAACTTGGATTTATTTATTTATATTTATATTTTGTTAAGTTTATTTGTTTATTTTGAGAGAGAGAGACAGAGAGAGACAGGGAGTGAGAGAAAATGTGAGCGGGGAAGGGGCAGAGAGAGAGAGAAAATCCCAAGCAGGTTTCGTGCTACCAGTGCAAAGCCCCACTTGGGGCTCCATCTCACAAATAGTGAGATCATGACCTGAGCAGATGGCCAGAGTGGGACACTTAACCGACTGAGCCACCCAGGCATCCCTTGCTCTAGTTTAATATGGCATATAGGTGATAATAATGAGTTTCCTTGTCTCTCTGTCAATCACCAGGCAAAGCTTTCAATTTCTCATCAAATATGATGTTTGCTATAATTTCCCTTTTGATTACTGCTCTTAAAACACTTTCATTCCATTTTTAACTTATTAGGAGTCTTTTTTAGTTACAAAAGAATATTGAATTTTTAAAAATATTTTTCTGCGTTTATTGAGATTATTTATTTTTTTATCCCATCAATTGTACGATTGATTTTTTAAAAATTTTTTTTAATGTTTTATTTATTTTTGAGACAGAGAGAGACAGAGCATGAACGGGGGAGGGTCAAAGAGAGAGGGAGACACAGAACCTGAAGCAGGCTCCAGGCTCTGAGCTGTCAGCATAGAGCCCGATGCGGGGCTCGAGCTCACTGACCGTGAGATCATGACCTGAGCCTTAGTCGGACGCTCAACGGACTGAGCCACCCAGGCGCCCCTGTACTACTGATTTAAAGCTCCAAGCCAAACTTGTATACTGGGTGTA
Source organism: Panthera uncia (assembly GCF_023721935.1). Classification (NCBI taxonomy): domain Eukaryota; kingdom Metazoa; phylum Chordata; class Mammalia; order Carnivora; family Felidae; genus Panthera; species Panthera uncia. Next base: position 94,353,272 of record NC_064816.1, on the reverse strand, counting down.
AACTTCGCTTGGTCGTAATATATTATCTGTTTATATATAGTGGATTCAACTGGGTAATTCTTTAAGATATTAATGTCCATATTCATGATAAATATTGACTGTAATTTTAATTTTCCTTTCTTGTAATAAATTGTCAGGTTTTAGTATTAATATTTTGTTGGCTTGTAAAAGAGTTGAGAAAGAGTTTTTCTATTCTGTGGGAGTTTATATAAAAATTAGTATTTTTTCTTCTTTAAGTGTTTGCAAGATTCATTCATGAAGCTATTTAGGACTGAAGACTAAATTATAGATTCGATTTCTTTAATAAATATAAAAACGTTGAGATTTTGTTTTTTCTTGTATGTTTTTTTGCAATTTTAAGAATTCACTATTTTCATCTAAATTTGTAAATATGGTGGAATAAAGTAGTTCAAAATATGCTTCTATTTTTAAAAATATATTTAAGACCTGTGGTAATATTCTGGTCTTCATTCCTCATATTTAGAATTTTTAATCCCTCTCTCCTCTTGGGTCTTACTATGCATTTATGAATTTTATTAGTATTTTCAATTATCATCTTTTGAATGGTTTGCCCTCTCTATTTAATTTTTTTAAAGATTTATTAAAAAAATTTTTTTTAATGTTTATTTATTTTTGAGAGACAGAGAGAGACAGAGCACGAGTGGGGAAGGGGCAGAGAGAGGGAGACACAGAATTGGAAACAGGCTCCAGGCATAGAGCCAGATGTGGGGCTCCAATCCATGAACCACAAGATCATGACCTGAGCCAAAGTCCAACGCTTAACAGACTGAGCCACCCAGGTGCCCCCTTTATTTAAATTTTTACTGTAAAATTCACATAACATAAAACTCACCATTTTAACCATTTTAAAGTATGCAGTTCAGAGGCATTTAATATGTTCCCAGTGTTGTGTAACCATCGTCACTATCAAATGCTAGAACATTTTCATAACCCCAAAAGGAAACCCATACCCATTAAGCTGTTACTACCATTATTACCCTTTCATTACCCTCAGTCACTGGTAAGTACTAATCTGCTTTCTCTGTGCATTTCCCTCTTCTTGCTATTTCATATAAATGGAATCACACAATATGTGGCCTTTTGTGTCAGACTTCTTTCACTTAGCATAGTATTTTCAAGGTGCATCCACAGTGTAGGATGGATCAGGACTTCATTATTTTTTATGACTGAATAACATTCTATACAATGGATGTACTTTCTTTAACTCTGTTTTTTATTTCACCGATTGCTGGTCTTATCTTTATTATTTCCATCTTTCTACTCTCTTCAGGTTTTTCAGTTTTTGAGATGCAGCTTAGATAACTGAAGTAAAGTGGTATATCTTTCTGTTGGTTTTGCCTTATACACTTTGAGGTACTGTTTTTAGGTGCACATAAATTAGAATCACCAAAGCTAGACATAAGCCTCTGGGGCTCCTACTCTTCCTAACTAGATGACTTTGCATAAAATGGGGGTAATTACAGTGGTCACATTCCATTTACCAGGATGTTGTGAGATTATGTAGGTGGGAGTACTTTTTTAAAGTGCTCATTTCTCCACTTGAATAGAATTTTAGTGTTTGCTCTGCAATTGTTTTACGTCTACATTTGCAGATATTTTCTCATTTATTTCATACAACAAACCCACAGGAATTATCTTCATTTCACAAATGTTATTTCTGCTACTACAATATTTCAGAAAGTGACTATGAATCTAGTATTCAAAGTCCAGTGTTTTTGTTTTCATATTTTTCACCTATAGTTGCTAAAGCTGCTTCGGGCAGAACGGTGTTACTGGAGTTCTAAGGACACTGGAATTTCACACTTTACTGCCAACAAGGTTCAGCTTGTTCTAGAGAAAGAATGCCAAGTGCTCCCACGAAATTAACCCTTTTGTGCTTGCCCAAAATTAAACTTGGCAACTGTATCTGGTTCTCTGCCAATGTATTGACAGTTTTTACTGAATCCTCAGCGAATTTGGGTTTTTGTGGAAAAATAAAAGAATCAGTACTTGTGATTTTTACCAAGGATGTTTTGGAAGTAACACTTTAATGTGTGTGAATAAATTTTTAGCACACGAAAACAAGGTAAGAAAGGAAAGGAATTATAAAAGTCAGTGTGAATTTTTGACCGAGTTTTGAGTTTTTTGCAAGAGTTTTCTTTTTTTAATGTTGGGTTGTAAACTGCTGGTAATAAAAAGAAGTTCTAATTTAAAAAACCTATAACTTTCCACAAATTTAAATTTTTCATATTTCATGGATTTGAATAGAGTCTTTTTTATACATTTTAACAACTTTGAGGTGGGAAATTAGTATAGAATTAATAGTTTCTTAGCATTGTGTTGTAGATTAATTGATAGTTTTTTTCTTTCTTAGTATAATAATAAAATAATTAAAGTAATAAAACAATAAAAATAAAATAATCATATATTTAACACCAATGGTATTTTAAAGTCAATAAAATATGGTATTTTAAAGTATTCCAAAGGCTCCTGTAATGCTTTTCAAACATTCATTCATTTCTTTAATCAATATATATTGGGCACCTAGCCTGTATTTGGTGCTAAACCAACCATCAGGGCTATAAAAATAAACAAAGCAGTATTATATGGGTTTATAGTCTAATGAGAAAATCAGAAAAGTAATAAGGTATTAATAATACAGAGTGGTAAGAATAATAAAGAAGCATGGGGCAAAGGACATATGAAAAGGATATTTAAGAATTAGGGATCAAGAAAGACTTAGCCAAAGTAAATTCCAAACGTGTGCCTGAAGGAGCAAGTAATATTTGGTTATATCACAAATGTGGAATAGAGAGGTTTGGGGAAAAAAGTGTTTAAATGAAAGAGTAGTTGTAAAAGCCCAGAGCAACATTCCCACAGACAGCAGACCTTTCAAACTAACTGATTGTGGAGATCATTAATTACTCAAGTTATTTTCACTTCTAGACAAGGATTCTTAGTATCTGGCCCTGGCACCAAGGGCTTCAGTGAAATACTGAAACCTGGCACAAGTGTTTTGTGTATTTCTGAATCCAAGGGAAGAATTTACTGCATTCATCAGGGTCACAACGTTAGTTGAGTCCCTTCAAAAAGAGTTACGAATGATTGCTGTAAGGTCTCACAGAGTAAAACAAGTAAACTGGAAACAATATTCATGTATTACCTAATTTATTCAATAAATAAATTAGTAAGTTAAAAAATTCACTGGATCAGAGGATGAGGGCGTGGCATCTCCTTGTCTGCTCCCCAACTCACGCCCCAGTCCCTGCTCCTCCTGTCTCCTTTATGCCCCATTCGCTGCCATTTGTTCATTCTTTCATTCCTTTTCCAAATTTTGAGCACCTACTATGCCAGAAACTGTTCTAGGAGTTGAAGAGAAGGTAGATGACAAATTAGTCAAGGTCTGTGCCCTTCTCAAGTTTACTAGTGATGGAAAGCAGGCTGCCTACACGTAAATAAATAGATAAACAAGATGCCTCCATATGGTGAAGAGTGCTGTGAGGCAGGGATGATGGAGTCTTTAAGAACCTGCATAGAACATCCACAGTCAGTCACAGCTGACTGGAGCACTATGTGGGTGAAGAGTCTTGGAAACTCTGCCATGCCAGGAAATAACCTCTTAACTGCTGGATCATGACAAAATATGTGTGTGTTGGGTGGGGAGAGTTCCAGGGGAAGGGAAATGGTCACAATTGTGGAGGACCTCTTGGGGGGTTTGAGGAAGTATTTACTGACCAGAACAGAGATATGTCAGTATTCTAACAACCAGTAGCTTTGTACTGGTGCTAACCATTTCATATCAGCTGTGGGGTCTTAGTGACTGGTGGTGAGCAGAGAGTGCAACGGGAGGCTATTATAAATAGTAACATTGAAAAAGGCCTCATAGGAGAGGTGACGTTTCAGCTAATACCTGAATGGCAAGAAAGAGAAACTCAAGGAGCAGTCAGGGAGCAGGTGAACATGAGGGATGGGGAGAACATTATAGTCAAAGGATAGCAAAAGCAAAAATGATGAGGTATAATAAGTCTGATATGTTTATAGAGTGATAGGAAGGCTAATGTTGCTGGAACATTATGCTGAGTGAATGATAAGAAATTAGGTCAGGTGATAGGCATAGTCCAGCTCTTGTATGGCCTTTTAGGCCATGATAAGAAGGTAAAATGAGAAGTGGGGAAATGATATGATCTGATTTACATTTTTAAGAGCTTGCTCTAGCTGCAGTGAGGAGAATGGATGGGGGATGAGGGAGAGAAGAGTGAAGAGGAGTTTTTTTGAGCCTCGAGACAATGGTAGCCTGGGACAGAGTGATAGCTGTGGAAGTAGAAAAAAGTGAGCAGATTCAAGATTTATTTGCAAGTTGTGGTGGTTTTAAAGATACATCCACACATCCTTTGCTATGTCTCCCCTCAAGAAGTAGAGCTTAATTCCTCTCCCTTTAAAAGTGGAGTGGAGTTGTTTGCTTCTAACAAAGAGAATATGGCAGAAGTGAAGAGGTGTCACTTCTGTAGTAAGATTGTGGTTTCCATTTGGGGTCACGCTCTCTTGCTCTGTTTTCCACCCTGGGGGAAGCCAGCTACCTTATTATGCTACAGTTCTGTGGAAAGTCTCATGAAGCAAAAGACAAAAGACTGCCAAGAACCATGTAAGTGATCTTTGGAACCTGATCTTACCTCTTCCACCCCACCCCAGATGAGCCTTCAGATGAGAATACAGCTACATTGGTCAAAGTTCTCCAGAAAAACAGAACCAATAGTATAGATAGATGATAGATAGATAATAGATAGATAGATAGATAGATAAAAGGTGACTTACCATAGGAATTGGCTTACATGATCATGAAGGCTGAGATATGCCACAACATGCTATCTGTAAGCTGGAGAACCAGAAAAGCCAGTGGTATAATTAAATCCAAAGACCTAAGAAACGAGGGGGCCACTGGTACAAATTCCAGAGAACCAGAAGCTTTGATGTCCAAGGGCAGAAGAAGATGAATATTTCAGCTTAAGTAAAGAGAGAGAGAGAGAGAGAGAGAGAGAGCATTTGTCCTTCCTCCACATTTTTGCTCTATTTAGGCCCTCAAAGATTGGATGATGCCCACACACATGAATGAAGGTTGATCTTCTTTACTTATTCAGTTTACTGATTCAAATGCCCATCTCTTCTGGAAACACTGTCACAAACACACCTAGAAATAATTTACCTGCTATCTGGGTGTCCCTTACTCCAGTCAGGCTAACACATAAAATTAACCATCTTAACAACTCTGGCTGACAGCTCAGCTGCCAATTCACAAAAGACCTTGAGTCAGAGATACCCAGTTATGCCACACCTAAGACACTGATCCACAGAAATTATCAGATAATAAATGTTTGTTCTTTTTAACTGCTATATTTTTACCCACTTTGTTGTACAGCAATAGATAATTAACACAGAAGGAAGGCTTATGGGACTGACTGATACGTTTGGTGCAAGGAGGTATTAGAGAAAGGGCTGGGCGAATGAAGATTGGTTAAGTGTGGAGAGATTGGAGGACATAATATGTTGGGTGGGGAATCAAGAGTTCTGCTATGGACACATTTTGAGGTGACTATTAGACATTCCAGTGGGAGTATAAACCAGGCAGCTAGTCAGTGAGGACAAAATGAGCGCTCACCAGTCTATCAGTCATTAAATGTTTAATAAGGGACTACTTTTTTGCCAGGCTCTTTCCCATGCTTTGAGGTCATAATGGGAAACAAGACAAAACCCCCAACCTCAAGGAGTTTGCTTTCCATTAGGCAGCAACACTCCACAATCATAGAAGTGTATTAAGAAGATGATTTCAAAAAAATGAGTAATTAAAAATATAGGATAATGTCAAAAAGTTGCCTAGAGGTGGGGTGTGCTACTTTATCTAGAAAGATGAAGAATGATTTATTAGAGCCACAGTAATAGATGAGCTAGGTGTGTATATTTTGGAAACACTAGCATACTAATGGTATTTAAGTCCACTGGAATTGATGGATCACCTCAAGAGAAAGTGCGGAAAGAGAAGATATTTTAGAACAAGTCCTAGGGCTTCATCATTTAGAGGTCAGAGACAGAAGGATCTGCAAAGAAGACGAGGAAAGTAGGGGCGGTGGGGGGGGGGTGGCGGGAAATGCAAGAGGGTGGGATCACAGAATGCAAGAGAGGTAAGTATTTGAAAAGAAGGGATTGATGATCTGTGCTCAATGTGGATGAGTATGATTATAGCAGAGAAGTAACCACTAGATTTGATAATATGGATATTATGGGTGGTTTAATAAGAACAAATTCTACAGTTGAGTCAAAGGAACACAAGCTATGTTAGAATGGGTTAAATAGAGAATGGGAGATAGGAGACATTCCCTAAAGTTAGTTGCTGAACCAATCATTTTCTTTTTTTTTTAATTTTTTTTAAACTTTATTTTTGAGAGAAAGAGACAGAGCATGAGTGGGGGAGGGGCAGAGAGAGGGAGACACAGAACTGGAAGCAGGCTCCAGGCTCTGAGCTGTGAGCACAGAGCCCAACGCGGGGCTCGAACGCACGAGCGGTGAGATCATGACCTGAGGTGAGGTCGGACGCTTAACCGACTGAGCCACCCAGGCACCCCTGAACCAATCATTCTCTTAAGCTCATAAACAACGAGTAAGGAATTTGGGCAGGGTTCAGCAGGTAGATTCTTCTGCTCCACGTGGCGTCAACTGGGGTGACAGTGGTATTCAGTTGGTGGCTGGACTACTCTGGAGTGTCCAAGAAGGTTTCATTCATACATCTGCTGCCTTGGTGTAGATGGCTAGAAGCTGGCCATTTTCCCTCTCCATGTGTTCAGAACCTTGCATTTGGACACTCCAGTGGAGTGATCAGATTTATTATGCTGAAGCTCAAGGTTCAAGGACAAGTATTCCAAGTGACAGGAGGTGGAAGCTGCTGGTCTCTAAGGCTGTTCCCGCAAACTTGAATAGCACCACTGTGTTTATGAATTAAGGCATTCACAGAGTCAGCACCCACTTGAGGGGAGAAGTCCTGTGCCTCAGTTCTTAATAGAAGAAGTATCAAAGAATTTGTGGCCATCATTGAGCTGTTACAAGAGATGATAAAATGGAAGCAGCAACTGTTGGCAAATCTTTCAGAGATTTAAATATATATATCTATATATCTATATATAGATACAGATATATATTTAAATATCTATATCTATATCTATCTATCTATACATCATATATATATATATACATATATATATATGTATATATATATATATGTATATATGAGAGAGAGAGAGAGACGGAGAAGAGAAAGAGGGCATAGTTAGAATGAGCAGTGAAAGAGCATTTTCCCCAGAATACTATGAGTGACACTAAAGCACATTGGCATCTGGTAGCATTATTCCAGAAAAGAGGAAATGATGGATGCTGCAGTAGAGACAGGTGTAACTGGGACCAAAATCCTTGAGAAGAAAAGGAAAGGAGGGGCTGGCCTTTAGTGAAGGAGGAAACACTTCATTCATGGTAATAGGAGAGAAAGGAGACATGGGTACAAAGAGGCACCTTCTTTCCAGCTTTGCTCAGAAGTCCCCTTATCAGTGAGGTTTTCCCTGATTCCCATTCTTTGAATGGCACCTCAGTGCTCTGTATCTTTCTTCCCTGCTTTATTCTTTTCCATAGAATATGTGCATATCCCTAATACATGCATGCATTACCCACAGCACTATACAGGCAGTAGTGCTATATTTTACTGATTTCTGGCGCATAACAGGTACTCGTCAAGTGTCAGCGAGTGCCCAGAATAAATGAACAATGCAGTGATGTACTTGCTGAGCTGTAAGGTCAGGAGTGGTGCTTGGAGATTGAGATGCTAGAAATCCAGATGTTTGAAGATGACACACAGCGGTAGCCTGGTGAGAGTAAAGTTAGATCGTAGGGCTTCTAATCACAGCCCTTCCTTCCTTCCCTTCCTTCCTTCCTTCCTTCCTTCCTTCCTTCCTTCCTTCCATGTGTGTGCCATTTCTGGCTGAATCACTGTGATCACATTACTGAACCCCTCTGAGGCAAAGGGATTAGGACCTTGTTGGCACAAAGTGAGCGCTCATAAAAGCCTGGCTCTCTTTTCCCACAGCTCTCCATTTCCACCGATCAACAGGCTGTCCCCTTCTTGCAGGGCATAGGCAGCTGTTCTCTGTCTCCCCTCTCAAGTCTCAGGGAGCAAGCAGCTCCTGCCTCTGCAGTGCAGCGGGGAGGGGAGGGGAGGAGCCTGGAGGGAAGGTCGGACCCAGAGACTGTCCCCGAGAGGCTCAGGCCACAGGCAAGCCAGTCTCCTGTCCGGCGGGTTTATCAGTCCAGCCATCCATTCCTATCCAAGCCATGGCAAAGCTGATGTTGCTCACTCTCCTGGGGCTGGGACTGGCACTCTTCAGGGATCACCGGGCTTCTTATCAGTAAGTTGGGCTGTGGTGAGGGCTGCAGCCCTGGTCCTCCCCCGCCTCGGCAACCCCAGGAGCACCCCTGAAAGTAGGGTGTAGTCTTTTAACCGAAAGCCCGAGGGAAGCTTTAGATGCACATCCTGCAGGGTTTTCATAAATGTTTGTCTAACTTTCGTGTGCCACTTGAAAACATGTCCTTGTTCATGGCCTGAGACATGGGGTAAGGAGAAAAATTGTCACTGGTGTGATGGCCAAGTTGTTGGCATACACAGATTGATTTTTCATGAAGATCTGTGTGCCTTGGCAACAGAGTCACTTCTCAATCTCTCTTCAGGATAGACTAAGGATCCCCCCCCACCCCGATATTGTGTAGGTTAGGGAAGAGCCATGGCGTAAACCCCAGCCACAGTGTAAATCTTCCCAGCTTGCAGATTGTCACCTTGAGGCCACACAGAGACACAGAATGCATGTGGAGCAGATCAGGTATGAGCAAACGCACCCTATGAGGGTCTACTCCCCCCACCCCATCCACTCCAGTTGGGCAGGGGTGAGGGGTGTGGGAAGGAAAGAACCCTGGCTCAACCCGCATTTGATGTCCTGGGTTCTTGCTCTGTCCCTTCCATTATGAGATCTTGGGCAAATCACTTCACAGCTCTAACATTGTCTGCTTGAATAAGCCTGAGCCAATAATCCACACTCATACATGAAGCAGCTAACACGGTGTCTGGGACACAGTAACTATTCAATAAATGTTAGTGCTCTGCTTCCCTTAAAGTATTTATAAACCCTAAGGCACTGTAAAAGGGAGGAAAGTTTTTAAGAACGTTTCAGTAGTTTGATGGTAACTTTACAGGGGTTCAAAGTCTAGAGATCATCCTAGTTCCTAAGGTTTAGTCAACATCTTCTTATTTACTTTGAAGTAAAACATTACTAAAAATCAAATTGAACATTTTGGATCTTTAAAAAACTTATATGACCCTAAGCTTTCTTTCAGAACAACTTTTTGCAAACTATTGGGTTTTTTTCTTCTAATTGTTAATTATTTTTATAATCACAAACTATCAGAGAAGGGTAATGGAGAGTTAGTGATGTGGGTTTTAAAATCATGTAAAAATTACAGTTTGTGGATTTTCATTAATCATAGTACTCTTTGGTGCTAAAGGAAAATCTCTCTCTCTCTTTCTGTATATATATATACACACACACACACAAACACACACACACACACACACACACACACACACATTCCCCAGCATATGTGTAGATCATGGTATTATCCTGGGATGAAAATAAATGAGATACAAAGATCTAAGCCCCCTTCTAGGCTTTATCCTTTCAATTCTGAATCTGTACCTGGGTTTCTTCTGCCCCCATTCTTGCAGAGGCCCCCCACCAAGATGTCTCCCAAAGGATTACAGGTCTGCAAGGAGGGAGTGAGGGTCTATCTTTCTGGTTTACCTTCCTTAATTTACTCTGAGAATGAAGACTGTAGGCATTTTGTATATGTTTTTGTGTAAAAGCATAGCTTCCCTACCCCAGTCATAAAACGTTTCTCTCTCAACATGTGGTCTTAGCCTATGTGATTCACCATTAATACTTCCCCAAGTTTGTTCCTTGGAACATGAGCCACAAGATTTGTTCCACGAAAAAATATGTTCCTTGGACATATACATTTGGGAAGTGTTTTCTACTACAGCCTTTCCTACAGATTGGCAATGCATTCTGGCATACGGGAAGCTTTGAAAAATTCTTCAGCTAAAATAAGCAACAACAACACAAGCCATCATTTCACAGACTTATTTGCCCACACCTCCATTCCCCTTTTTGGGTACCATCTATCAGCATCCTGTAGAGCTCCCTGGGATGTAGTGTGAAAAGGACTATCCTATAGCAGTGATTTGCACCAAGACAAATTTCAACCCGAAAAAGTTGGGACCTATCCTTGGGCAGCAAGGGGACCTTGGCCTTAGTTTCTGGGCCTCTAGCCTGATTCTGATTTTTCCGAAAGGACCAAAGTACAAAGTATAATGGATGATAGCCCGACATAACATCAGTCCCTGCAAGTCCCTTTGTTGGCGTTACCTGTGGTTTCTTGTCATGGATAATGCGTCTGCAGGAGACACTCTGCTGTGGGGCTGCCACAGTGGGAAGATATGGGGTCTGGTTTGGAATTAAGAACTTCCTGCTTTATTTTCAGCACCTGGATTCAGTGATGGGGGAGGGAGCGTTAATCTTTAAACTTCTGTCTGTAATCAGACCACCGAGAAGGGAAGAGGAAAGTGTGAGGGAGCTGGATGTCTGGTTTTAGAATGGAAAGGGGGTCTGGAAGAACCTCAGGGACAGGAGCAATGTGGGGCGAAGAGGGTGGGGGTTATGGAGATGGAGAATGGGAACAGCCCAGGCAGGAGAGGGAAGGGAAATTGCATGCACTATTCCAAAGGCCCTGAAGCCTCTTTCCTCAAACGGGCTGCGGACCAGATGCGCGCAGGAAGATCATCTGGGAGCTGCCTCTAGTTGCAGAATTCTAGGCCCCACCCCACACTACTGAATCCTCATTGGCATTATTTAATAGGTCCCCTGGGAGATTTGTATGCACTTCTTTAAAGGACCTGCAAATCCTGCAGCACCCATGCCAGAACCAGATCAAGAGATTCTGGAGGATCAGTAAATTACCTTTGTTACACTTTTAGAAATAAAGCCTTTGAGTCCCAGAGAAGATTGTGAATCTGCCCAAGGAAGAGAAGGGAAGAGATCGTGCCCCGAGGCCTGCATCAGGAGCAAGCCAACCCCCACAGTGGCTACACCGTCTTTTCTTCAGAGATCGGGTATACAGGAGTGGGGCAGGTTCCCAGGACACTGTATTGGCCTAGGGCTGGAGGGAACTTGCAGAAGGACACAAGAAGTGTCTTGAGGGGGTTCCCTGACGCTTTTGAGGTGATGACAGCACAGAGGAAGGAACTGAGAGGGCTCCTCTGGACCAGCAGTCTCCCCTGTCCATCTGTGAAGTCAGCTGTTGTGACCTTGTGGGGTGTGCATGGGCAAGTCCAGGGAATGCCTTGGACTATGATATAAACAGCGCCCTGTGGGGTGTGGAATGTTACAGCTGGCATCTATAGCAACTTCCCCACTCCGAAGTTGCTGATTGCAACGCGTGACACCGCTGTTTCCCCTCGTTAAAAGCTAGTGTTTGCCTTTCTGCCACTTCATAACCTCTCCACACTCCACACTACAGGGGGAAGAGGGTAGGGGTGGCTTCCAGCAGACCTGGGCTGGATGCCATTTCTTCAACTTCCAAGTCACTCTACCATGCTGAGCCTGTCTCTCCACCTGAAAAAATTATGGGATAATAACACATATCACGGTAGGATAAGTACAAAATCTGGCACATGAAAGGTACTCTGTAAATGTTAGCTTTTATTATTGCCATATGCTTTTTCAAAAATCCACCTATGAATGATCCACCTAATGAGCGCTGTTTGAATATATAGTATAATAATTCCTCATGTGACCCTAAGCTAAGGACAAACAAATAGCTCTCCAGTCTTCCCTATCAATGCAACCAACACCATCTTCTCCATCAGATGCACCAGCCTAGTAATTCCAGAAAACAATTTAGCAGACATCTACGGGGTTCCTTCTCTCTGCCGACGCTGGGTTCCTGCTGGGTCACAGGGACGAGCAGGATGCGGTGCTATTCACTCATAGATTTCAGAGTTTACTGTGAGCAACAAGACCAAAAACTGGTAACTGCAAAACACTTGGGTAGGAGACCCGATAGCTGTATATGGGGAGGTTTGTGAGGATAAAGGAGTTATTCCTATCACAATAGACCAAGAGGAGCTACAGAAAGTCATGAGTAGGAGTCTTCCCCCTGGATTAGGAGGCATGGGTGTTCTAGATGGAGGGAGAAGCTTGAACAAATGAAAAGTGGTGTGAGAGCAATATAGAAAAAAGGGCCCCTAGTATCATGACACCTCATTTCCAATCCCAGCTCTATGCCTTTAAAAAAGCAACAAGAAGCAACGTACTTTGTTTCTCTGTGCCTCGGGTTTCTTACCCATCAATCAGGTGAAAATTAATCATTGTCTCAAAAGTAACAAGGAGAGGAACACTTGGGTGGCTCAGTCATTAAGCATCCGACTTCAGCTCAGGTCATGACCTCACGGGCCGTGGGTTCCAGCCCCTCATTCAGCTCTGTGCTGACAGCTCAAAGTCTGGAGTCTGCTTGGGATCCGGTGTTTCCCTCTCTCTCTGTCCCTCCCCTACTTGCGCTCTGTCTCTGTCTCTCTCTCAAAAATAAATAAAAATTAAAAAATTTTAAAAAACATTTTTTGGAAAAGGTAACAAGGACATCAATTGAGGAAGTATGTGTAAGAGCCCTTAGCACAGGTCTTGGCACACAGTAGGTCCCAAAAGAGAATATTGGATGAATGAGGAGTGTACAGTGGCAGAAAGTAGACTGATGGGGCTGCATACGGCCCTAAGGAAAGTTCCAGAGTGGATTTCTTAATACATAAACTAAAGAGCCTCGCTTTCTTTTGTAAGAAGCAAGCACATCTTTGCAAAGAACAATTCATAGCAGGGATTGTGTGATTGCTGGTCAGACTTCAGAGGCCTTAGGAATCAGGGACACATCTCAGACATCGAATTTTATCCCTTGGACCCAGAACATTTGGACTTAATCAAGCTCTTGACCAGATATTTCCTGATAATTGAGACTAAGGTAAAAACATATGAGCTGGATTATAGTAACACCGGGAGGATTGTCTTCTGGCGCTTCCTCCGGTTTGTAAGTAGTGTTACCTGTACATTTTCCTTGAGCAGGAGGACTGGATGTGAGCTTTGCGTTCATACCTGAGTTCCAATCTCAATTCAGCCGCTTCCTAACCTTGTGGATTTGGAAAGCCATTTAGTCTTAGTCATCTGTAAAATCAGGAAAATAATAGTACTGCAGAGAGGTGTTTGAAGGTTAAATGAAGGCATGCATACAGTACTTGAGCTGCAGCAGCAATGATTATTCAGCTGAGCTATGATTTGCTTTTTAGCCACAAATTTGAACTGAAAGCAACTGAGTGCTGTCGTCATGCCTCCTTGATCACTCTACCTTTTTCAGGTTAGAGGTTGTCTTCCATTAGAGAAAAGCCTGAATTAGGATGGGGCTGATCTGTTCTGCTCTCCTTTGCCTTCTAGGATCCCATCAGGCTTGATGAGCCTTGTGAGCCAAGCAGTGCACCTACCTATTCTTCCTGTGTGGTTTTGACGCTAGGAAAAGCTAATTTGGCTACCCTTGGTATTTTTCACAGGTCTTGGCCCACTCAGCATTGAGTCTCTTCTTCTGTGTCACTTTTTAGTGGTGTTTTGTATAGGATCTGCACCTTTAACATCTTTTGTGTCTGTCCTTTGAATCCCTTGGAGCACTTTACAAATACTCACGGAGCTTTCTCTTGACCACTGTTTTTCAAAATGGTGGTTCACAATAGCAGTTTTAGTAGATTATGGCCAGCATTTTAAAATGAATGAAATAGACTTGAATAGAAAAGTTAAGAATGTATTACGTATGTTAGGGTATTTTTTTTTTGTTTGTTTTAGGGGTGTGGGGAATATGTGCATACACACGTGTGTGTGTGTGTGTGTGTGTGTGCCATGCAAAATGCTTTTCCTGATGCATCATTTCCCCTTTTATTTCTTTTTTTTTTTTAATTTTTTTTAACGTTTATTTATTTTTGAGACAGAGAGAGACAGAGCATGAACGGGGGAGGGTCAGAGAGAGAGAGAGAGAGTGGGAGACACAGAATCAGAAACAGGCTCCAGGCTCTGAGCTGTCAGCACAGAGCCTGACGCGGGGCTCGAACTCACTGACTGTGAGATCATGACCTGAGCCGAAGTCGGCCGCTTAACCGAGTGAGCCATCCAGGTGCCCCTCCCCTTTTATTTCTTTATTGTGAACTTTCATGATTATAATGTCAGGTTCCCATTTTTAAAATGCCTTTTAGTTTCTTAAGTCGTGGGGGCAGATCCCAACTTTCCTTTGAAAGTCCACTTTGTAAGTTCAAGTCCATCATTCAGGGAACCACCCTTTGCTTGCAGGCCAGGCCTTCCCCATCTAGTCTTCCATCCCTGGAGCTCTAGCACCCCGCCTGGTGTCTCTCCACTCTGGAAGTGGTTCGGGATAGACTGTGGCGCTTTAACAAAGCTGTTAGGTCAGACCCTTTCCAAAGGTGGAATTGGTAGCCAGTGCCGTTGTGGTAAGAACATGTCATGCTTTTTTCTGAATGAAAGGATGAAAGGTCAAACGCCCCCCAATTCCTATCATTTTATACCAAATTGAGAATTTTATCTAGAATGTCCTCTAGCCCACCCTCTTCCTCTGTGACACTAAATTATGAAGAATTTCTCAGCCTATCTCTAGCCAAATAAGATTTCTGGGGGTCCTTGGATAATTGTTGCTACTCACTAAGACTGTATTGTATCATTAGTTCTCAAAAAAAAATGTTGGTTGTTTAAATCCCTTGGTTGTGCTGATGTTGTGGTCCAGTTCTTTTAAATGCCCCATCAATAGTTTTGCTCTGCTTAGGCAGCCTGCTGGTACTTCCTTCTCACATCTGTCCTTTTTTCCTATGTCCTCCACTCAAATATTCCCCATGATGCTTATGCACTCAGATTTAATAAGTTGCTTTTGTGTGTGCATGTGTGTGTGCGTGTGTGTGTGTGTGTGTGTGTGTGTTTGTGTGTGTGTGAGTCTTTTTATATTCTGGCCTTGGGTATGATTTTCTAAAGTTATAAATCCTTTAAGCACACCTGTGTTTTTCAAGTGACACACCCGAGAGCAGATGCCCAGTCCAGGCTTTGGAGCCAGACTGGGCAGATGGGTAGGAGGCCCATCTGTCAGCAGCCCTAAAACATCAATGGAGTAAATTGGAACCATGTTGCTATTTAACCCAAATTTCCACATAGGACTCCTTACACAGCAGATGAAATGGTCCCTATTCCTGCCAAAGTGCACAGAGCTGTGGAGAGGACACTGTGTATTTCTTTTGTGGATCTATCCACCTCTGTTAAATAAACACTGAATGTACCCAGAGGCCCCACCAGCCTTGCTCTGGCCTTGACTGGTAGAATTGCTCAGACTTCAGGGACCACTAACCCTGGGATTGAAATCCAGACAAAGTCCAGTTAAGGGGAACTTTACAGGCAGCTTACTTGTGCAACTTAATTATCATTTCTGAATAGTTTTATGTGTGTTTTGTTCCTTTTTTCTCCCCCAGAGCACGACTTAATGCTTTCGGAGAAGTAAAGCCAGTAGAACTTCCTAACTGTAATTTAGTTAAAGGAATAGGTAAGTATGAGAGCGGAGGGAGTATCTCATTTGAACTTGCAATATCACCTTGCTATTTATTTGATTAATGCACCTGTTTAATTTTGTTCAAAAAGAGAACTATGAACCCAAAGAGAATGGTTAAGTCAGTAGTTAATTATAAATACCAACATACTTGACTTTTGATTTCACCAACACATTGCCAAGGTATTGACAGTTTTTGATAGTTTGTTTTTGTTTTGTCAGTTTAGCAAAAACAATAGTCAGAACAATGATTTAATGGTAATACAACCTGAGGAGATTACAGAGGAGGGACAGAGGATGGAAAAAAGCAGTGAGTAAGGGGGCAAATTTTAAAAGGTCTTTGTACACCTTGGCAGTTACCACAAGGCTTCACCTCTTTTAGTATCGGGGAGGAATATTTTTCCCAGAAGTTCTCAACAGATTTCCCCTTTGATCTCATTAGTCAGAGGTAGACCACAGGCTGCTGCCCTAGCTGCAAAGGAAGCTGGGAAAGTAATTATCTGGCTTCCATTGTGGAAAGCAGGCTCTGTCAGCAAAGATAAAAGGATAAGGAAATAGCAGCTGGTAGGCAACCAACAGGGAGTGTCACAGGACTCAAGTCCCCAGATGGTTTCAACCATCTTTGTTATTTGAGGACAGCTTGTTTGAGATCCATGTTTTTGTTATGTTTTGTTTTGTTTAGAGTTATCTATCTCAGTTGACTAAGGTTGGACAGTCTAGACCATAAGACTTAGTCAGCATCAATAAGGTTGGCCAGATATCTTTCAGTGCAATTTTTCCTAGAAAATAGATATGATATCAATATTCGATATTATTGGATGTTTGTAAAACAAACATGTCTACTAAAAGTGTCAATACAGGGAGCCTGGGTGGCTTAGTCAGTTAAGTGTCTGACTCTAGATTTCGGCTCAGGTCATGATCTCATGGTTAGTGAGTTCAAGCTCCATGTCAGTCTCAGCGCTGGTGGTGCAGATTCTCTCTCTTTCCTTCTCTCTCTGCCCCTCCCCTGCTCATGTGCTCTTTCTCTCTCTCTCTCTCTCTCTCTCTCAAAATAACTAAATAAACTTAAAAAATAAAAATGCATATGGAAACCTATTTGACAATAAAGTATTGTCACTAAGTATAACATCAAAACATCAAAAAATAAAAAATAAATAAGTAAATATATTAAGTGTAAATTTTAATTGCACTTAGTTATATTAATGTTTTCTCATTTTTATAGAATCATATTAGTCAGTTTGAATAAATGAAAGAGTTAATTATTCTGGATCTATCAAATAAGAGCTAAATAGCCTCTTTTTCCAGTTAAGAGTGATAAAGAAAAGGATCAATAGCTCCCTGCAATAGCCTGCAACAACCTGTACTGACTAGTCTCTTTTCTGGCAGAATCTGGCTCTGAAGACTTGGAGATACTTCCTAGTGGACTAGCTTTCATTAGCTCCGTAAGTGTTTTCTCTCTTTTACAGTGCTCTACACCATTTTCTAGAACAAGCAGCATAAGTCTTTCATTTAAGCCTGTTATATATCAATGACCACCTTCAAATAAAATAAGCAGTCATATGGTTCAAAAAACAAACAGTATATGCATTTACACTGTTGTTAAAATTATGATTATGTGTCTTCTATGCATATTTGTATTCCTATGTGTACACTGAACTCTAATATTACCTTGTCTTCCATTTAGTGAAGATTTGTAAGTCCAGTGAGTTCAAGAATGGCTTTCCATCAATGGCCTATTCCTTGAAGCCCTTAAGTGGTATACTCAAATATTTACTGAATTGGGTGTATGTGTGTATACATATATATGCATCTATATGTATATATATGCATATAAATATAAACACTCACATGTTGGTTAGATTTTACCTTTTTTTTTTACACTTTCCAGAATAAGCCCTTTAATATAAAATTGTTGATAGGTCATTCCACAATTTCCACACTTTGAAGAGTGAAGCCATCATGTTTGTTGAACTTCTGCATACAAATCACTGTGGTCGTGACATAGCTTAAAACAAAAGAAGCCAACACTCTTGGCTACCTGTTGTAATTTATTTAGTTCAATTTCCTCCTTTGAAGATGCAAAACTAGTCATCTTCTACAGCAGTGTCTTCCAAATTCCTTTTTTAAGCAACAGAATACATATTCCAAGCAAAATCTTATATGGGATTCCAACATCAAAAACAAAAACATAGCTGTGTTGTTCTACTTGAAGACTAAGAAAGGAATTGTTGACTTCCCCTAAATCTCTGTCCCTGAGATGCTTCCAAGGAACCTGCCAGGAGACATTTTACAAACCATAACCAATGTTCTCTCTATATTCCTTGCTTTATATGGTTGAAGCTCATTAGCAATTGCCCATTTGGTCTACTTTTCCATTTTTGATCGTTGTCATGATTTGGGAGCTGTGGTATGAGACACATAGGGCTTTGCTCTGCTGCTCCTGCTGCTTAAAGGATGGTTTGTGACTGTGTGTTGTGTGGGGTGGCCTGGTGGAACATATGGCTTCCAGACTTCCAGAACCCTTCATGGTCCTATTGCACAAGCCAACCAAGAGGCTTCCCATGCAGCCCTATTGCCTGAAGCAGATAGTATGAACCCATGTGCCATCTACCACCTCTATCAGCTTTTGAGGTATTTGTAACATGCCCATTTTTTGTCTGCTTAATGTTTTATAAGGGATTAAAGTATCCTAAAATAAAGAGCTTTGAACCTGATAAACCTGGCAAAATACTTCTGATGGACCTAAATGAAGAAGATCCAACAGTGTTAGAACTGAAGATCACTGGAAACAAATTCGATCATTCCTCATTTAACCCTCATGGGATTAGCACGTTCACAGATGAAGGTAAAAATATTTAATGTTTGTTAAAAACAAAACCAAATTAAAAAAAATGTTAAAGTGAATATTTCCTTCCATTCCAATGAAGTGTAGTCATGGTTAATGTTACTATTCTGTTAAACTTGCCCACTCTGTTAATTAAATATAATAATATAACCACTTTAATGCTTGAGAATGCTAACATACTACAGACCTGTAAAGCACTTATTTTTAAAAATACCAACATTCACATTATCCCTATAATTACAATAGCAATAATATGTAGCCCTAATCATTATGGGTTCTCCATTTTAAACAATTTTACAGATCCAGAAATTTACAGGGATAGATTTTTCTAACTGAAGGCATCAGCACTGACAGAGATCAACTGACAGAGAGTCACCATGGTCACTTTTCTCTCAGCCCTGTCACCTTCAGTCCTTTCTGTCCACTGGTTTCTGTTTTGTCTTCAAACTAGTTTTCCACATTTCAAAACTATCAACATATTGCCCCCATCCCTTATGCCTTCCTCTCATTTTCCCTTCCTTCCTTCCTTCCTTCCTTCCTTCCTTCCTTCCTTCCGTCCCTTCTTTTTTATTTTAAGAGAGAGAGAGAACAAGAGCAATAGAAGAAGAGAGAGACAGAATCTTAGGCAGGCTCCATGCCCAGTATGGAGTCTGATGAGGGGCTCGATCCCATGACCCTGCAATCATAACCACAACTCTCGGATCATCACTTGAGCCCAAATCAAGAGTCGGCTGCTTAACCGACTGAGCCACCACCGTCCCCATTTCTTCCTTTCTGTTTGCAACCATTTTCTTTGTCTCTACATTAATTCTCAAACCCAGATGCACACAGAAACCCCTGGGGGATTTTATATCAACTGAATTTTTTTTCTTTTAACCTTTTGACCCTTGTTTCTTCCACTCTCCACTCCCCACCTCTGGCAACCAATCTATGAGCTTTGTTTTTTGCTTTAGTTTTTTTTTTTTAATTTTTTTTTAACGTTTTATTTATTTTTGAGACAGAGAGAGACAGAGCATGAGCAGGGGAGGGGCAGAGAGAGAGGGAGACACAGAATCTGAAACAGGCTCCAGGCTCTGAGCTGTCAGCACAGAGCCTGACACGGGGCTCGAACTCACGGACCGTGAGATCATGACCTGAGCCAAAGTCGGACGCTTAACCGACCGAGCCACCCAGGCGCCCCTTGTTTTAATTCTTAATTCTACATATAAGAGCTATCACATGCTTTTGTTTTTCTCTCACTTAGTTTGCTTAGCATAATACCCTTGAGGTCCATCCATGTTGTCACCAATGACAGGATTTTGTTCTTTTTTATGGCTGGATAATATTCCTCTGTGTGTGTGTGTGTGTGTGTGTGTGTGTGTGTGTGTGTATTTCATCCATCAGTGGACACCTAGGTTGTTTCCATGTCTTGACTATTGTAAATAATGCTGCAATGAACATGGAGGAACATATATCTTTTCAAGTTAGTGTTTTAGTTTTTTTTAGATAAACACTTTAAAGGAAATTCCTGGATCATATGGCAGCTCTATTTTGAATTTTTCGAGGAAACTCCAAAGTTTCGAGGAAACTGTTTTTCATAGTGGCTGCACGAGTTTCAATTCCCAACAACAATGCACAAGGATTTCCTTTTTCTCTATATCCTCACCAACACTTGTTTTTTGTTTTGTTTTGTTTTGTTTTTGTCTTTTTGATAATAGCCATTCTAACAGGTGTGAGATGGTATCTCATTGTGATTTTGATTTGCATTTCCCTGATGAGTAATGATGTTGATCACCTTTTCTTGGACCAGGACATTTTCTTGGCCCTCTGTATGTCTTCTCTGAAAAAATATCTTTTTGGATCTTCTGCCTGTTTTAAAATCAGATTATTTACTTGCTTGTTTTTGCTATTGAGTTATATGGGTTCTTTATATGTTTTGGATATTCGCCCCTTATCAGATATGTGGTTGGCAAATATTCCTTTCCATTCGGTAGGTTGCCTTTTCATTTTGTTGGTGGTTTCCCTTGCTGTGGAGAAGCTTTTTAGCTTGTTGTAGCTCCACTTGTTTATTTTTGCTTTTGTTGCTTTTGCTTTTGGTGTCAGATTTAAAAGAATCATCACCAAGATCTGTGTCAAAGAACTTACTGCCTAGGTTTTCTTCTAGGAGGTTTATGGTTTCAAGTCTTCTACTCAAGTCTTTAATCCATTTGTAGTTAACTTTTGTAGATAGTATAAGAGTGGTTGAATTTCATTCTTTTGCACGTAGCTGTCCAGTTTTCCCAACACGATTTATTGACGAGCCCATCTTTTCCCCATGGTATATTCTATATTCTTGGTTCCTTTGTCATAAATTAATTGACCACAAGCCATATATAGGTTTATTTCTGGGCTCTCTATTCTGTTCACCAATCAATGTGTCTATTTTTATGCCAGTACCACATTGTTTTAATTTTTATAGCTTCATAATATAGTTTGAAATCAAGGAGCATGACACCTCGCTCTTCTTTTCAAGATTGCTTTGGCTATTTGCATTTTGGTGTGTGTGTGTGTGTGTGTGTGTGTGTGTGTGTGTGGTTTCATACAGATTCCAAGACCATTTTTCTATTTCTACAAGAAATGCCATTGGAATTTTGATATGGATTATATTGAATCTGTAGATTACTGTAGGGACATTTTAACAATATTGATTCTTCCAATCCAAGACCATGCTGTACCTTTTTATTTGTGTCTTCAATTTTTTTCATTAATGTTTTACAGTGTTCAATATATAGGTCTTTCACCTCTTTGTTTAAATTTATTCTGAAGTATTTTATTCTTTTTGATGCAGTTGGAGATGGGATTGTTTTATTTCTCTTTCTGATAGTTCTACTCAGCATATAGAAACGCAACAGATTTCTGTGTATTGAAGTTGTATCCTGCAAGTTCACTGAACTTGTTTAGTAGTTCCAACAGCAGGGAGTTTTAAAAAGTCTAGTGAAAGGGCGTCTGGGTGGCCCAGTTGGTTGGGCATCTGACTTCGGCTCAGGTCATGATCTTGCAGTTCGTGAGTTCGAGCTCCACATCGGGCTCTGTGCTGATGGCTTGGAGCCTGGAGCCTGCTTCGGATTCTGTGTCTCCCCCTCTCTCTGCCCCTCCCCTGCTCATGCTCTGTCTCTCTCTGTCTCTCAATAATAAATAAATGTTAAAAAAATTAAAAAATAAAAAGCCTAATGATCAGATCCCAGCCCCAATAATTCTGATTCAGTAGTTGGTTTGAAGAAGGCCTGGGTGGCAGTACTTGTTAAAAGTTCTCCAGGTGATAAAATATAAAGCTGGAGTGGAGAGCCACGTCTGTACTCATGGCCTCCATCTCCTCTGCAGACAGTCCCTCCTTCCATCTTTCTTTCAGACTTTCTCCACTGTGAGTGACTAAAACTGCTGCCCTAAAGTCACCAGCAATGTCCTTATTAACAAACTTTCTTTCTCCCAATTCTCCCTCCCTTCCTCCCTCCCTTCCTACCTTCCTTCCCTCCCTCCCTCCTTCCTTCCTCCACCTCATTTTATGCTGTTGACCACTTTCTCCTTCAAGTAAATTGCTCCTCCCTGATATTCCAATATACTTATCTATCTTAGTTCTAACCCTACTACAGTCTTTTCCCTGTTCATTGCTTCATCATTTATTTCAAAGTCTCTGAACATTCCCCAAAAGACTGATCTTTTGCCTCCTTTTATTTGCTCTATTTCAGAAAGTTCAGCCAAGTCACACCCCTTAACTGTCCCTGTTTTCCAAGAGAATACTGTTAATGGGGTATTTTTTTTTCTTTTTTCTTTTCTTTTTTTAGTCGGCTTTTCAGTTCCATTTCTGTAGCTTACTAGATTATTCTATTTGGGTTCCTCTCCAATAGCTGCTTTAAACTCAAAATGTTGAAAACTGATTTTTCATCCTTTTATCTTTTTTTCTTTACCTATATACCCCATATGAAGTCTCTTCTTTTATATATACGTGTATAGTCCCCTTTCAGTGATCTCCCCACCCGTTTATCAACATCATATTTTATTTTTAAAACATTTTTAACTGCAAAGAAATCCACTGTTGGGTATGTGTACACTTTTAAAAATAGAAGGGAGTAATATTACACAAACCCTTCTATAAAGTGCTTTTGCATTTATCATTACGTTATGGACTCCCTTCTCTGATTTCTATGACAGTGCATTTAGAGCTCCTTTGCAATGGCTGTTTAGGATTCAGTTGCATGGGAGTGCTGTAATATTGTTCTTCTGTTGATGGATATTCAGTCTGTTCCTGCCTTTATGCTCATTGCAAACAATGCCAAAATAAACATTCTTCTATATATATCTTCTGTGAATATTTCCTTAGGAAAAATTCCTAGAGGTGGAATCTTCCGCACACAACACGAATCTGTGTTTCAGTCCTCACTTACATTTGATTTCTGACTCCCCCACTCCTCAGCCATCATCAGGGACTTTCGATGCTTCCTGTCAAATGTCCTCCTATCCTTTCTTGCCATTTCTTGTCTGTGCCACCCTTCTGGCCCGGTGCCGTCTCCCCACACACCTGGATTACTACTGTAACTTCAGGTCAAGCTACTCCTTGGCTCCAAGGCCCCAGTGACTAAGCCCTGCGTCCTTACCTTAAGATTGGCCTTGGCTAGCTACATCTATGGCTGCAGGCTTCCCACTCTTTCTTTCCCTCACTCTACTCCATCCAGAACCTTACTATTCAGTGAATGTGCCAAGGAAGCTCCTGCCTCAGGCTTTTTGCACACTCTCTTCCCTCGCCTGGAAATGCTCTTTCTTTACATACTCACATGGTTTGGTCTCCTATTATCATTTTGTTTTCTGCTTTAACATCACTTCTTCAGAACTTCCCTGACTCTCAGGAAGAAAACATCTCATTACCCTTCATTCGGTTGTCTGGTTTTAGTTTTCCCTTTGTAGCACTTAGCACCAGTTAAAATAAACACTTGTTTGTTGAATGGACAAACTATAAGGAGCCTTCTAGTTGACTTCTCTGTTTAAATCTCTTCAGTCCAACCCACTAAACTTTGTATTGTTTTTCCTTAAACACCAATTTGGTTACATCAAAGGTTTCCAAAGACGTGCCGCTTCTAAAGGCAAAGACTGTAATAATCTAACTTCGCTTGCCAACACTAATCACACCTTCTTGACCACTTAGATTGGCCTCTTTTATGTCTTAAAGCCATACTGACTCACGGAAGCTGCTTCCCTTTGATAGCATCTCTCAGGTGTTCTTTTTATGGAATTGATCATTTTACACTGCAAATCGTACCTGAGCATATTGGTATTCTCCACATCTTTTATCTCTTTTATCTCAGCTCTGCATCTTGCTGAGACCATTTGCAATAGAAACCTTAACAAGCTCTTTGGAGTTTTAGTGTCAAGATCTGTTCATTCTTAAGGTGAGGATTCCTCCCCCACCCCCACCCGTCCCTTGGAGTTTAGAGGTTTTTAGAGACTGTCACTACTTCTTCCTTTAGCCATTTTTCTTTGGAGCAATCACAAGTGCTTCTCTCTACAAGGAGATGAAAATATTCCATCTGCCTGACACCCTAAGTACTATTTGGGGGTGGGTTGAAATTGCTTTCTGGAGACAGGGCTGACAGCTGAGAGCTCAGTTAACGTTTCGAGTTTTGTTTTTCATCTCTTCCCAGATAATACCGTGTACCTGCTGGTGGTGAACCATCCGGATTTTAAGTCCACTGTTGAGTTGTTTAAATTTCAAGAAGAAGAAAAATCACTTTTGCATCTGAAAACCATCAGACACGAACTTCTGCCTAAGTACTGAGATACATCATATTTCTATTTTCCTTTCAAACCAGTGGATGGTTAATCTACCTTTAGTTTTTCCTTTTAGCCAGAGTGGGAGGGGGGAATAATGGCTAGTCGAATCTCCTTTCTAATGATCACAAACTCCTCCAAGTGTTCTTCTGTGGATACTTTTGAGGATTAAAACCCTTGACAGAAGACCTATTCTCTTCCTTTTTCATTTCCCAGGCTGCCCGGATGCTGACTAATGGCTCCCGGCCCAAAATGTCCATTTGAACTGTTATCAAGAAATAACTCTGATCTTCTCCAAAACCACACTTAGTATTTCAAATCCAAACCGGTTTTACAGATGAATTCCACATCTTGAGCTTGCTTATTTATTCATTCATTTATTTTTGTATTAAAAAAATAGAATCTTAGATGTTTCTATGAATTAGAAACATATACCCAAGGGAGATCTGAAATCTAGTGCCTCTAAGACCTTCCTGTACTGCCTCTACTGCAGTTTTTTGCACGTGATTTGTGTAAGAAATTTATCTGTGGTTAACAGCTCCAATCCTAGACTTTTTGATAATATAACACAAGGAAAAAGAAAGCACTCAGGGATCCCTGATCAACCCCACATAAAGTCAACTTCCTCACTTGCCTTAGGATTTGGTTTATGAGGTTAGTGATGGATTTGGGACAATAATCTGACGCTGTCTTCCCAAACAATCTTTATCCTTTAATCATTAAGATTTTCTAGAATCCCAGCCTTTATTTGAATAACTAACAGTCAGCATTAGCAAGATTTGTAAATCTAGATTTCTTTTAAACCTTGTGTTATTTACATGCAGGGGGCCTAGCAGAATGCTTAGCACATCACATCGTATGCACTCAGGGTTCCCAGTATCCCCTCCTCTTTTTTCTTACCTGGTGGTTTCAAAGACAGAGAAATTCAAGTTGGAGAGAAATGGAGTTACTGGATGAAGGCCAATCTACTAATTAGTAGTTGAGTAGGTACTATATGGCTCAAACCTTCTGCATCCCTGGGATGGGTGAAAATTCAAAGAACAGCTTCTGGTGGGACAGTTCATTTATACATTCATTCAACAAATATATTGTGGAAAGAGAATGAGAATACTGAGTGTCTGGCAAATATGCCACATATTAAGATCTCAATTAGGAAAAAGTATACAGAATGGAGAAGCTGGGCTAATAATAATAATAATGGTAATAACAATGAGCTTTAACTATTAATTAGGTGCTGCAATAACCAATTTAAACTGATGACTTTATTCTCTTTTACAAATGCCTTCTTAATTAAGTGCTATTATTATACCATTTGGGATTTAAAACAACAACAACAACTTTGAAGCTTGGATCATTTAACTTGCCCTAGATGATACTATCAGTAAAATGTGTATAGCTAGGACTTGAACCCTGGTAGCTTGAGACTGAAGCTGTTTCTCTGAGCCACTATGAAATAGTGAAACTTACTTTATTTGTTTCACAACTAATCTTGGAAATCTCAGATTTTCCCAGTCTCCCAGGGTTAGAGTATTTTTTCTGGGCCAACTGCAAAATTATTTGTCTTTGGCAATATAGAACCAAACCGAAAATAACCATAGTGCCACAATTAACCAAAATTCTGTTCTTTGAACCAAAGGACTAGCCATGTATATTTTCTGCTTTGTATTTGATGGTTGTTTATACTGCTATTTATAGCATCAATATTCCTGTTACCAATCTATTATGATTTAAGCATATTATTAACTATAACACAGTAGTCATTATTGGTGGTCTGCTATATGCCAGGCATAATGTCAAAGTCTTTGTACTCATTCTTTTATTTTATTTCCCTAACCTCTCAAGGTACAGAGAGGAAATGGAGGCTTGGAGTTTAGTCACATGCTATGGTCCCATATACATAACAAGCAACATCAGCATTCAAATGGGGTCTATAAGATTTCAAAGCTATGGGGCGACTGGGTGGTTCAGTTGGTTAATAATGCTTCGGACTTCAGCTCAGGTCATGATTTCACCTTCCTGGATTTGAGCCCCTCGTCAGGCTCTGTGCTGACAGCTCAGAGCCTGGAGCCTGCTTCAGAGTCTGTGTCTCCCTCTCTCTCTACCCCTCCCCAGCTTGTGCCCTGTTTCTTTCACTCAAAAATAAACATTAAAAAAAAAGATTTCAAAGCCATTACTCTGACACATCCATCTCTGCTCCTTTTTGTGAAAAACAGGCAAATGATTATAAAGTATACTCATTTTGGATATTTACTTTTAAAAAGGAGAGGGAGAAAAAGAGAGAGAGGAAAGAGGTTTATGCCTGGAGCCTGTACACACTAATCCTAAATTCCTAGACCTTTTTCCACCATTGACTGAGGGTTTAGTGAGTGGCAGGCTTTCCACAAAGCACACAACAGGCATTGTTGTGTCAAATTAAGATTCTGACCTTTAGTCTTAGACTAATGAGCTGTATGAATTTGGGAAAATTATTTAACCTCTCTTTACAGATGAGAAAACTGAGGCTCTGTATGCTTATCTAACTGGCCCAGGAGCCCAGAGCTGCGTCAGAGCTGATGTGCTGGCTATTACGCCCCTGCAATAGAGCGGAGATAATTCTCTCCCAGATAATAGCCCTGGGGAACTTCTGTCACCTCAATCAGCAAAGAATGACTCACTTAAGTGTTCACTGTTGTACCTATTAAAGCAGAAAAATGGACTCATGTATCTTAGATTTTCAGTAACAGAGAGAGAATCAAAATCAGAAAGAAAATATGCCATAGCGTGCTGTTTCTGAGCATTCTTGTTCATGGACATTTTACTCAGCTTACAATCATGAAACTTTAAGGCCGGAAGTGACCTTTTAAAGCTGATATATAGACCAGTCCATCTCATCCTTTTACAGATAAGGAAACTGAGGCCAGGGCTTCATGTGAAATCATTGATTTTGCCTAAATTGCACAGCTAATAGTAGCAAAACTTTAAAATGCAATTCTCAAGATTGCCCACTGGCAGTCCTCCCACTGTCTGATGATGTCTCAGATTGTTCTAGATGAGAGTGAGTTCTAGATGAACATAAATAAATTGTGTCCTGATAATGATTCTTGGCCTAATTTAATGTCTACTGAATTTAATGTATCTACACACACACACACACACACACACACATCATAGCACTATTTTTAAGATACAATTAATATGATTTTTAAAAATATCTTTTTATTTATTTTTGAGACACACACACACACACACACAGAGCAGAGGAGAGGCAGAGAGAGAGGGAGACTAGAATCCAAAGCAGTCTCCAGGCTCCGAGCTGTCAGCACAGAGCCTGACACGGGGCTTGAACTCAAGAACTTGGAGATCATGACCTGAGCAGAAGTCAGATGATTAATCGATTGAGCCACCCAGCTGCCCCTAATAGGACTTTTATGTTACAATGCTAGAACAACTTTTTGGGGGTTTTTTTTAGAGTAATTGTTGTCTTCAGGTGGGACTAATGCCGTATTAATTCTGTGCAGTAATAGAGTGAAACTCCATCCCACATCTTGATTTTTAGGAACAGACATTAATGAATGCTAATCAATGCATAATCCTGTAATATACAACACATTTGCCTGTATATATCATATGTGTGTGTGTTTGAATTTGCAGTTTGAATGATATTGTTGCTGTGGGACCTGAGCACTTTTATGCCACAAATGATCACTATTTTGTTGACCACTACTTGAGGTCCTGGGAGCTCTATTTGGGTTTAGCGTGGTCCTATGTCGTTTACTATAGTCCAACTGAAGTTCAAGTGATGGCAGATGGATTTGACTTTGCCAATGGAATCAACATTTCACCTGATGGCAAGTATGTGAACTCTTTCAAATCTCAAACATTCCCCCAGATTCTTGTTAGGTATCTTTTGAACATATTCATTCTCTAAATAATGTGGCACATTTTAGCATGTTATCCTGGTAAGAGGAAATTAGGAAGAACTTTAAAATGTCTTAATTTTTCAGGGGATAAAATTTATCAAACATATTTTCTATTCTGTGTAGGCATACTCTTTAAATTTGTTTCGTGTGGGTGGGGGAATCTATGCTAAACATTTAGTATTGCTAAATAGCTTTGCTTTGAGGGAAGATTTTTGAGTGCATTATAAGATGAACAGCATGCAGTTATATATCTCAATAGTGCTGGTTTTTGACAAGATAAAGAGGTTGCACCAAAATGTAAATCAAGAAACTGCTTTCTTAAGAAAGTGTTACTATGGGGGAAAAGTCTGCCCTTCCATCCCCTAAAAAATTTAAAAAGAGCTGTATATCCATCCATATATCCTTCCTCATCTTGTATCATCATGGATTTCAGAGGGTTAGTAACATAATTAAAGGAAACATCATGGACAGCTTTCAATGATTTATAGCACTTCCTGGTTTTCCAAAATAACAGATAATAAATCATTATTTCTCTTTTTGCTCTGGGACGCATTGACCACAGGTCTCTGTGATGAGTGTGGCATTGCACTGTGTGCAAAATACTAAATGAACAGGGTCAGGACCAGACTCAGGGGAAGAGGGGAGGAAGACTTCTCTCAGATCCAAGCCGAGCATCTTGTCTTCTCTCATCCTTTCTCTGGCCTAAAACAAGAGCCTGATGGTCAAGGGGCTTTCCTGCAGCCTGCCTGAGAGAACCCATTATCCTCTGAAATGCAGAATCTGGGGTTTGTCACTCTATTGACAAACTAAGAGAAGTAGTATAATACATTTTGCTCCCAGACATTAAGAGCTGGTACTAGGACCAAGTCTCTTCTCTTCTAGTCAGGGACAACTAAGTTCTTATCTTTAGAAATAACTTTTCAGAAATTAAAACTCTTTTGTCTACTATAAACTCATTGAGGTTTTTTTTTCAGAATTTGGTGTGCTTTGAGATGGGCCCTGTTTTCCGGTCTCTAAGCAAAGTTCTTTCTTAGGAAGAGTTATTACAACTTCACCGTAACCTTTTGAGTTGCATTACTTCAAGTGCTTTGATGTAGCTCTTTCTTCTTTGAAGGTATGTCTATATAGGTGAATTGCTGGCTCATAAGATTCATGTGTATGAAAAGCACGCTAATTGGACTCTAACTCCATTGAAGGTAAGATGTATTAACACTATAAGTTTGCAGAGTGATAATTAGATTCTAATTGATTTGTGAAATTAAAAGTGAGCAAAAAAGGATTGTCTAATTGGAGTGGGTGAGAACCAATTTTTCACTTCTCTATTAAGAGTCAACAGCACCGTGTGTGTTTGTTGTTCACTTTCATTTGGCGGCAGAGTGGGAAGCAGCAAACCAAACATCCACCTATGAAACTTTGATTCTTTCTGCCCTCGTGAATTTTCAGTTGGGCGTTGTATATATAGCTCAGTTCCCCTTCCCTTCCTCTCCTCCCTCCTTTCTTCCCTCCTCTTCTCCCTCCCCTTTCTCTCTCTCCCTTTTATTTTTTCCTCCTTGTTGATGGAACAGCAAAGAAATGGCCTCAACTGGTATTTCATATGACAGCGCTCTCCACAATAATTATAAATAATATACATATAAAGCCCCATAAAATATAAAGTACTCCCAGTGACCACCACACGCCCCAGCAGTCCATCACTTTGCAACCTTTGTCTCAGTGCTTCCCCCTCTTGATCTCGAAGGTTCCTGAGCTCAGCAGGGGCCCTGCCTCAGGTGGGACACTTGTTCCCTCTGCTCAGAGGATCTTCTTCCAGATCTCTGTGGCTCTTTCATTCATATCCTTCCAGTTTTCACTAAAATGTCCCTTCAGCAAGGCATTCCCTGGTCACCTAATCTAAGCTTGCGACTCTGCTCGCCTTGCTACACACACACACCATTAGTTTGCAACCTCAGGGGCTTCCTGGTGCAACCCGAACCCACCTCGCTCTACATGGAGGACAAGAAGAGACCAAGAAAGAGGCAGACCACTCCAGATCGGTTGATGGCAGGTTTAATAAACAAGAGAACTTATTTACTTGGCTTGTCTTAGGCAGCTGCAAGATGAGTTTCTCTCCACACTTGCCTGCCAGAATCTTAAAAGTTTATATAGAGGCCTTAATGGGGCTCAGTCACAGGTACCATCCAGATGGGCTCTACAACACCTACCTCTGTCGAGGCTGTGCCCTTGGAATGGTTCCCACTGTGCAAACAGTGGGCAGAATGTACATTTCAAGGACAGGGAAGAGGATGAGTAGCTTTCAATTGTCCAGGTCCAGCTTGAGGGTCAACCAGTGGTCATGTCCTCTCAATGACCTGCTCCAACACTCCATCCCTTGCGATAGCTCTTACAATCTCATCCACGCCCCTCTTTTGCAACGTGCCCAGGGCAGTCAGCAAGGGGTTTCGATAGCATGTGTGCAGCTTGTTTAGTGGCTATCTGGCTACACTGGAGGCAGATACTATAGCAACAATATCGGTACAGGCAAGAGTAAACACAAAGTAAGGCCATGATTCCCCAAATCAGTGGCGATTTCTTCCTCCAAGAGCCCCCAAATCTGAACCACTGATTTATTAAGTTCCCTGAGCTGAGGGTCAAATCAGTCAGGGTATTCATTTGTGTCCTTATGTGATTTAATAAAGATGACACATTAACAGACTCCTCAGGTATGGACACACAACATTCTGTTTGGATAATGGCAAAGAGGTGGTGATAGTGTTCGAGGCCATCCTATTTTGGATGACAGCTTTTATCATTAGAGACTTTCAATGTTCAGTACAGACAGGCTTTGTTATCATTTAAGGCTTGCTGGATGAATTTGGTAGGGGCTTTGATGTGTGCTCTAACACCTTCCGGGACAATGGAGGGAACAAAGCCAGTGGCCAGCTGATCATGCCAGTGGAAATAGAGTGTGCCCACCTGGCCTGGAGGGGAGGGAGCTTGGCAGTTGTTACGGTGGGGTGGACTCTCCCGCATGCCCAAGAAAAACACAGAGTGTAGGGGCCCAACCACATAGGTAGAAGCCATGACCAAAGATTGGGGCCACATGAGCACTGGGCCCCACTTGTGGCCACCCAATCAGTACCTGGGCAGTGTGACCTGTCAGCACCAAAGTAGTTGCCATCCTTTAATATGATAGAATAATTATACGGTATGAGCGATATCCATCCCATGGATACATTCCTGGTACAAATGGGTTGGTTCTGTTTAGAATGATTTTTCTGTTCCCAACATAGGGGTATCTGGGGGTTCCACTGTCTGTAGCCCTAGTAACCCACATAAACCCATCTCAAATCTGAGCATAGCCACCCCTAGCTCCAATGATGGTATTTCTAGGATTCTTCAGTCAGCAGTTTGATGGGGTGCCTGTGTAGTTTGACAGAAAAAGAATACCCATGCCCAGTGTTACTGATAGTGTGTGCCATAAGCTGGTTTTCTGGATTAGTATTGGTAATATCAGATGGATTGAAAGTACTACTCCTAACTTGCTGTTTCTTAATGTACTCCTTTAGGGCTTTTGGATCCCCTCCCCAGCATGGTGATACCTACTATGGCAATCCTGACCAGCAAGAGAAGGGCAGCTCTCCACATATCTGACAATTGAATTGATTTTTTTTTTTTTGTCAGGCATATGAGTGGCCCACTGTAGAAAGGTATTTTCCTCGGGTGCCCATTCTGTGACTGGACACTACAGGAACAGCAGAAGTTTTCAGGCCGAAAAAAATAGACATTTAGTAGGAACTTACATGGAGATCGTCCCCTTCTTTAAGAATTACACTTGTGGCCTCATCCTTAGATGTTAATGTGGCTGCAGCTTTAGGCATTTGACCATGTGGTGTATACCATACGTGTTGGCCAGGGAAGGCAGCATCATCAGGCATGAGGAGGTGGACTGGGAGCAGGATATGCCAGACTAGGACCCCTACCCTTTCCCCTCTTTCAGATACAGCGCATTTCAACAGGTCCAGCCTACAGCAGGACAGTGGGATCCAGTGCAGCCTGAGTAGTTCCCCTTCAAACATCCTATGCAAAGTAAGTCGCCCATCCTGGAGGGACATCTCATTGCAAATTCCAGTAGATAATGCTTTGCTCAGGCATGATGGGGCTTGGTGTTTTCAGCGGCATAGTTCCTTGATCCATGGAGAGAGTGGGCACAATGGCTGCCTCTCATGACTTCTGGACCCTTTCAGTATTGGGTGCCTTGGTAGGGGTCCTTAGTCTGGCATCTGGAGAAACAGGGCCCTACTGGTCGACCATTCAAAGATATATAGTCCACCCGGCCAAGGTGGTTTTACTTGTTAGTAATTTCATTTGCTGCTTTAATATTCCATTTTTCCTTTCTACCACCCTTGCTATTTGTGGGTTATAGGGAAGATGGAACTTCCATTCAATGTTGTGTTATTTTGCCCAGTTTTGCACATGATGACTTTTGAAATGTGACCCCCAATCACTGTCTATTCAATGATGGTATTCATCCATATTACTCAGCTTCTCTAATCCCCTGATGGTGGTAGCCATGATGACGAGGGAAAGCTTGGTTTAGGCCAGATGTGGTGTCCACACAAACCAAGGCATATTTAGAACCGCACTCACAGGCAAAAGGCTAATGCAGTCCATCTGCCATTCCCAGCGGATGGCCTCAGACTTCTTTGGCAGTTGCCTTGGGTGCTGTTTAAAACATAAAGAGCATGCTGCTACTGGATTGACTAAGTCTCTGTATTTTGAGGGCAATGGAGCCTCCTTGGAGATATACCCTCCCACCAGGGCACTGGGATGGCTACTTTTTTAATGCACCCAATCTCTGTATCTACGAAAGTGTTAGTTGCTAGTGCTTATACCCAAGCCAGGACATCGGCTTCCTGATTGCCAAAGGGTTTCAGTCCCTTGTGAGCTGAGATGTGGAAGCCAGTGAGGACTGACTGTCTCAGGTTCTTGCAGGCAGGCTCAAATATTTTTCCATGTATCCTGACCCCACCAGGGCTTACTCGTGATTATTCACCTTTCGCTTTGCCATTGTCCAAGCCATAGGATTAATCCCTTTAGAACAGCCCAACTGTCAATGCAAAGGGTTAACGGTCAGGGCTCATGAGTCATCACCACACGGCCCCTTGTCGGGGCTGCGGTTTCTTTCCACTTCCATCCAGATGGTGTCAGTGTCGGGCTGAATAGAAACTGCAGCGCCCCTGGATGGATGCCCTTGACTAGATCCATCCCCCACTCCCTCTCTGCAGGCTGTTGGGGCTGCCACAGGAATGGGGCCTGGGAGGGGTGGTGCATCCTTAGGATCTACATAGTCTACAGGGCCCAGTAGTGCCCTCATTTCTAGAGACAGAGGGCTGGTGGACAGAGTGCTCCTCTGCGGCAGATAGGAATGCCACTTGGCCAACATGGGGGTTTGAGCCGTGGCAGCGATAAGTCAGTGGAACATATTCTCAATCCGCCCCTTGAAAGGAAGAAAAATTCTTACTTTGACATGCTCTTCCTTCCTGAGAGGCTCCACCTGGAGCAGCACTGTATACACTGCTGGGAACTGTTGCCCTATGGGGTATATGGAGTTTCTGTCCCCTTCCAGAGCTGGGCCCCAAATCCTCGGGGAACTCTGTCCTCCTGTGATCCCCAGCCCAGTACCCACTTCATACCTTCTGGAATCACAGACACATGTAACTCAAACGGTAGCCCCGCTTGGGAGATGCCCAGAGCTTTAATACCCTAAGCTTTCACTAGTACTTTTGTCTTCTCAAAGCTGACTTGTTGCCCTTATCCACGGACCCACACATGTCCTTTTTTTAATCAGTCCATACAAGGGACAGAGACACGGTGCCAGATGGGGAAAAAAAGTTCTCCCAAACCCCAAAATCCCCACAAAGGTTTGTACCTCTTTCAGGTTCTTAGGGATTGTTAAGCTTGCATCTTATCAATCACAGCTTCTGGAACATGTGTCTGCCTAACCAAATGACTCCCAAAAAGTTTATGGCAGTTCCTGGGCCTTGATTTTTTGTGGGTTCGTGGCCCATTCTCTCTCTTGCAGCTGTTCCAGGAAAGCTTGGAGAATGTCCTGCAGTGTGTTCTTGGATGGTTTCTTCTATCTCCTTATGCTCTGGAGCAATTTATACTGTTTGACAGTTACCATTTTCCCCAAGGGTGACAGGCCTACTGGTTCCCAGTGGGTGTTTCCTTCCAACACTGGTTTGATTACTACAACCCAGGTCCGGACTTCACAGATAGAGGTTTGCAGTTTCACCTTGTAGGATATCAATGCCCAATATGATCTCTGGTATTGGAGAGACAGAAACCTCATATTCTTGGAGTAGAGGGGAACACTAAATTTGTAGTGTCAAAAAACTTTCTTAACCATAACCATTTGTTCTGTGTAACCATTGATGATGCTGAAAACTTCTCAGGCTTACCAGGTATTAGAGTACATTTGGATCTAATATCCACCGGTTACTTCTGGAGGACCAGTGAGTAGTGTGTTCAGCTTGAGGCCTCTGATGGTCCCCAACTGCCCTCACTTCCAGGCAGTCCTGGCCCACATCTAGCCCTGGGGTACAGGAGGAACTCACCCCAAATAAGACTGTGTTCCCAAAGCTTCTGTTAGAGCAGGCAGGGAATCAGGGATGGGAAGGGGCAGACGGAGCAGGTCTGAATTGTTGTTCAGGTTTGATGGCTTTCCACAGGCCAATGAGTACAGTGCTGAGTTGTCAGTCCTTCCATTCATGTGGGGTCCCTGCAGCAATCCGGTTAAACCACATTTGCTTCCGGGTTATTTTTACTGGACCTTTACAGTCATTTGGGATAGCCTTTTGTTTTTATGGGTGACTTCTCTGTCTCAAGTCTTTCCCACAGCCATTCCTAGGATTTGTCAGTTTTCCCCAGATCAACAATGGATTGCCCAACATTATAAATGTCTTGTCTCACAACTGGGCTCAACATGGACATGAGTGTCCCATAACGGGTGTTGGGGGTGGACTGGAGTATCCTAGCTTTCATTCTTGCAGTGAATGTGGCCTAATCAGGGCCTTCAAACACAGAGGCGGAGATTGCCTGTCTCATTCCCAGTTCCCTAAGATTGTTGTTCCTCCTCTATAGATTTTCAGGAGTCCACATGCCCAGGTAGGTGCCCCTTATTGGGCCAAACCTCACTGCAAGCTACAATAGTCTAATCTGTAATGGAGTGAGTACTTTGAGCCTTTGAGCTCCTTCCAGGTGCTACTAGACAGCAGGGTATGTGCTGATATTGCTCATTTTCTCTGCTTCCTGCCCAGTCAGAGAAATGTCATCTCCCGCCCCTCCCACTCCCCACCCCCCCCACCGCCTCCCTGTATCCCTTAGGTGCACTAACCATGTCAGGATACTTTTCCTGGCTCTTTGCTGGAACTTGGCAGCTGTATCAATAAGCTCACTGGGAGTACATTCTCTTCGTGAATCGTTTCGCTCAGTTGGAGGCTGCCCCACTAGCTGGGGTTGTCGTGGTGCTGTTGCTTTCCTTTGTTTTAGGGGTTGGACAGCACGGGGCATTTTGTTCGTTCCACTGTCAATCACCACAGCATCCTCCTCTTCACTATCCTCACTTTTCCAGGGGCTCCACCTCCTAGAGTCCCGATCACACTTTGTCACGGCACTTGCACCTTAATCCACCGCAGCTTGCGCCCTCCTAGCTTTGCCAAGCGTCACTCAAGGTCTTCAAATGACCATCCTGCTCTCTCACCTTGTCTGCCAGCTCCAAAGCTACAGAGTAGGGGACACCCACGTGTCTTTCTCGGATCTCAACTCTTCTTCCGGCTTTCTTTTTTTTAAAATTAAATCCATTTATTTAAAAAACTTATTATTGATGTATTGTTGACATAACGACGTTATATTAGTTTCATGTGTACAATCTAGTGATTGAGAATTCTGCACATGACTCCATGCTCATCACAAATGTAGGCATCATCTGTCACCATACAATGGTATTACAGTATTATTGACTATATTTTTCATTTTTATGACTTATTGATTTTATACCTGAAGTTTGTACCGCTTAACCTTCTTCGCCTATTTTGCTGTCCACTCACCCGATTCCCCTCTGGCAACCACCAATTTGTTCTTTGTATTTATGAGTCTGTTTTTGCTGTTTCTTTGTTCGTTTGTTTTGTTTTTTTTAGATTTCACATGTAAGTGAAATTATGTGGTATTTGTCTTTCTCTGTTGGACTTATTTTACTTAGCATAAAATCCTCTAAGTTAATCCACGTTTTTGCCCAAATAGGGGGGCAAGGAGAGATAAAAGAAGAAGGCAGACAGACTGGCAGGTGGCAGGTTTAATAAACAAGGGAACTTACGTACGAGGCTTGTTTTGAACAGCCTTAGGACAAGTAGATCTCCACACCCATCCGCCAGAATCTTTAAAGTTTATATAGAGGCCTTAACTGGATTCAGCCACATACACTGTCCAGATGGTCTCAATAACACATTACTCTCTCAAGGCTATGTCCTTGGAACACTTCCCACTGTGGAAACAGTGGGCAGAATGTACATCCCAAGGACAGGGGAGGGGTTAAGGAGCCTCTGATTGCCTGGGCCCAGCTTGAGGATCAACTGGTGGTCACGTCCTCTTGATGACCTCCTCCAACACACACACACATACACACACACACGTGCACACATACACACTTATACTTCCTTTCTCCTTATAGCTTCATTTCCCCTTCAACATTTATTACTAATACTATATATTTAACTTATATTTTATAAGTGAAATACTCTATATTTTATTTATCTTCTCAACTGTCTGCCTCTTCTACTAGGGTGTAAGTTCCAGAAGGACAGGTAATTTTCTATTTGTTCCTGGAAGAGTTCACCAACACGTGGTAGGCATTCAACAAATATTTGTTCAATTAATATGATAGGGCTGGTACACTTCAGGGGTTTATCTTCTTCCCCTACCAATTATGATCTGGTCTGAAGTTTTGGGTGAAAAGAGGTAAAAACACAAAGGAGAGGAAAGAGAAAGTAACAGCAAAGTGGAGCATTAAAGAAGTAGTCCCTTGTCCCTTACAAAAAAGACATTTGTCTCTTGCCATAACCGCCCATGGCATAAAGCATTGTCACCATGCTTTGTGGAACTGTTCCTGTCAGTACATCCAAGGTACTGTCATGACAGGCTTTGCTCTGAGTAAATTACCTCAAAGCTTTATCAAATGGAGCATCATGTTAGACATTAAAAATCATTGGCATAGCCCATTTGGTATTAGCTGATGTAAAGTGGAATTTCATACACTCATACTGGCCGAGGGAATAAAAACAGATTGTGGTTATAACAGTAGGTACTTCTATAAATTGAAAGTTAAAGACTGTTATAAGACTAGAGCCCTATCTAGTATATATATTCAACACAGAATGATAAAGGCGCTCGTCCTGCAAAGGACGTATTTCAGGGTTGACACCCACTTTTGGCAATAGGTAATGCCTACCTCCTGACATTACAATTCAGTTGAGGCTCCCCCTGTGACTGTAATGTTATTCTTTCTTTTGAAGGATCATATTAATTCAGAGTGGGTAATTAATTAATACCTGGAGTGTCAAGAAATTTGATAAATGAAAGGAGACTGATCTTAAAATTCGTGATGAGCTGTGGGTGGTCTATGTCCTGTCAAAATGTGGGATAGACATACAATGGAATATTATTCAGCCTTAAAAAAGAGTACTAATATGTGTTCCAACATGGATGAACTTTGAAGACCTTATGCTAAGCGAAGTAAGCCTGACACAAAAGGACAAGTATTGTGTGATTTCACTTTTATGAGGTTCCTAGAATAGACCAATTCATAGACAGAAAGTGGAATAGAGGTTATCAGGGGATGGTAGAGGGGGGAATAGGGCACTATCGGGTACAGAGTTTCTGTCTGGGATGATAGAGGTTTCTGGAAATGGATAGGGGTAATGGTTGCACAGCATTGTGAGGGCACTAATGCCACTGAGTTGTACCCTTTAAAATGGTTAAAATGACAAATTTCATGTTATGCATATTTTACCACAATAAAAATAATCTCAGGGCGCTTGGATGGCTCAGTCAGTTAAGAGTGTGACTCTTAATCTCAGCTCAGGTCTTGATCTCAGGGTAGTGAGTTCAAGCCCCATGTTGGGCTCCATGCTGGGCCTGGAGCCTACTTTAAAAAAAA
This sequence comes from Panthera uncia, assembly GCF_023721935.1. Classification (NCBI taxonomy): domain Eukaryota; kingdom Metazoa; phylum Chordata; class Mammalia; order Carnivora; family Felidae; genus Panthera; species Panthera uncia. Next base: position 94,314,796 of record NC_064816.1, on the reverse strand, counting down.
AAAAAAGGAATTATCTCCTCCTGCACAGAAAGGAAAAAAAAGATTTCAAGACACAGCCGATGAATGGGTCCCACTTTGATGCATTCCAGTTCTCTAAAAATTGGGATGTTAACAGAGAACACAGTTTTTCCCAATGAGAATAATTTATTAAGTTTCCTTTATCAAGGAATGTCAAATTTTCCACTTGGCTTTGTGGAAGCATGAAATGTGTACATTGTGTGCACCGTAGTGAGTTAGTCTAGCTAGGAATTACAGATTTGCAAGGCAAGAGTTCATTGCTGGGCCCCAAAGGGTCTCCCTGCTGGAGCGTCAGCCCCCCCTTGGCAGGAGCCAGGCCTGCCACTTCCTGACGCATGCTCCAGGAGCTGAGCTTCTTGTAGAGCACATGGAGGGAGCTCAGTAACCGTGTGTCAAATGAACGGGGCTCCCAGGCTTTGGTGTCCTTCTCTTCTCTCACCTCCAGTTTACATCTCTGTAGGCTTTCGACTGCCATGGAATTCACCAGTTTGGCAGTTACCCCTCCCAAAGATAATAGCAGAGCCCTGAGACCAACATTTTCCTCATCTAACGAAATGACTGTATCAGCATAGAATGTCTGACACTGTGATAGATGGGGGTTTGGCGGTGGGGGGCAGAGAAGGCCCAGGGCTGATTTTGGCCAGAGGATGTTTGCTTGGCCGCCTCCTTTGGCCGACCTTGCTTGCCTCCAGGGTAGAAATGAATGATGGCTCTGCATGGAGACTCTGCTGTGACGCTGGAGCCCTCTAGTCCCTTCATGGGCATGTGGGGATAGCTGTCATTTTGAGGAGGAAGCACGGGGCAGGGCAGCGCTGGTTTGCCCTAACCGCCTGCCCACACTCTGGCCTTTGCAATGAGTCACCACCAGTTATTACACGGTCTCTGGGCGCTGAGGTATGCTGGCCTCTGTTTGAGGTACACGGTAGATATTACTTCTCCAACTGAGAGTTAGAGGTAAACAAATAGATGTGATTTCTCCCCAGTAGAAGGCAGCCAAGATGATGAATGGTGGAATTAAGAATCATTGGTATTATTTATGATCCTGGTACAAAGCCTCGACAGCAATCTGTGCAGTCATCACATGCTCGCAACTTATATTTAGAAAATAAACAGCAGAAGAGCAGGGAGTTGAATAACATCAGGAAACTAAAGAAGAAACTTTTTCCCAACTCCAAGGCAAAAATTAGACCCTGGGTGATCATTTCTCCTCTGGCTGCACAGCCTATGATTAGCCATTAAAGAAGAGCCTACATTTCATCGACGTGCTCCTCAAAAATGAATCTACATTTCCTGGTTGTTTTCTGAATGCTTGTAAAAATATCATTTGCACATGCCGTTTTAGAAGGAACTGTTTTATGCTGCACTTAAAACTTTTTCTTCCTTTCAGTTTTAGGTTCATGCACAGATGTTAGTCCCAATGATTTCATCTGACTTCTAACAATCCTTCTTGGCTTTCTGCATCTTCCCCTTCCCTCATCTGTCCTGGAAACTGATTAAATGCTAGCATAGATGGAAAGCTAGAGGAATTCCCTGAGCTGTACTGAAATGGGGAAGAATTGTGTCCTGGAACCAACAGTGTGGTGACAGAGGACAAGACGATGGCTTTCCCTGAAATATTGTTCCATCACCTCTCAATTTTTTTTCACTTTCTGTCCTTCCTTCTCTCCTTGGTTTTAATCTGGAAGTCCCTGGACTTTAACACACTCGTGGATAACATATCCGTGGATCCTGTGACAGGGGACCTTTGGGTTGGATGCCATCCTAATGGCATGAGAATCTTCTTCTATGACCCGGAGAATCCTCCCGCATCAGAGGTTAGTTTGAAAAATGAATCTGATCAGCAACCTATTCCCCGCTGTTTCTCGCTTGAAAACATAAATCTCAATTATATGTGCAAATATAAGGAGGGACATGGATAGATGATCCAAATGATGAGATATAAAAAGGAGTTTGACTTTGGGAGGCATTTTAGTTAGAGTCTAGGCAGGAGACAGATGGTACATTTAAATGGGGTAATTTGAGGGGATTTAATAAGGGCACGCTATACAAAGGTGTGGGCGCACATAGGGAAACGAACAGAAGATAATGCATCACCCCAGGGCTAGCAAGGGAGGAGGAAATGGTTACCAGAAGCCAGAATAAGAGAAGAGCTGTGTGTGGAGAGGCCCCCCAGTTGGGGGACGCAGAGGAGGGTCCCTACAAGGAGGAAGCCTGGAACAAGTACGCCAGCTCGCTCTCAGTCCTCCCATTACCATGCTGCTACTCCTTGGTCGATCCTGACTCAGAGCTAGAGAGCAGGGGGAGCCTTCACAGTAGCCTTTTGTACAAGTCTGAGCAGAGTGGAGGGCTGGATTAGGGTAGCCAGCACTGGACTGGAGTTCATCAATAGTGAGTTTCTCCAATTTGAGTATTCACAATAGTTAAAAAAAAATCTAACGTACCTTCTTGCTATGGTCTAATCATTTCTTTGTTACCTGCCCTCCCTTTCAACCCCCTCTTTCTATTGTCAGTATACAATGCACCAGCCCTAATGTGCAAATGGCCATCCTCTCTAAACCATCCCTGTGGAATGGGAAAAAATCAGTCACTTGCTGGAATTATTTCGGTTTAAAAGACCTTTCCTTCCATCTTAGTTATGGTGCCCAAAGACCCCATTCATGTTCATGGTCCTTATTCAGTGGACTATTTTGGCAGTGCAAACAAGAATCTGAAACTCACTTTGCCATAGGCATTTACTATGACTCATCTAGAGTTATCTATTTTGAGTTTTTCAGTATGTATTAATTATACTTGTTATTTACATCAAATAACCAATATAACTTTTGGAATAGTTTATTGCTATGTATTCTTTTTAAAGCCTAGTTGTAAGAGTTGTTCTCATTCCCACCCACAAAAAAAAAATTTTTTTTAATCCCATGTTTCTTAGATTTAAAAAAAGCCCAAAACCAAATGTTTGTTTCCAGTTACTTTACGGCCCTTCATACCCTTTATCTCCAGGCTTACAGGACAATTGTGATTGTGTTTAATGGCAGTCCTTTGTGCCTTTTGCTACCTCTTAGCCATTAGGATTGCTATATGGGGGCAGAAAACATGAATAGACACTTCTCTAAAGAAGACATCCGGATGGCCAACAGGCACATGAAAAGATGTTCAACGTCGCTCCTTATCAGGGAAATACAAATCAAAACCACACTCAGATACCACCTCACGCCAGTCAGAGTGGCCAAAATGAAGAAATCAGGGGACTATAGATGCTGGAGAGGATGTGGAGAAACAGGAACCCTCTTACACTGTTGGTGGGAATGCAAATTGGTGCAGCCGCTCTGGAAAGCGGTGTGGAGATTCCTCAGAAAATTAAAAATAGACCTACCCCATGACCCAGCAATAGCACTGCTAGGAATTTATCCAAGGGATACAGGAGTACTGATGCATAGGGGCACCTGTACCCCAATGTTTATAGCGGCACTCTCAACAATAGCCAAATTATGGAAAGAGCCTAAATGTCCATCAACTGATGAATGGATAAAGAAATTGTGGTTTATATACACAATGGAATACTACGTGGCAATGAGAAAAAATGAAATATGGCCTTTTGTAGCAATGTGGATGGAACTGGAGAGTGTGATGCTAAGTGAAATAAGCCATACAGAGAAAGACAGATACCATATGGTTTCACTCTTATGTGGATCCTGAGAAACGTAACAGAAATCCATGGGGGAGGGGAAGGAAAAAAAAAAAAAAAAGAGGTTAGAGTGGGAGAGAGCCAAAGCATAAGAGACTATTAAAAACTGAGAACAAACTGAGGGTTGATGGGGGGTGGGAGGGAGGGCAGGGTGGGTGATGGGTATTGAGGAGGGCACCTTTTGGGATGAGCACTGGGTGTTGTATGGAAACCAATTTGACAGTAAATTTCATATATTAAAAAATAAAAAAAAATAATAAATTAAAAAAAAAAAAAAGGATTGCTATATGGTATGTTTAACAGAACTGACATGTATGCTGTGGTGTGTTCACCGTTCAGAACGGAGCAGAATGTTAGATTCTAATTTGTTCTTGCTTGTTAGCTCATTTGGTGAACTTCGGTCACTTGCTACAGCATGGACTTGGTTTGCAGCTCTGGAAAAAATACTCCCTTTCTAATGATGGATTTGGTAAGAATTAGCAAAAAGTAATAACAATCCATTAACCAATGCACTGCCCCATAGAAGGATGATTTAGTTTTATTAAAAAGAGGCTTACCTAAGCCAAGATGCATCATCACCTATTTCCTAGTAACTAACATGTCTGTCCTTGGGGCCTGCTGTTTTAAAGAGGTCCTTTTTACTGCTCCCTTGAACCCTTTATATATAGGCACTGGCCATCCTAGTCCGCCACATTTGGTGTTTTTGTATGTAGGTATTCTTTCTTCTAGTCATTGTATTTTATCCTAAAGTCTTAAGAATAATACGAAGTTAGAGTTGAAAAGAAACTTAATCTCGTCCCACACACCTCGTTCTACAAATGAGGAACAAATAGTAAGTAGAAGATCCAAAACGTGACCCTGGGCCCCTGCCTCACAGGGTGCTCTTTACACAGTGTGAATTATATGAAATCGCTGTTTTATTGGCCAAAGTGGTCACATATTGGCTATTACGTGTGGTCAGCTTAGCATGCTACCACACTGTTGTGATCAACACAATCATATTTCTGCTCAATAAATGAAGGAAACTGCACTTATAAAATCTTATACATTTGGAGTCGGAAACTTTAGTTCAGAGGAGCAGATGTGTATGGTACAGAGATATGGTTTTTGTTTAATTGCCAGAATTTAAAAACCAAATTCCTAGCTTTTCTGAAAACACAAAAAACTGGCCCGAATTCTAGCATGGCAGTAATCCGTTACTAACAGCCTCCCTCCTCATTTGCCATAGTCCCTAATACTCCCTAATGTCTCACACCCAGACTGTGCTACTTACTCACTTCTGTTTCTTGCCTAGGCTAGGTAGTCCTATGTATCTCTCTGTTCAAAGTCGCCTGATTAAAATCTGTCGTTTTGCCAGTGGGGAAACTGATGTCTTATATAAAGGGTAATTTGGCAACAAAATATGATTTACCTGCAGGCTTCTTCATGTGAAGACATGACCCTTATTTAAAGTTAGTTTTGAGTGACTTAAAAAGAAATATTAAGCTACTGTTATTTCTTTGATAGGTGATCCGAATCCAGAACATTTTAACAGAAGAACCCAAAGTTACCCGTGTTTATGCAGAAAACGGTACAGTTTTGCAAGGAAGTACTGTTGCCTCTGTGTACAAAGGGAAACTGCTGATCGGCACTGTGTTCCAGAAAGCTCTGTATTGTGAGCTCTAGAGGGTCGGTTTGCACCCATGCCGTGGATACTGTGAGCCCATTTCAGCTGCTGCCCCCATCTCAGGGGCCACAGCCATCTCATTTGAACAGTGACCACTGACCCCAAACTCAGACATCTGGAAGGAGGAAAGCGCTGGTCAGCTGGGAACAGAATCAATGCAGAAGCCTTTTTGGAGGGTATGATAGCAAATCAGTCTAGCAATATTTGAAAACCTCACTGACCAATAAAAAAGTCCTTTTCAATAAAATGGCTAAAATTGCTGTGTCAGTGGTCAGGTCTTAAATAATTTAATGATATGGGATCCAAATGCACTCTCCCTGAAGCATGTGTTCCCTGAGAGCACATGAGCTTATCGCTGCCTCGCTGAGTCTTGTTCAGAGAATACAGGAGCAGGATGATCTCATGTATCATCATTAACTCTAGTCCTCACTCAAGGGGCTCCGGTTCACCTGCTGGAAAACTAGATGTGCACCAGTTTCCCTCAGCTGCACACAAACTTCCTCTGCAAAGCCATCGGACATACTGGCCCAGTCTGACTTCCATTGCCCCTACTGTAGATGACCTTCTCAGTAAATATAAACCTGAGTGACCCTATTTCTCCTTTTCCTTTGATTTATTCAATTCTCCCTTAGCAATGACATGAAGGAGCATCTTATTCTTGGGAGTATTGTCACACGAGTGTCTGTTATCTCAGCATCAATTGGACATTTTAGTTTCTTTGACCCAGTGAAAAGAAGAAGTTTGTTTGCATCCATGAGTGGATACAGAATGAAGCCCATAATCGATTTGGGTAAAGCCAAATGCCCCCCAAAGACGAGATTGTTGTTAGAAGTGGTGGTGGCGGTTGGTAGTTTTTTTTTTTTTTTTTTATCTCTTTCTTCCTATTGTAACTTGCAGTGGAGGCTAAGAAGAAAACAATAGAAAGGTAAAAAAATAATAATAATAACGATAGTAAAAAAATCAACAGCCTTGGCCTATCTTCTGAGGGACATGACTCAGAAGAAAAGATGACTTTGTCATTTTCTTGTAAAAGCTGGGATGGAAAGGTTACCTAGCTTCATTTATCTATCTCCTTTGACAGGATGGATGATTTCCCTGGGATGCTACAGCAGTCACATTACAAACAAAGTTCTAGGGCACTTGCCACGATGACGGTCTGGTAGTTTGGGAAAAACGGCTGGCTGAAAAATTGAGACGTGCCAACATGTTAACTTAGAGTCATACACGGGAACATTTTGTTTGGCCTGGAGAACACTTTCCTCATATCGGATTAGAGTTATTTTAGTCACGATTTCAGTGAGCGTAAGATCATGTGACCTACGAGTGCTCAATTATTCAGTGATGCTGTTTATAGCCCTCAAAGCTGGATTTCCTGAAATACTCTTTTTGAAACTATCAATGGCCGTTGTACGTATGCTGAAAAAGCCCACGCTTCTTTTAAAAAGAGTTGTTTGATATCATCAGTGAAGTAACCATACTCTGTTCTCTCTTGTTCTTGACAGAATAAGCAAATTCTGTCCCCAACCTACCCCCTAAAAAAGAAGAAGGCTATCCCGTGTGACACAGCATATACTCAGGCTCAGCCAAAAAGGGACACATGCCTCCCCTCAGTGAGGAATTTTATAGCAGACCCTGAGGAAGAGAAAGCCGGCCTAAAATTCACTTATTTTTTTGCACTGCCAAAGGTTTAGTCACAGATCAATTATGGTTTGTGTGTGTACGAGAGAAAGAGAGAGAAATTAATGTCCCTCATTTGCTATGTTCAAATCTTCAGAACTTTTAAGGTTTTCGAAGTAACATCGCAGCAAAGAACCCCGTCCTGTGGGATGGCCTGACTTTGAGTTTGCCCCATGCTGTGTGAGGCCAGCCGTTTAATGCACTTGTCATAGACCTCTCCTGGCTGACAGGTGTCAGAAAGGGCGCTGGTGCAGCCGTGGCGGGAACCAGAAGCTGGCCGAGGAAGCTTCTAGTGCAGCATCTTTCACTTTATGCCCAGTTCCAGAACTACGCTTTCAAATGTAATTCTAGCTGCCAATTTACACTGTTCTGGGGCTCAAACTTATTTTTAGTTTCATTTCCATGGAAAACGTGCACTTTTGCTCTTGATTGATAGATATATTTTGACAGTTAATACAGGTTTACCCAGTCAAGGCTTGTTTTAGTTGAAGGTGAAAATGGAAGAGAAAAAAAGAATTACTCTGACAGATATCCGTATTTCTCTTTTTATTGCATTCGTTGTCTGACAACAATAATACTCATTGGCAAGAGATTTATTTACACTGACAAATTAAATGTAATCACAGGTATTTTTAGATTGGTCAGAAAACAGAGGACCATTGTGATAGTTTGCTTTGAACGCCTCTGAAAACCAAAGAGTAAGAAATGTCGTTTGAAACGGAACAATCTAGAGAAGTACATATTAACCAAGCACAAGAGAACAATTCAGACGTGGCACTATATTGTCTCTTCCATGCAAATGATCAGACACCAAAATGTACAAATTAAAAGTTTCAGATAGCATGCTATCCATACTTATCGGACGCAAAATGATTTTCAAACAACTCTTTTCCTTTAGTGATATATAAAGAAAGATTAAAATAAATCAACTTCTTAAAATGGAATAGAATTCATTCTCTCTTGTTTCTCTTTTCAGCTGGCTGGTTTTGTTAGTGATATGTAGCAGATGTACAAGTGGCTTAACTGCGACACCATTAAAAATACAAAAGCAATGATTGTGATAACCACAAATAATATTAAGGAAAACATATACACACACATACTTAAGGGGTTTTGCAAAGCACTAACTAAACCTGATGTTGTTGGTAGGTGTCATCTAGTTGGAGTGCCTGTTAATTCCCACTTGTCAAGGTAATTTAACTATTTTTGGCCAATTGTTCTTTCATGGATGAACGGTTACATCCTTAGCAGAAAACCTGGGTATGTGGATAAAGCAGCTGAAAGAAAGAGAAGGGCACACCTTCCAACAACATACGCACGCTCATATCCACTTGCGTGATATTTGGCAATGACCTAACCATGCCATCGCTCCACAAAAAAAAGTAAAGAAATGACCGTGTGATGGCAACACTGCCATCAGAGAGCCAGTAGTTAGTGGCTTAAGCATCATAGCTACCAAGTACATCATCGAAGAGCATGAGCGAATGCACAAGAACACAGGTATAATTTTTAGCCAAGAGACTGCGGTCTGCAGTTGAAAATGCCCAAAGCTGCCTACGTTTCTGAGGTTCAACTCAGCAATGTGCAATCTTGACAACAAAGCATTAACTAAACATTTGAGGAAACTTTATCTTACTAAAATACCAAGTATCTAGTAAATCAATTTTACCAAAATATATAAACATGTAGAAGGATAAGTGCATTTAGTAGAAATACTTACATTAAAAAAATCTCTTAAAATCTTATGAGCCATTCCATGTATACACACACACAAAGTGGCGATAAGGCTATGATTACTGCTTGGAGTCCTAACTGACATTACCAAGTTCCTTATACAATGTACATATATTTTATGCCATGTGATTGCAGTGTGTGTGTGTGTGTGTGTGTGTGTGCGTGTGCGCATATGTATGTATATATGTATGCATGTAAGGTGGAAATATATTCACACATATGTAGTTCTGTACATCTCCACACACAGCATGCACATTATTGACAAGTTGCCTCTGGTTCTCTTATTTTTTTACCTCTCATTCATTCTTGAATCTCTAGCAGTTTTGGGGTTGGGGCAGGGCCAAGGATCGGAAATCATCACAATTTCTTTCCTTCCCCACTCTGTAGATGTGGAAGCAGGTGACAGGCCACTCAACTAGGCGAGCCTTTAAGTAACAACCATTCCCTCAACACATCCACACAGACACTCACGCACAAGCACTTTAAGACCCTCTGTTTACCATAAGTTGGAACTTGATGCTTTTATTTCCAGGGAGAAATTGATTCTGTAAGCTTTTCCCTTGCCCTCTGACTTCCTGGTTGGATGGATCTATTCTGTTGCTACTATAAGTTATTCAAATACTACTAGTGCACTGTCCAGTATTATTTTTTCCCCAGTGTTTTGAGCCAAAACTAAACTTCCTGAGACTTTAAATACCTAAGACAAATATAGTTTTTTAAAAAATCTGTCTATATACCCAGGCTCTTTTCCAGGAATGAGTCACTGAAGCACATTCATATTTCTTACAATACTGTTTTCTTTTGAGAATTTACTCCCCACCCCCGTTATCATAATAAAAAAAAAAAAAACAATTCTAGTGGAAAATATGGACATTTTATTTCTGGACTTTCTCCTTAAATGCTTAGCTTCAGAAGAGTGTACAGGTAGATCCTTGATCAAAGGTAAATTTGAAAAGATATTTTTTAAAAAGCCTGGGCTTTTCTTTTCCATTTCACCTTTCATTCAGAAAGCACTGAGGACTTACCATTAACCAGGTGACTTGAACCGTAGTGCCTGCTGTCCACCAGAGTGAAATGCCCCTCACCAGGGCCCTGCTAGGACAGTAACTTTAACAGCTCAGATGGAATTTGGTAATTCTTGAATAGGCCAATGTAATGAGGGGCTACCACATATCCAGATTATAAACACTTGTTCCAGAATTGTTGGGACATCGCTCTTTAGAATCTTCAAACACTGGGTTTCTTCTCTTGAAGCCTGGTCTATAGAACCTTTAATATTTATAATTGAGTCTGAATATCCATATAAATGCAGTATTTTATTTACTTTTTAAAAATATAATTTTAAAGCACATGTTAATCCTATTACACAAAAAAACCTAGTCGAGAATTCTTTGTCTTTAGCCAAAACCATAAGGGCTAATTGAGGGGCTATATCCAACAACCCATGATGGTAGCTTGGGCCTGGGAGAGCTTAAGATTTCGGGCTAGAGAGGACTAGAGGATGAAAAGCAGCAGCAAGGGTTAATTTGGTTCCTCTCCTGTCCTCTTGCCACTTTGTTCCCAACAACAACAAAGAAACACAAAGTAGGTTATTCCCATTTCAGGCCCCTTAAAAAGCTAAGTTTGGAATGAGCACTGTAATACTGCAATCACGAACTGTCTGTCTGTCTCTGGGTTAAAGATGCTTCTTTGATGTTGAGGGCCAGAAATCCAGGTCACCCCCAGCTAAGAAGGCTAGCCTAGAACGATAGGTTTATTGTCATGAAATTAATGGCGGACTTCATCAGTGTATCAGAAGGAGCAAAGTTCAGTTTCTGCCCTAATGTATCACTCTGAAGTACACTTCCGATTCAGGCAGAAAAAAAAAAAGAAAAGAATGAGAAAACTAGTACATAAACTGTGAGTTACTTTAAGAGAGGTGGTCTTGAATAATCTGCTATAATAACTGAAGTCCTTTAATGGAAAACTCTGCCTAGACATTCAGCCCATACAATGCTCCCTGTCTACGGCTTGGCCTCACCACACATTCCCTAACCCCCAAAGCATTACCTATACCCCAAAACAATGTGGCTATTGTTAAGGTCATACTGAGCTGTCATTTAGGAAATATAATTCATAGTAACCAGATACTCCCTTTTTGTTCATTTGCTGATAAATAAAAAACTGCAAAGTCTTTAAGGATCATGAAGCAACAATTCTGTGTTAAACTGTATGGACGCTGAAGAGCACTAGCATTAAAGTAGGAATTGTCGAAGACACTGGAACCCCGGTCAGGCATCATGCACTAGAGTCAAGAGAAGAAATAATACGAAAACCAAATGTTCATAAGATCTGAGGTCCTGCACTTTGTTTTCACACTCTTTGATCAATCAGTTTACACTCTGTCCTTTGTCGGACAGTCAAATCGAGTGCCTTTTACGGTTTCAGCAGTTTTAAGTAGTAATAATATTAAAGTAACTCGCTAAGACCTAAAATTACCATAACTTAACAAACCAAAATAGTTACAATACAAACTAAGTGATTTGAGGAATAAGAATTTGATTTATAATATTTTCAGTTGATCACTGACCTAAACATTGGAAGTGTACAAATAAAGTTCAAGAACAATACTTTTAAGACATTTAAGAAAATGCAATAAATTATGTGCAGACTGAGACTTACAGACATTTCCAGTATGTACATCCATTTTCAAATAACACCAAAATATAAACATAACTTAAAATAATCCTCCTCTATTTCCACTCTTAAAATGAATACAGAGAAAAACTTCCAGTGTGATCCAGATCACCTTTTCTCCCCCAAAGATAAGCAAAAATGGCCAAAATTTACAATAGCAAGCACTAGTATTCCCAGATTTTGACTAATGTAGTCTTTTAGTATTAGACAAGATCTGCTGAATTTTGTAGCTCATGAATAGTGGTGGTTCCTTGTTTCTCGTGATATTAATAAAGAGCAAAGCACCACACATCTCAAATATTAATAGAGTATCCAGTATGGCAGTTTCATTATCATACTCCAAATGAAGATAGTCAGAAAAACATACATAGTGACTCTGATAATTGTAAAACACAGTATTAACTTGTGTCAATGTTTCTGAGTACTGAATGATCTGTACCAGCGACAAAAGGACTGAAGTATAACAGACAATACTCTGTCACTGAAAAGGAAACAGGCCTTAGGGAAAGAACAGCATTGTAAATCTCTAGTTCGGCCAATTCCAGATTTCAGATATTCAAGCAAGCAAAAAAAAAAAATCACAATATTCAAAATACAAGATGGTGCTATATGGGCAAGAGCCCTTTTACATTATCTATGACCTGTAACCTTCAAAAGCCTTCCCTCAAGCTCTGTGTATACAACATTTCTAGTGAAAGATATGGACAGAGGTCCCATTTCCCCCACCCCCACCCCCACCATTACCCCCACCATGTAGTAAAGGAAGTAAAATACAAGTCCAAGAATTTATCTGGCCTCAACTCTTATTTTGAAACTCGTCCCTTGGAAAGTGGATGACCTTGTTTTTACAGCCAACGTAGGAAAGACAACCAGAAACACAAGCATAAAAAGCAAAACAACAAACAACAACCAATCATTTGAAATCTCTCCAGATAAATTTATTTTCGCCTCCTTCTGTCCTAATCTCCTACACTTGAATTAATTTGATGAAATACTGAAATCCTTAATAGTGGGTTTAAAATAAGTATTAACTGTCTCCACTGGTAGACTGTATCCTGTGTACTCTCTTAAACAAACTTGAACCGTAAAGTGGAAATCTCTAAAGAGTGAAAGAGAATGGCTCAGAAAAACCATTCGAAACATCTCTAAAATGTAACTGTCAGCTCTCCTTTACGGGAACATTCTGTGTACTCAATAAAATAGCTTCTCTGGTTGAACGTTACTCAAATCTAAATTTTCTCTAACTGGTATTTCTATTTTTCTTAAAAGTACATTTGTTAAAACACTAACTGAGCCCACTTGGGAAATCTTAAGTAGAAAATATGTGACAAGTTCCTGATTGTGTCACAGTCAGGCCGAAGACTAGCCAGAATGTTCCCCACGAGAGGAAACCTGAAAATGTTGGTTTCCTTAAAAATCAATTTCCTGTTCAATTTGTTGGGGGAAAAAGGAACTACGTTATGTGTGTCAGTGTTGCCGAAGTACTGAACATGCAGCAGTAGCAAAGTAAACAATGGATCCCAATATCCCATGGCTGTGCTAATGTCTGATTTTTTTCTTTGTTCGGCTAAATCTGGAGGATAAATGTTACTCTCAGAACCCCAAGGTAATACCCACATCCACATTCTTAAGGCTTTTTGCTTCCTTCTGGGGTTAACAAATAACTATAATTCTCTTCTCTCTTTCTGATGCCCCGCAAACAGAAGAGTTTGCTTGCCTTTGGCCACAGTACGTAATCATGTTACAGAGCACCCATGTTTCTACAGTGGGGTTGTCTCACTGTCCAGACACAAAAATGAGGGGGAAACTTTCCCACATGCTGGGGTAGATTCTGGAGCCCAGATCTCATGGCAGAGTGGTGCTGTCGGCCATGCAGATATGTGCTATTGCCCAGTTTCAGGATTCCCAGACTGAGAAGTCACGGCCCTCCATTAACAATACCTGGGGTGTTTCACGCTTTTGTTGGGCAGGGTGACATCCATTTCCCAAGCAATGCAACCCACCCAACACAACACAAGAGCATAGTAAGAGAGAGAGAAACACAGCTATTTTGCATCTTTCACAAATGAGATCCTTGGTTTGGCAAGAAACCAAAGGAGGCTTGGGATTATTTCAGTAGGCAAAAATTAAAATAGTATTCGATTATTGCAGAAAATGCAGTTATGCAACACATGGTTTCCCCCATCTGCCTAGCGCACATCACCCCTGCCATCAGTTCCTTAATCCTCCGGAGAAGAGTGGGGCAGGAAGAGGGGAGACTTGTCTGAGAGAGGGTGTGTGTTACTGCTCACCAGCGCCCTCTGTGGCAGCTGTCATCTTTTCATTCTTTTTAGACTTCCTCTGCATTTGTTCTTGTTCCTTCCTCCTCAGCTTTTCTCTTTGTTTTTCCATTTTCTCTTGGGCCTTCCGAGCCTTCTCTAGAGATACCTTCATTTCCTTCAGTTTTTTTTTTACCACTGCTCGGTCCTGGGATGACGTCATTCCCAGAGCCTAGGAAGGAAATACATAAACAAATTGAATTTGAAAACCAGTGACCTCTCTGCTCAGGAAGAGGTTGATATCACAATATGTTCAAACTCAAGAACTAATTTAAACATAATCAAAGAGGTAAGAAACTAGGAAAAGCTGATCACATTTGCCAAAAATTTCCATACTTGGGGGCTGAGCTTTATTTGTTCTTTGAAGTTCCTAGCCCAGGAGGCCCTAAACCCCATTAAGTAAGTGCTTTCCAAACTGGCAATTAATGGGTGAATGAATTTTTAAAAGGGGGCACAGTTCTGCTTCCCCAACCTTTGGGTTGTAGACATTTACAAGCAAACATATTGCTAAACTCATCAATATTTTTAAAAGATAAGAGTGGGCACCTGCTGCCATAGAAGCCTCCAAGAAGGGCAGGGAGACTGAAATGGCTTCCTTTCTGCCAATGTAATCATTTACAATGAGGACCAAAAATGTCTTTGAGGCTGGAATGCTCATGTCAGCATGACTAGCCATTTTCTCCCTGTAGGCAGACCTATAAAGGAATCCTGTTAATGAGGAGGCTGCTCGATGAGCTTGGAATTCAGAATAAGGGGAGTTGGTTGCGTACTTTAAATGTTTTATGACCTTCAGAATCAACAGCAGGATGCATCCATCTCCCCAACAGGGACAGCCTTCAATGGGGCCTTCATATTCACAGACTATTGATTGATCTCTAACCTTTTCAAGACTGTCAAGAGATACTCATCTGCCCTTCAGCCCAGCAGGGGGCTGAGGTTGGGGGTGGGGAGCCGAATGTAAGTTCTTTTTGCCCTTTTCCACAGGGGTAGGTACCCCCTCAGTCTCTAAAAGGGATGAACTGGACAGGTGAAATGAGAGTGGGATGGAGTGGGGGGAGACACGGCCTGCGCGTACTTGGGGAAGAAAGTTCTGTGGAGAATATCATCCCCGTTTTGGAGAGGTGTGCAGGGAAGAGTGGGGGCGGAGAAGAAATGAATAAAGACGGAAAGATTCATGGATTTAGGTTTTAACTCTAATGTGATGAAAGAGAGTCCACATTGGCCATTATTACAACTCATACTACACAGGAAGTAGTAGAGTTCATACATGGACCATGTGTTGCTAGGGGAAGCAATGGAGTGAGTCCCTAGCTCTCCTACTTGGCAGCCTACTGTTTGGCTTAGAATCCTTGACGACTTTCCAAAACTTCATTTACTATGCAGAAATAATGCAACGTCCTTTCTGCTGACCGTTGATGAGAATTACCTCTCAGATATGCAGAATGCTCTTATCTAATGAAAACATTTTAGGTGCTATGTGCAATACAAATCATACCTGGTAACCTAACACAGACATATAATTCTTTACCTTAAGTTTATTTCCATCCAACTGCAGGAGTTGCTCTCCAGTGATGTTTTGGGCACTGAATTCAGATACATACTGCTCCAGATTTAGGCTCATTAGCCAGTGAGAAACCTGCTGCACGCTCCATTCATGAACGGCCCGATTCTGACACTGACTGTGTTTGGGAGACTGTCCATCATCAAGGATCTGAGGTAGGAATGTTACGCAGCGTTGTTAAAGGACCAAGATGCTAGGGCTCGGCACGGCTTATTACGCTATCAAAAGGAATCTCTTGCCTACTAGAGCCACATTTATTTTTAAACCATAAAATGATTAAGCTATGGTTCTAGTTGTGTGTGTGACACACACACACACACACACACGTAATTATCACCTACATTGTTTAGGTATTTGGAAATTTAAAAATTCCCCCAGATAAAGCGGCATTATTAATGTAGGATGTTTTATATTGAAAAATACACTCCAATGTTGCAAGTCTTACGCTAGAACACTTTGGAAAGATTATGAGATGCAGAAAACGAGTATTTCATTAATCTCTATATGCAATGCATCACTCTGCATGTAGCCTCGGATAAGACGTTGGAGATATATAAAAATACATTTAAAAATATTGAGGTATCTTTCCCTTAGAAGGGGACGGCATTACGTCCTCAAGCGTTGTTAGGGGAAATTTCACAGCCATGATTTCATGTGAGCAGCAAGCGAACCTGTGAGGAAGGGAGGGCAGGTAATGTCCATAATGACTTTTAATAAACGAGGGAAGTGAGGCTCGGCAAGTCTACAGATCTGTCCGAGACCCCGCAGCTAGCAACCAGTAGAGCTCAACAGGTAGTGGTTTATTCCAAATCTTAGGCTCTGCCCAGCGCAGAACATCGCTTTTAATAGTGCAGAGGGCAGCTTGGTCCCTAGCACCTCTAAGCTGAGAGGCGATGAAGATGAAGACAGGTCTGGGAGGAAAGACAAGGGTCACCTTGGGGAACACTGACAAGGGGATGGGGTAAGCCGAGATGAAGGCAAAGGAGGTGGAACAGAATGGACCGTGTCAGGGTAATGGCGATGGGGGATCAGTCGAGGGACTCTGGAGGTAGAATGTGGCGATCCTCTTGACTCAGAAATATCTTTTAAACTTAGATAGAGACAAGGGCAGAGAGTGAAACTATTTAGGACAAGGGAATCCTCCACCATTACACCAATACAGACACCAGTATTCTTGCATCGTTTGAGTTTTAAATTATTTTGCAGAGAGAGAAGAGAAGGTTCGAACAATACCACATAAGCCACCACACGCAGCCCACTGATAGCTCACCTCGTCATCTATCATATCCAGGCTCTGAGTGAGGGAGCAACAAAGGAATCAAAAAGAAAAGTGTTATAGAAATAGGAAACACAACATACACAGTACAAAGTTTTAAAATTAAAATCACGCCAAGCCTGAAGAGTATGGGCAGAAACATTTAAGAGAAAAAAGTTTCATAAAACAAAAATCATGTTAGAAAGAAATAACTTAGAACAAATACTCGGAGCAACAATGTCTTTATTTACAGTGCTTCTCTCCCTCCCACCCCCTGCCCTAAATACTGGTATTTGTTCCTCTCCTTACCTCTTGGGGCACTAAGTCAATCACTAATGTAATATCCTGCTTCTCTGTACACATTTATCTTCTGGGAATTCTTGGCAATGCTAATTTGACCCTGGCTTCTAAATAAGTGATTCTCACCCAGTTTTCCTTCCTTTTGGGAACTGTATACCTCTCTCTGTCTCCACTGCAGAGGTTCTCAATGAGGGGCCATGCCCTACTCAGAGGGAATATCAGAGTCCTGGGGCAGAGGTGATGGTGGGGGGGAGGTGAGTGAGAAAGAGGATGGATAGTCTGTCAACTCCCCTGATTCCTGAGCTGTTCCCTATGTGTGCTCTCTAGTGCCCAGGCTCCCATCCCCACCCCTCTGGTTAGCATCATCTCAATTACATCAGAGAAAGGCAGAGGAGGTCCCTGGAGGGCTTAAAGGGCTCGGAAACAGTCCTTTGTCTTCACGTTGAGATAGAGAGGGAGAGAAATCATGCTTTCCTATCAAGCATGAAACCATGATCCCAATGATTTATAAAAAAATCTACTTAAGAACGTCTTCCTGGTGGTAGGTGATGGGAACAGTGGAGGATCTGAGCGCCATGAGCATACCTCATCTGATGACAGCACTAAGGACTGGGAGAGCCCTGTAGTTTTGGGTTCTGCTCCTAGGCCGCTCAGGTCTGCCGAACTGGTGCTGCTGGGACTGAAGTCATCATTGAAGGTAAAATTCTGTAAAAGTAGATGAAGCTCAGTGTTAAATGAGCACAGCGAGGGAACCAGAGGTAGGTATATTTGCAAGTTCTAAAAAGCCTCTCTTTAAGTAATCTTAGGAGAAAATCATATTTGGTTTGGTGATGACCTTCAAGTGGCAGTGGTCGAGAGCACTGTGCCTTTTGCAATTGATGGGGAATTCTGGGTGCTTTCTCCATCAGATAAGAGGATAGGTGTTTTGGAGAAATGATTCTTTAATCTATCTTCAAGGATACGGCATTCATTATCCTCTGCAACTGCTCAGAGGAGTAATATTAATAAGCCTATCTTCTTTGACCCTAATTGTGATGAGTAACAGTGCAAGTAAAAATACAAGATGGTGTGGAGAGCCTGAGTTATTAGGAACAGATGGCCATCCATATTAGAAAGGTAGCTTGAGCACCCCCTGGGAAGGATCGCTTGCTGTTGGCCATGATAAATACTGTGAGAAATGGCAGATCCTCCCCTGGATATAACCTTCAAGACGATGAGTTCTGGGGGAGGTCACAGTCTCAGTGTAAATACACGAGTAGTTACATACTCAAACACAACTCTCACACAGCATCGACAGAGCACCAAAGAGGCTACAGAACAGTACAGAACAGGTACACTTTCCAAATAATCACCTGGGGGGGGGGGGACTGGGCAAGAGGTGGGGGGAGGGGTGTGAACAAAACTTCCTCAGATCTTCATTAAAACGTTCAGTGGATATTAAAGTCAAATACGTTCACAATGACCACATAGCTGCATTCGTGAAAATGTCTTACACCAAATCTGGAGTCTCTCCGTGGCAAGATAATAGTAGAGTTATTCCAACTACATTTAGATTTCTCAGATCCAGTACTAAAAATGTTACAAGATCAGAATGATCTACTGCTGCCCAGACTTTCTTGCTACTAATTCTAGAATGACTGGCTTCCTAGGAACTTGAAGCCCTTGGCCAACACCATCTTGTTTCATATTCCACTTCCATAGGGATTGGACTGTTAGGTTTCCATTAGGTTCCCTTGCCACTGGGTTCAGTCGGTTGTCAAAAATAAATACCATGCCAGAGGCTGGAGAAATCAGTTCCAAACAAACCCCAAGGTCTGCTAAAACTTCAGACATGGAAACGAAATCCAAGAACGTGGAGAGCTAGGCTAGTAGAACATTTAAGCAGGAGAGCATTTAACACAACACATTACTATTTGATATTGTCAACAGAGACACAGCCCCAAACCCTGTCAAAACCCTGTGAGCTGTTGACCTCAAGAAAAGAGTTAAATTCAAGTAACATTAATCACACATTTCTGTTTGAGAAAGAAAAGCAAACACAGATAAAAGGAGACCAAACAACATGTGAAAGTTAGCCACCGTATGTGCTTCAATAAAATGTTAGATAAGGTTTGCAGCGTCATGCTGGAAATAACCATTGTGCATTTGAAAACAAACAACATCCATGCCTTGTATTTTCTAATTCTGCTAAAGTTAAGAACTTTGGTGATGAGATTATAAGTTTTTCAACATGGAAGTTTTGATTTAAAAGAAGATATAAGCAAGGGGGCTATGGCAGCATTGGTTTGTTTTAAAGAGTTTCATTTAGATATATTGAACACGTATTCAGTCCCAAATTTATTTGTTTTCCAGTAAATCTCGAAGAACGCGGTAAAAATAGTCTTGTAATGTAATTTAAAGTGGCATACTTCGTAAACAGATCTATCATACTGGTCCATGACTCAAATGCATCTTTCCCAGCATGGCTTAACTGTCAAACTGAGATTAAACAGCAGTATGTGAAAAGACAGGCAAATCAAAGATTAACGTACAATCTAGAATGGAACAGAATTAAAGAAGGTGATGGTTAACGGAGGCTTTCTTTCTCCCCACACAGGAAATACCATGCATGGTTTATTGCAGTGTTATCACATTGGTTTCTCAGGTCCAGAGTAAACACACAAGTTGAGAATGCTTTCCAAAGACTGAAGAGGAGGAAGGATTTGGGGTTTTCTTGTTTGCTTTTTAAATCCATGTGTTGTCTACCTTGGACCCCTTTTTATCTGAAATTAGAGTTTCAGGAGAAGGCTGAAGGGGACTTGTAGGTGAAGGCAGGTTTCTGAAGGAATAGGATCCTTTTCGGCTTTCGTTAAACCACGAGAAAGGCATGCATGGTGAGCGGGTGGTGACCTGCGCTGTGGGGGATGGCTTCGGTTTCCAGTGTTCCAGCCTGCCTCTGAAGATCCTGTATTATGAGACAAATGGGCACGTTAGACAAAGAAAGGGCAGATGTGACACTTGTTAAACTGAATTCTGAAGGGACTCTGAATCAAGTTCTAAGAGTTTGAGATATTGTTCTACACAACAGAGGAAAAAAATTGCATTTTTTACTAGGACATTAAGCTTAGTAGCTACCTTGTTTGAATTGAAATGGATTCTACAACAATGGTCAATATTTCCCCGCCCCCACCACCTTTTTTTTTTTAAGTTGCTCAAACTCACAAACTGTGAGATCATGACCTGAACCGAAACCAAGAGACAGATGCTTAACCAACAAAGCCACCCGCGTGCCCCGCGGTCAACATTTTCATAGTGCTTTGCCATAGTGAATTCTTAGGAAATTTGCCTGATAAATGGATGTGGGTGAATTAAAGTCAGGGCGGGGCACCATCTTTCTAGAACTGCTACGAGGTTAACCATTGCAGCAGTCCCCTTATTTGGGTGACACAGCAGTGCCTTACCATTAGTGCCATTAGCTCTTAGCCAGCATTCTTTCCTGGCCTCCTCTGAACTCATGCTGCCAAGAGTATGAGACTTTGGAAAATGATGTATTTAAATACTTTGGAAATGTCAGGGCTTATGATGCTTGAAGCAGAACACATCCCTTATTGCTTTTTCATCATAATCTGAGTGCCTTTTTCTAGGAGGAGACCAGGCCACAAGTCTTAATACCCCACTTGGAGGTCCAGGGTCTACCACCTCTAGAGTACATGGCCTTGGTCTTCTCTTTGCCTCTATTTCCTCCTGTGTAGAACGTGGGTATTTTATGTGTCTCCTATGTAGTTGTTAAGAATTACATGAGATAGTATGCGTGAAAGTGCTTGGGAATCTGTGAAAGTATGAAGGTCTATGGTTATTGTTTAACATTGAAAGGATTCAAAGTCATTTGAGAAACACAGTTTGAAGACTGATATTCTTATCAGTGCAAGTACTTGCATATTTATATTTATCTTTTGGTTAGAGAAAAATAATTACCAAGAGCTGAGGCAGGAATGGACAGCAGTTAATGTGCATCTTAGAAGAGGTCAACCCTCAATATGTCCCAATGGTATTTGCTACAATGTTTATTATATGTTAGCTGTTGATGTCATGCCAACAAGGAGATTCCTTTTCAGTTAAAAGTGCCGGGGCGCCTGGGTGGCGCAGTCGGTTAAGCGTCCAACTTCAGCCAGGTCACGATCTCACGGTCCGTGA
Organism: Panthera uncia; assembly: GCF_023721935.1. Classification (NCBI taxonomy): domain Eukaryota; kingdom Metazoa; phylum Chordata; class Mammalia; order Carnivora; family Felidae; genus Panthera; species Panthera uncia. Next base: position 94,293,736 of record NC_064816.1, on the reverse strand, counting down.
GTTCGAGCCCCGCGTCAGGCTCTGGGCTGATGGCTCGGAGCCTGGAGCCTGTTTCCGATTCTGTGTCTCCCTCTCTCTCTGCCCCTCCCCCGTTCATGCTCTGTCTCTCTCTGTCCCAAAAATAAATAAACGTTGAAAAAAAAAAAAAAAAAAGTGCCTCCACACCACAGCCAGACAACTCAGGACCCACAGGCTACTCAACTCTCATTTCAAGTTTACATAACTAGTAGAACACTCCTAACAGTCCCTGTTTATTTCCAAAGACTACTCTGAGAATCAAATGGGACAATAAATGTAAAAGCATCTTGTTAACGGCAAAGCAATATACAAATATAAAAGGATTACAAAAATAACGATTAAAGAGAATGGAGACATCAGTGAAATTTTGGTAGAATATTAAGATCGTAGTTTGGGTGAGTAAAATACTTGGTCATTTAAAGATTCCAGAATACCTGATGATTATGATGGTGAGTTCCTTAAAAAACAAACAGACAAACAATAAAAGGGACTGTAAGGATAAGACAGAAAGCCCAATGAGAGATGTTGGTCAACCTTCAATTTCATCCTAAAGTCTAAATTAAAAAAAATTCTGTATCCTTAATTCTACTTACTTACTATGAAAAGATGGGGCAGAGGGGGTACAATAATTGAACTTGAGACATCATACTAGCAGAGGCAGACTGGTATTCTGCAAGAAGCACTTTTTATTCCTGGGTCATGGACCAGTGCAGTGTTTCCCAAACAAGTCTGGTAAGAATCATCTAGGGCAGATGCTCAAATACAGATTCATAGGCACCTAGAATTCCTGAATTCGAATGTGGGACAGAGGAAGGGAGGAGTTTGCCTGGAATCTATATTTTAACACATGTCTGAGCTGACATTTAAAGTTTTTAATAATATCTACATTTATTTATATTATCCTGGATGCAAGGATGAGGTTTCTGGAGCAGAACAAGTTACCATTTGCTTACAGAAAATGATTGCACTGGTTCCCCATGCCCTAATGTCTTCTTTCTAGAGGGACACAATGAAAACCAGTTGTCATCCCATACTTGGTCTACACTGTAGGTAAGGAATCTAAACAATGCCAATCTGGGTGATTATATAGGAGAGGGACATAGTGCTGTTCTTACCTCCCCTCTGGCAGAGGGAGAGAAATCTTATCTCTTCAGTGTAAACAAATTCAACTAGGGAAGGATCTTGGGTCCTTACCCTTCAGAAAGTAATATATTGTCTTGGGGGGAGATAAGACCAACAGCTCAGGCTGAACAACCCTGGGAATGTCTCCATCAAGCTGGGTCTCATCCTCTCTCCCCATCCTACTCCTTGAAACTTTACCTCTGGGGAGGTAAATCTGTGCAGTTCTCACTATCTATCCAGTCATAATTTAGCTTTTGAGGCTTGACTTTGAAGCTCAGGTCCCAGAGTCCAGTAAAAATGTTCAGAAGCCTCTAACTGTGCAGAAACACAAAAATATTTTTTCTGCAGTTCCACATTCTTATAACTGGACATGTTTGAGATAAACTGGACCTAAAGATTATTTCCCCCTTTGGTTACAAACTTCTGGATCAATTAATCAAAGTATCATGGAAGCTTTTTTTTTTTTTTTAAGAGTTCCACCCATAATTCAAAAAGGCACAGTAGGGCTTAAATATATGGATATTGTTTTAAAGTTTATAAACAGGCTATAATTAATGACAGCATGGCTATCTTGTCCTACTCCCAGTGAACTGCCTTTGAAACAATGCTTTTGGGACAGCCACCACCATCGCTATTTTTCTTTTTAATAGGCGGGAAATAAGAATATTTTTGCCTACCTGCTGTCATTCGAATGCCTTATTTGAAAAGGACTTTCAGTTCAACATCTATTCTGACCATACAACATTTTAAACAAAATTCAAGACCACATCTAATTAAACTTTTTCATAAAAGCCTCACTTCCAGGAAAATATTCAAGACTAATAATCCCATGACAAATTGTATGTGCAGCACTGAAGACAGATCCAGAGGCCATAGTGAGTGTGATGAATGACATCATGGATGCTCAGATTCCGGTGACATTCAGAGGCTTTCTTCTCCAGCTTTCCATGCAAGATGATGGAAGAAATGGAGGAGCAGTCACGTAGAAAGCAAAGAAAGCCTACTTCTAAGGAAACAACCATGGTCCTCAAAGCTGCAAACCACCAGGTCCTGGCCTCCTTTGAAGAGGATTTTCCAGACTGACTGTGCCCCTGCTGAGGCTGTATCCTGTACCCCTCATTTCTTTGTGTAGCCTTGACTCTAAAACCCCATGAACTGATATAATCTCTGTGTGTTTCCTAGTATACCGAATGGTTAGTATGCTTCCATTTGCTTGGACCCAAAGTATATTCACTTAAAAAAGCAAACTCTCCATTACTTTATAATTACAGATCCATCAGCTTACCAGACATATTTTCTAAAATAAATACCAATGTCCCTCTGGACAATATGAATTCTTGGGCCTACAAATGGAGCAGAGAGAGTTTGGAAATCGTCATGCCTTACTGACCACTCAGAGTCCGTTTCACTTTGTGGAGAAATCTGTCAAGAATAACATAAAATTCTTCCCTTTCTTTCTCCTTCCTTCCCTTTCTTCCCTCCCTCGCTCCCTCCCTCTATTGACTTTTTTGACTCTGAGAGCTGGTTATGGTGTAAGGTGCATAAGCTTCATATAGATCCTTAATAATCCCCTTGAAAAATCAAGATTGGTAGAAATGAATGTTTACTGGATCTGAAAATAGTTTTCAGAGGGTCAAAATAGGTATGTGTTCTGTAATTCATCTTCTTTTTTAACTTGTACACTAAAGTCTCACTATCATTTTTGGTAAAAATGCAATTACAAGTCACGGATGTAACCCCGATTGTTTTATTGTTAGTAACTGAGAAAAAGAATGGCTTCAAATTAAATCTCTGTAATATTAAATTGCCAAGGGGGTGTGTGTGTGATGTGTGTGAGGTGGAGGGAGTAATTGTTTCCCGGCATTTAAGTGGTTTATAGCTCACAACTCTAGAGAGCAGCTAACCCAATTCCATACATCTTGAAACCAGTTCATCCTGGGGACAGCACCCCAAAGTTAAGTTGCCCAGGTAAACATTCCTTAGTAATTTTTTTTTTTTTTTTGGTTTGTCTTACATTAAATACAAGGTGTGTGAAGTTATTCGGAATAGAACTGAATGTCATCAAGATAAGTTAGGAGTTCAGGAACTGGCAGAACATAAACAGTATAAGCATAATATAGACTTTAAGCAGGTAGTTATGGAGGTTAATTAGAGAAAGTTAGGGGCAATCAGAGGAAGGGTTGCAGACTTCCATTTACTCAAATCAGATCAAGTAATTCTGTAAAGTTCTAACATCCACCAAGGAGACTGAAGTTTTAAAGCCAGCTCCTTCTGAAGGGCACTTGGAGACCCTGACAGTTAACAGCTATGACAAGTAGGTGTCCATGTGCAGCTTAGGCCAACCACCCTAGACACATCCTGCTTCCAGACCCTGAGTTACGGTCTAAACCTCTAATTCATAACTGATAGCCCATATGAGATGGTAACTGTTTAACCTTAACTTGTGACAGGGTTTCTGGACATGCTAACCACAGAATATGGTAACTTGGCACAGCAAATATTTTAAGGTAAAGGAATCTGACAAATGGTAGGTACTCTGACCTCCCCCACTGCTCCCGAAGCAGGTCATAAGACCCTTACATAAGAGGTGCCCTCCCTATATACCTGGAGGAAAGGAACATCTTTATCTCTGTAGATGGAGGGACACTTAGAGAAATCTGAATGAATGAATGAATGAATAGGCCTTGCTAAGCTCCCCACTGTTTACTACTGTTAGTTCATACCCTTATGTTCTATCATATTTTCCAAGACTTTTCAGTCTTCAACAAATCTAGCATTAAAATGCTCAGGCTTAACTGCTTCTCTGAGTCTTCATTTCCTTATAAAGTTTCCTGCACCACACAAAACTTAAATTAAATAAATCTGTATGCTTTTCTCTTGTTAATCTATCTTCTGTCAATTTCATTTACAGGACTCCAACCAAAGAACCCAAGAGGGTAGAAGGAAAAAAGGTTATTTTTTTTTTCCTCCTCTACATTCATATGAGATGGAGAAACTGTTCCTTTAATGAGTTCCCTCCATATTGGGAAGGTTTTTTTTTTTTTTTTTTTTTACATTTTTAAAAAATATTTATTTTTGAGAGAGAGAGAGAGAGGCAGAGACAGACACACAGTATTCGAGGCAGGGTCCAGACTCTGAGCTGTCAACACAGAGCCTGACACGGGGCTTGAACCCACAAACCGTGAGATCATGACCTGAGCAGAAGTTGAATGCTTAACTGACTGAGCCACCCAAGGGCCCTGGGAAGGCTTAAAATGAAACATCAAGAGGATTATGTAAAAAAAAAAAAAAATTGATATTATCAAAATAAAAATGTTAGGTTTAGGAATAATAAATATATTGCTGAGGATTTAAGAAAATTTGTATTATTAGAAATCTGAGAGAGAAGTTTGTTGATTCTATCTTAATATGATTAATTGTTTAAGATGTAAAATAACCAAATTGATAAGACCACTGGATGTTTACAGTCACTATGTTACCATTTTAATCTACTAGATTTTTGAGTTTTTTCAAGTGGAAAAGCGTTGACATGTTAGGAATGTAAAAGTTTGTCAAGTTTCAAGCGCTGGCAAGTACTTAAAAAGAAAACTGAATAAATTACATTTATAAATGCAGTTTTCTAAAATCAGGACAGGCAATTATGGGGGGAACAAGTCTGTGCTACTGAGTCTAAGCTAACATTATTCAGAGGTCTCCATAAAAGTGACTGCTTTTATGTTTTTACAAAATTTTACTAGGTGTATAAATAAAACAAAAAGATTTGTAAGTTGAACTGAAACTGAAAAAAAGGTTAAGTTGTAAAAACTGGAGACTTTAATAAATTACTTTTAATTTATAACACAAATAATCCCCTTTTTAAGAATAAAGCAACCTCTGGTCATGAAAAATATCAAGTGAAGGAGAGAATCTGCAGAAGTTATACTGTCAAAATTAAGCACTCTGTAGGAGCTTTACTGAGTTTTCATCACCATTGTTCATGATTTAAACATTTGCTTTAAAACTTGCCAGGCTTGGGGCGCCTGGGTGGCTCAGTCAGTTACACGTACGATTTCGGCTCAGGTCATGATCTCATGGTTCACCAGTTTGAGCTCCACATTGGGCTCTGTGCAGACAGCTCAGAGCCTAGAGCCTGTTTTGGATTCTGTGTCTCCCTCTCTCTGCCCCTCCCCTGCTATCTCTCTCTCTCAGAAATAATGAATAAACTTTAAAAATAAATTAAATAAAATTACTTAAAAAAAAAACCAACAACCTGCCAGGCTCAAATTATTTTGCTATTTTCTAATGGTCATTCTCTTCTGGCCACTTACAATAGCATTTTTGTTTCCTATTTTTTAAAATAATTTTTGAAAAATGTTTATTTATTTACTTTAAGACAGAGAAAGCAGGTATGTGAGCAGGGGAGGGGCAGAAAGACACAGAGAAAATCCCAAGGAGCTCTGCGCTGATAGCCCCAATGAGGGGCTCGATCTCATGAACTGTGAGGTCATGACCTGAGCCGAAATCGCAAGTTGGACACCTAACTCACCAAGCTACGCAGGCGCACCTTTTAAAAGCGTACTTTTAATATATTTTTTAAAGAGAAATGTTGGCTCTTCTGTGGGGTGTCTCTGTTAGGCAGAGGCGAGGTGCTGTTCTCTTCAGGCACATTTGCTCGTCTTGCTCATCAACACTTCTGAAAGGGACTGTTTCCACTCCAGCTCAAGAGCAGAGGCTGTGTGCCCTTGCTCAGCAACAGGGCAGAGCTGCCCTCCAGGCACATGTCACTGGAATGTTCTCAAACTCACTCTAATGCCTTGATTTACCTAAAGGTTCCTTGAGAGAAATATCTATGAAGGGTTGTCTGAACTATAATCCCCAGTCCACTCATTCTTCAAGATATCACTAAAATTAACAATGGATGAACACGATAGCCAGAAAAATACATACAGAGAATACTTTGTTTTACATTCCTCTGATCAGAATGGTTTTAAATAATAATACTAGTAATGATAACTGTTGACATTTATTAAGGACTTGAAACGTGCTTAAATGTGACTCTCAATCCTCCTGATGACCTGAAGAAGTATGAATATTTCCATCTTACAGATGAGGAAACGGACAGACAGGTTAAGGAACTTGCCCAAGACGTTAAGTGGCAGCTATGACTGAATCCAGGCTCTTTACTCTGACATCATGCTCTTTGCTTTTACTGAAAGCCACTGTTATACTTACTATGCAGTTGTTGTTGAAGATTTTATATTTTAAGTACCAACCTTACTTTTTGCTTTACCTTTTTTTCCCCCTATCCAATTTGCCTTTAAAATAAATTATGTTATTGTATCTTTTGTACCTCTGTGTATAAACAAATTATATTTGGAACACAGAGGAACAGGTATAGATTTAAAAAAGAATAGACGAGAAGGAGTACACATATTGTGATGAGTGCTGAGTAATGTATAGAACTGTAGTTGAATCATTACACTGTACCTAAAACTAATATGATACTGTATTTTGATTATACTTCAATTAAAAAAATAAAAGAATAAACAAACATGAAAACATGCTAATTTATAGATCAATGAAATGACAAGTTAGAACTCAAAAAGAAGATGTTTTACATAGAATCATACAGATCGACACTATCCAACAGAAATATGAAGTACATATATAAATCAAACTTTTCTGGGAGTCATATAAGAAAAAGGTACAATTAATTTTATTTTATTTAACCCAAAATATTCAAAATATTATTTCAATATGTAATTGGTATTATAACATTTTAATAAGATATTTCACACTTTTTTTTTCATCCTAAGTCTTTGAAATCCTGCATGCATTTTCTCCTACAATACATTTCAGTATAGACTAGCTACATTTCTAGTGCTCAAAAGCCACATCTGACTGGAGGCTAGCATATTGGACAGCATAGACAGAGATGGATGGGGATCAGAGACTATGGAGTTTGAATCCACCTAATTATTTTTTGGTGGGAAACGAAGCTCCAAGAAATTCAGAGCCTTGCAAAGCAAGGATGAATGCTTGGATTCCGGCACCGTGATTTCCCACAGTTCATACTTTTAAGATGACTGCAAATTCACTTCCACAAAGGAGTGCCATCTCCCTCCCTTGTCATTTTCCCACATGTCTAGCCTTGTTCTAAGATACACGTAATTGCTCACAGGGCTTCCCATCTTCCCATTCAGCAACTCAACTGGGAGCTTCTTCACAGAGCTCCAAAGCAGGCACTTCCACTGACATCAGTGGCTACTGACACTAGAATTAGGATAGTATTTTATTTTACTCTTTGGTCTGAACAAGCTCTGACAACTACATGCTTCCTGCTTTTGTTATCTGCTATGCTGCCTATTTAAATCCACATTCACTGAGGACATATTGGAAAAGGATAGAACCAAGCCATATTTTTGGAAGGGCTTATTTATTATTATAATTACTTAATCTTATCTATTTGTTTCATGTTGCTCATGTATTTGAGTCATTACACCTCCACAAGGAATACAATAAAGTAAACTCTTAACTCCTGAAGAAGGAAAAAACTAAGACCAAGACGGAACTTAGCAAACTGTCTTGCCTCTTTAGAGTCCGACAGCTTCAGGCTATAACTGATTGAATGACCTCATCAGATTTTTACAGCCTAATAATGAAAAGCATAAGAGATAAGATTACAAACTCAATCCATGAATCATTCCCTCATTTTTCTGAGAATGCTGCATAGAGGTGATGAGTTTATTCCCAGTCTTCCATAGCTGGAAGGGAACCCTGTAGCTCACGGTGCTTATCAGCCACCTACCTGCAGGGGCCCCATGAAACCAACTCAATGCATTAAGCTCCTACAGGGCAGTAACTCTGCTTCCTGCCATATGTTTTAAAAGGTTCTGGGCCCATCATCAATCTCTATAGGAGAACACAGACTGTCATTAGATTTGATTAGCGTTAACCAATTACTGTGACAGCTCAAAAAGTCATTTTTGTGACACAGAAAAAGTCCCTCTTCTTCCCTTGTTCTTTCAGGATTTCAACTCTATGAATTCCTGTCAGTCTTGTCAAAACTTTACTATAATTACAGATAATTGTACATTTATGATTCTAATTGAAAACGATTTTGTAGCATTGGTATGTGTGTAAATACTTGTGACCACTGAAGCAGAAAGACTCCAGAGTTAATATTTTAAAAACAGAGCTGGCTGGCTGCTGGTGCAAACGCTGGCATTAGCTGTAGGGATAGCCCACCCTTGACTCCCTGGGGTTTGCCTAGAGAAAGGTGAGCACTTACCAACAGAATCAAGATTTGCTTGCTTTTCACTCTGTACAAGGGGGTGATACCCACTGGCCACTATGATGAAATTGAGTCAAACCTTCTCCCCACTACTGGATGCCTCACTTACATCCCTTTTAGGGTGGAGACTGAAGGTGACAGGTAGTGACTGTCTCAGAAGTCCAGGGACCAAAAGGACTGCAGTGTTACCAGAGAAGTGTCCCAGCTTCTTTCCTGTTGTGTATCTTGGCATCTCTCTCTCCCTGAAATAGTTTCATTATTTATTGTCTTTTTTTTAATCCTGAGTATATTTATAGTTTTCTAAACTTAATTTTAAGGCACATAGTAGACTATTTCATATTTCTTACTCTGAAACCACATGAAGTTAAATTGCTTTTGTGTTGTATCATTGACTTATTTTTCCTGAGACTGGTGTCCTCAATGTAAACAGAGCTTTTTATCCTTTCTCCAGTGCACAACGTTAAAAACAAACAAACAAACAAAACAACAATGGACTAATACAATTAATTTGGGAATTATCTCTTCTCATTCCCCCACCCTACTGTCCCAGAATCCCAGGAAGAAGGTACAATTTCTCACCAAGTTGTATGCCAGGAAAAAGAAAAAAAAAAAAAAGAAAGAGTGGAGGACAACCTATAAAACAGGAAAGTGGTCCCCAAGTGATTTTACGATTTTTTATTGTTAGCATTCTGTTTCCTACCTAGTCTACACTAATGAGATGATCCCCAAATTTCATAAAGAAATTTACACATCATTAGATACATAAATAACTGGAGGTGAGGCGTTGTGTTGGAAAGACATCTCAACAGGAAGCACAAGTCCTGTTGCATTAATTGCCCATTGCATAATTGTGGGCAAATCAATTAAATTCTATGAAGGTGAAGTTCTTAATACAGTATGGTATTATTTATTATCTGCCCTCCCAATCTTTTTATAAGGACCAAATAAAGTGATAGATGTAAAACTGCTTTGTAACTTGCAAATAATAATTATACAAAATTGTTATCTTTATTATTAGCTTTAAATACCTATGTGCCAGGTACCATTTTATTTATTTTTTAATTTTTTTAATGTTTATTTTTGAGAGAGACAGAGTGTGAGTGGGAGAGGGGCAGAGAGAGAGGGAGACACAGAATCCCAAGCAGGCTCCAGGCTCTGAGCTGCCAGCACAGAGCCCGACACGGGGCTTTGAACCCACGAACTGTGAGATCATGACCTGAGCCGAAGTTGGATGCTCAACCTACTGTGCCACCCAGGTGCCCCCCCCACTTTTTTTTTAATATTTATTTTTGAGAGAGACAGAGTGCAAGTAGGAGAGGGGCGGAGAGAGTTTAAATTTTTTTTTTTTAATTTTTTTAAATGTTTATTTATTTTTGAGAAGGGGAGAGACAGAGCACAAGCAGGCGAGGGGCACAGAGAGAGGGAGACAGTATCGGAAGTAGGCTCCAGGCTCTGAGCTGTCAGCACAGAGCCCCATGCAGGGCTCGAACCCATGAACCGTGAGATCATGACCTGAACCGAAGTCGGGCTCTCAACCGACTGAGCCACCCATGCGCCCCTTAAATTTTTTTTTAATGTTTATTTTTGAGAGAGACAGTGCGAGCAGGAGGGGGACAGAGAGAGAGGCATTTTAAATGCTTTGTATGAAAACTCATTTAATCCTTACACTACAGTAATTAGGTAGCTACTGTTATTTACCCTTACTTCACATGAGGAAGTGGAGGCAAACGGGTTAAATAACTTGTCCAAGATTTTAAAGGTGATAACTCAGAGAGCTCTTATCCAAACCCAGGCAGCCAAACTCCATGCTTTATTGTCTCCTGATACAAATCTGAAGTTAAAAGTTGACAGCATGCAGTATAAAGCTTACTGCTCTACAGGGAAGTCTTTATTGAACAATAAGCAGAGTTGGTAGGGCCTGAAAAAAAATCAACTAAACAGCTAAGTCCAGCAAGAGACGAGGGTTTTTCTTTCATGCATGGGGACAGAACAGTCTTGAAAGCCAACAAGTTTCTTAAATGTAAAATTACCCTTTCAGACTTAACAAAAACAGGACGCTAGTACTGTGGGTAGCCAGGCAAACAACCTGAAATGTGCCCAGTTGACATATCACATTGATGCTGTATTTAGATAAACATTTACTGAAACTGCACATGTGACTGTAATTCTGCAACTAAGCCAGTGGATATTCCCAAAGCCAGTGTAGGCTATAACTGGGGCAAGACAAAAACAAGCTGATTGTACAATTTCTCTTTCATCTCACTTCTTGGTAGATTGCCTCAGCTCATGGATACTGACCACTGATTTTGGTGAACAATGGGAGGGGGCCAGAAAGTGTAGATCACCCACCCATACCTGCTACCTGGAGAAAACCTATTGGCTTCTTTTTCTTTCCATTTCTTTCCCTTGTTGGAATTCCTTCGCAAAGGTGCCCTATAACGACAGCACAAAGTCAGAAAGGGGAAACTGACATTTTTCTCTTTTAATCCTTCCTTCACAGAGGGTTTGTGTGTTACATCATGAAATGCTTACCCCAGATCCACAAACTTGCGCTTAATTTTTCCTCCTTGCACCACCAGTGAACTGGATGCCCTTAGTGATTTGGGATCTTTGGCACCATCTAGGATACACACACATGTGAACAAGACCAATTATTATTATTTTTTTAGGGTATGAGTCAAAAGTCAGTGCATCTCGGAATCTAAGGAGTTTACCCCAATTCCAAAGTATAAAAGAAAATAATGTATGCCTTTTTTTTTTTTTTTTTTTTTTAAGCCAGAGGAAACACAGCTATGTTGAGGAACATTCAGTTAAGCCAGGAGAGGTCCTGCTGGACAGAAGCCCAACACTCATCACAAAGAGTTTTGGCTTCAGATATATTGGAATGAACAAAGTAAGCAAGAATAAACACTATCAAATAATTCTTTTTTTTTTAAGTTTATTTATTTTGAGAGAGAGAGAGAGCACACAAGTGGGGGAGAGGCAGAAAGAAAGGGAGAGAGAGAATCCCAAGCAAGCCCTGTGCTGTCAGCACAGAGCCCAACATGGGGCTTGATCTCACTAATCTCGAGATCATGACCTAAGCTGAAATCAAGAGTTAGACGCTTAACCAGATGAGCCACCCAGGCACCCATAATTCTTTACATTCAAAGCAGGGGACTGGCAGGACTTTCCTTTTGTTCCTTCTCTGGCTTCAACTCTGTTTCAAATGTCCAGGCTCTGGGGACACTTGGGTGGCTCAGTTGGTTAAGTGTTGACTCTTGATTTCAGTTTAGGTCATGATCTCACAGTTCATGAGATAGAGTCTCATGTTGGGCTCCATGCTGACAGTACAGAGCCTGCTTGGGATTCTCTCTCTCCCTCTGTCTCTATCCCACCCCACCTCATGCACAAGGGCGCACATGAGCCCTCTCTCTCCTTCTCTCTCTCTCTCTCTCTCTCTCTCTCTCAAAATAAATAAATAAATAAACTTTAAAAAGAAATAATGCCTGGGCTCTGTGCTTCATACCTTTCCTGCCTTTGGGTTTTGGTGCCTTCTGACAGGAACCCAGACCACTTCCCCCATTTCTCCCAAGCCCAGTACAGAAAGTCAGGCCTGAGAGTCTGGGAGATTCAGGGAGAAAGTGAGAGTCAAAGCCTTCCTTTCTGGTCTCTCCCTTGCTAATGGCCTGTGGCCAGTTCTGGAACTGAGGAGGGCAGATTATGGGGGAGACTTTTTAAGCTGGGGCTCAGCTATAAAACATTTATATCTTTGAAAGGCTTCTCTTAGAAGCTGGGTTGGAGCACTTGGCTGGCCTCCTATGATGAGGAAGATGCCAAAATTTCCTCAGTGTTTGAAGCTGAATGATCTTTGCCTGTTTGAGTTATGCTGGCTCTCAAGGGCAGCAGCTGCTGGGGGATGGGAATACTCAAAATGATGCCAAAAACCAATCAGAGGAGAGGCTTTGAGAATGGCGTTCAATGTCAAATGTAGGAGCTAGATTCCATGGGTGGCATTTATTCCTCCTTAAACATAGTAGATAATTCATAAGGTTCTATCTGGAACTATTTAGCAAAGGATGTTCAGTGTTAAGTTTTAGCACATCCAGTCATCTGACATGACTAACAAAGGGTGTTTTAAATTTGATGCATATTGGTGTGTGAAACTACTCTTTCCTAATTGTCTGTTGGTCTCTGTCTCTATCTTTGTAAAATTAAAAATATTCCAGCAATTTTCTGGTATGGAGTATAGACAGAAAAGTGCTCCTACAGAAGTGTTTAATTAACCTTGCTAATTAATTTTGCTTATAATTGTATTTCAGGAGAAATTTCTAAACACACACACAAAACATGAAGTGCACACACAGTTTTTATTTAGGAGTCTACATTCAAAGCTCTTAAAGAAGCACAAGATGTTTACAAACTCTCAAGATTTTTAGCAATGAGCTCTTCATATTTTTAATGATCCTTAGATTATAATAATTCCTTGGAATGTACTTAATGGAACAGAAGAGTCAGAGATATGTCCATATCAAAATCCACTTCTTGTCTCAAATATTTATTATGAATATTTGCATCATCACCCAGGGTAACGGAATTAAATAGCCACAGATGTGAGATATACACATAAAGAAACTCCACGGTCATGGCACAAATACCTTCTGAGGTGATTTTGCTAATGGACATAGAATTTTTAAAAAGTAGGATTTCGATTTTCTTAATAGAAGCCAAAGGAAAAAAAAAAAGGTGCCAGATTCCTTCAGATCAATCCTAAGGCGACTCTTAATGGCTAGGACTGTGCAAAGTTTAAAAGGAGACTGCCTAATTATTTTCTGAATTAGAGGTAGCTGGGAGATGTTTTAACGAGTAGTGAGAGGACCAGATGAGACGATGTACATGGAAACACTCTGTAACCTTATTAGTGTTGCAGTTATTTGGGCATCTTGGGACTAAAAGCCTGATTCTGCCCATTACAGAGCCTGCTGCTAGGCAACCTCATGTCATTATCTCACACATTTGCCAAACTGTGTTCCAAGGAACACTTAAATGAAGGCTTTCACAAGGCTGAAGAGGCAAGATTAAGTAATAATGCACTTCCCTGTTTTAAATCAATCAAATACATCTTTAATGCATATTAGGACTTCCAGTCTACATAAAAACCAACACTGGATTGGCTGGATTTCAGGAAAAGAAAAAAAAAAAGCAATTTTGTTTTTGTTTATTGATTCAGGTTTATGTAAAATTTCCATCAGGCTTTTTGAAATCTCTCCAATACTACCTTCAAGAGCAATCGGAAGTCTGAGCCCTCAGGTTGGGCACGGCAGCTTTTCACTTTGGCAACCTGGCCTTCATTCTTAAAGGTAGTAAATGATCTCCCCATGGCTACATGCTAAGGCCTTTCTTTCTTGTCTTGTGCTGCATTCTCCTTCCTCTCACTGGAGTCAGAGTCCTGACTCCCTCTTCCTTTCCTCTGGGGACTCCCAAAGCTGCTCCTCCCGACCAGCTTCTCTCCTGACCTTCTTTATTAAAAAAAAAAAAAAAAAAAAAAAAAAAAAAAAGTTCATTGTCTTCCTCCCATAATATTTCTGATTCCTTATTTTCTATTGATGACAGGGCCATATGTTCTGAGGCTAGAAACCCTGTGATCAGTTTTGTCCTCCTCACTTTCTTCCCCTGTGTCTGGGCAACTTACACTTCAGGGGTTCTTGCATGGCCCTTTTCTGCCATTGTCTATTGTTCCTCTTTAGAGGTTATCCCTCCCAGGGTCTCCTGACTCATCTTGCCCACACCTAATGTCTTTTCCTTTTTGTCCCTCTGTTCAAACATCTGTGGTTGCCTAGTAATATAGAGAGGTATCTACAGCACTTAAATCCTACAGCTAAAGACTTAACCTTCCTGTTCAATTTAATTGCAATCATCTACACTGCATAAACAAACTGCTTCAGGCACGCTGGGGCAGCCCCATTCCTTTCAAGCCATCTCCTGTGTGCCTGTTCTGCTAATGCCACTGCCCTGCCTTATCTGCCTTCCTTTCCCATCCTTCCCCTCACCCCACCCAAATAGTTCAATGCTCACTCTAATTGTACATTCCTTGTCATGTCTTATTTACCAATCTCAGCTAGATGTAACCTGGCCCCTCCTCTCACCAGTGATAAAACTTATAATTTCTACATGTATAAGAGCCTAATGCATTATATCAATAATAAATGAATCCTGTAAAGATTTTGCAAAGCCAGGTTCTACTTGCCAGGACATTAATTCAGCCAACTTTTTTTTTTAAGTTTATTTTATTTTTTCTTTTTGCGGGGGGGAGGAGGGACGGATAGAGACAGAGAATTCTAAGCAGGCTCTGTACTGTCAGTGTGGAGCCCCCGAACCATGAGATCATGACCTGAGCCAAAAGCAAGAGTTGGACACCTCACATACTGAACCACCCAGGCACCCCAATTCAGCAAATATTTTTGAAGGCATGTTCTGTGTCAGGCAATATGCTAACAGCCCTATATACACTTTGAATAATAACCTCTAGAAATCACAAGTAGAAAACTGATAGTGCTTAATTTATTCTTTTTAACCTTATCTGAACAAAAGCCCATTGTTACAGAAGTTTAGAGACCAAAATGTTATTATTAGGCTACTCAAAGAATGAGCATGAGGAAAATATTTTCATGCTTTCTACTGTCATATAACTTGTTTTACAAATCTCTGCAAATAATCTTATACTTCCTCTTGCTTTAACTGAAGTGGGGATAGATGTTTATCATTTATCTAGTTACAATGGGGACTCTCTATACCCTATTTTCCACTGAGGTCCCTCAAATACAGCAAAGTGATGATTTGTGAATGTGGTGTTGACATAATTTAGAAAACATCCAACTTCAATTAGTTGTTCAATAATTCCAGCACGTTGTTAGCCTTGAAACTGTAGCGAAATACAGCTGCAACTTAATTATTACCTTGCAGTAAATTAATAGACCAAAAATAATGGCATATTACTTTAAAAAAAATCTAGCTAAATGGCAACCAGAGACTAAGATATTTTCAGAGTTTATACAGCAATGATGAGTAGAAGCACATAAAGGCCCAGACCAGGGGCCAGTATGCTTTTTCTGTAAAGGGCCAGATAGCAAATATTTTAGGTTTTGGGCTATACAGTCTCTGTCACAAATGCTCAACTCTGCTTATTGTAGCATCAGAGTAGACAGTATATAGCCAAATGAGTATGGCTGTGTTCCAACAAGACTTTATTTATAAAAACAGGTGGGGACCAGATTTGGTTTGATAACCTGCATTGGTTATCTGGAGAGGCATGCCTGTTAATTTATTCAAGAAACTTATGAAGCATCAATTATATGCCACACTCTTTGCTGGGGGCCAAGAACACAAAGATGAAAAAGATGAATGAGAAAACTGGCTCATCCTTGACAACTAGATTACTTATCATACACAAAGTGATAGAAGCACAGGTAACAGTGTGAAAATTTCTGTGGGATCGGAGAGAAGTGAATAATTCACTGTGCCCGGAAATGGGGAGAGTATACTAAGAGTCCACTAAAGGAGGTGAGATTTAATCTGGGTTTGAAGAAGAACACAATTTCTCAGGATTAGAGAGTTACATAAGAATGTAGACCTGAGGTCTTGCCGAACCTCATTCTAGTTCTTTTTCTGATGAGCCAATGAGTTGTAAGAACCTCACATGTGAACACACACACACACACACACACACACACACACACACACGGAGGGAAATTGGGTTAACCATACCTAAATAGATTAGTCTTATATTGCAAGGGACTTAAGAATTTTACAGAATGTTATTCCTCAAATTGGATTTTGAGGACAACAAAGGTAGATCCCACTCTGATAATCCACATTGTATCAGCCCCTGCAATGCCATAACATTTTAATGATACTGAGGTCCGTTTCTTGGGAAGTGGGGAGGGAAAGTCCTGGAGGGACACAAAAATGCTTAAGTAACAGTGGCGCTACGGTGAAATAGGCCATTCATCAGTCAGCCCAGTCTAATGAGCATATTCCGTATACACATCCAGTTAACTTTACTCTCATTTTATGCTCACTGAGCAACTTTCTGATTTATGAACCTACCAAGCAGGGGAGAGAGAACAGAACATATGAATAATGTTGGTTATTATGTCAGCTGTACCTCCCAAAGTAAATCAGAAAATTAGTATTCTGGTCTAGAAATAAGTGTTTTCTAAGCTAGAACAGCGAGAATCAGTCACTCTGAACTTGATTAAATCTGAATGTGTTATTAAGTTTCTGGACTTAGAACGCTGAAGACTAGACCTTTGACTTTCAAGGTACCAACTGGTAATAGGCTGAGAGTCAGCTGACTGATGACCTCTTTGACATCTTTCCAGGTATAACAGAGCCTGAGAGGGGAAGGCAGGAGAGAATAGGGCCTTCCCAGTCACTGAAGGTGGCGATTGTGGGGTGTCAGAGACAGGATCTGTCATAACACAAACTAACAATAAGATCGCTATCTCTCTATCTCTATCTTTATCTCTATCTCTATCTCTATCTCGTCTGCAAACTCCTTGAGGGAAAAGATGGAATCTTGTTAATTATTGTATATTCAGCCGTTAGCACAATGCCTGACACAGAGTAGCTGCTCAATAGCTATTTGTTTAATAAACACATAAATGAATGGATGAATGTCAATGAACACAGAAGGTTGGAAATTTTTTATCAGGGGAACAAAAAAATCTGACTCACCGCTTTTATCTGCTCATAGTATCTAACAGTGGTTATTGTACTAGTAACTATTTATAAAATTACTACTTTATCAAAGTTCAATCAACTGCTTCTTCCTTGTTACGCAGAAGCACCTTCAGCTCAGGAAGGCTTCGGGGGAAGCCCAAGTACTTGGCCTCTGGAGAAGAAGCTACCCACCTCCCATCTTGTTTCCTGAGCTGAGAGCTTAATCCCAAAGAAGAGAGAGCAGCAGACCAGGGAGGCATTCGGGAAAGGATGGAATTCTCACATTTTAATCCTACATTACTGCTAGTGGACTGTGGAGCACAATCTAAATCCATGTTCTCCTCCTCCCATCTGAAAGGAAACATCTGCTGAGTTCAAAGAATCATAATAAATTAGAAATAAAAGAGAGAAATAATCTAAATAATATTTAGCCACAAAAAAATTTAGGAGTCATATTTCATGTGTGAGTGATCCATACTCCCTGAGTATAATGTAAGTTCTTACAGATAACCAGTGATGTCTGATATACAGTAGACCAAAAGTATTAACCTATTGCTCCAAAATATATGCGTCTGCTGTTTTGTCTTCTTATGGTCTTCAATAACCATGGTTATTGGTCATATGGTCTATATGCAGTTTTCTAAAGAGATGGTATTGCCACAAGTGTGTATCTGTAAAAGTGCCATTATAATCCACAGTTTAAGTTAATTAGTGAGAATTTTTGAAGTCTTTAATTATTTTGAAAGTAGGCCAAAATCACCATGCAAGCCCTCCACCAACTTGAGAACTACCTTTGATGATGAATTAGCAGGATCGACCGATTTTCTTTTGCCTCTACTGGTATTTTTTTACTTTCTAAGTACTCCATTTTTTTACCCCAAAACTTCTAGAAGAGCTGTGCTTAGGACTAGTCTGTGGAAGATAATTCTAGCAATCGATAGGTTCAGGAAAGGAAACCAAGGAGGAAAATATCAGGAATAAAGCTCTGGTGCTTACCAAGAGTTGTAACAGATTGAGCCTCCCAAATCAAATGTATTTCTATGTTCATGATGTATTTTTAGAAAGATTACAATTTTTGATTTGGGAGAGACAGATGAGTATGCACTTTTCAAAAACGTGGTGATGTACAATGATACCTGCAATGTATCCCACACCACGGCTGACATTGGTTGGTGGAATTCTTTAAAAGTTTTGGCAATCCGATGGGTATTTAATTTAAATGATCATTTCTCTGATCATCTTTTTCTATAAGTCATGTGAATTTTCTCTTCAAGAAACTATTTCTTTTGCCTATTTTTGACCTTTCAAGAACTCTTTGAAGGTAACTGTGTATTAACGTCTATCAATTAACTTTCTATATGGGATCTTTTATTATGCATATTGACTACTGTAACCAAGAATATTTATAATATAGTTGTGGAGTATAAAGAAAAACCAATTAAAAAACACTCATTTCATTTATTCCCCCCCGCCACCTAGTTTATACTTATGAATTATGTCCTTCAGTTCCTGGACACTCCCCGCCAAGTAACTGACTTTGTCATTCCCACTTATAACCTCCACATTTTGTTAATATCTCTAAGTAATCCACTAATTTTTTTTAGCATTATAGAAATAAAATCATAGGTATTCTGTAATACCTATGGTATTAGGTCCCTTGCCATATAAGACCTTGCAATATAATACCTATGGTATTTGGTTTATCCTCTCAATGTCTTGTTCCAGAGATTCAGCCCTGGTATTATGTTTCAGTGTGGTTTATTCAAATTTTCCTTGCTGCACAGATTCATCATATGAATATACTATAGTTCATTTAACTTTTGTTACTAGTGATTATTCCAGTACTTACCAGTTTTCAGGTTTTCTCAGGTTTTGTTATCACACAGTAGGGCTGCTCTGAATACTCTTGTACATGATTCTTAGTAGGCAAGTGTAGGCTATATAAACCCTGGCTGGGTCATAGGGCATGCACATTTTCAACTTTACTAGGTAAATGCCAAATGGTTTCCAAAGAGCTTGCCTCAGTTTACATTCCACCAGCACTATTTAGTCTCTGGTTGTTTCACATATTTTCCGGTATTTGGTAACATCAGACTTTTAATATTTGTGGCAAACTGGTGGGTATAAAATGGTATCTCATCTGGTTTATTTCATACTTTCCTGATTACTAATACCACTGAACAACTTTCATACATATCTTGGCCTTTTGGTTTTCATTTTCTAAGAAATGCCTGTTCAGGACATTATATATTTTCTCTTGTGTTATTTCTTTCTTAGTGATTTATACAAGTTATTTATATAATCTAAATACTACTTCTACATTAGTTACACAGGGAGCAAATATCTTCTCCAATTTTGTGGGATTCTTTGTTATGACTTTGAGAAATAGAAGTTCCTAATTTTACTATCATCTGATGTTATTAATCTTTTATATATGTTCCCCCCTCCCTTTGTATATTGTTTAAGAAATCTTTCCCTACCCTTAAGTCACAAAAATATTCCATACAGTTTTTTTTAAAGTTTTATAGTTTGGGGGCACCTGCATGGCTCAGTTGCCATGTGTCCAACATCTTGATCTTGGCTCAGGTCACGATCTCATGGTTCGTGGGTTCGAACTCCATGCTGGGTGCTGCACTGACAGTGCAGATCCTGTTGGGATTCTTTGTCTCCCTCTGTCTCTGCCTCTCCCTGCTCTCTCTCTCTCAAAAATAAATCAACATTTTAAAAATCTCTTTAATAGTTTTAAAGTTTGCCATTTTCCACTTATTTTCCAGTTAAGTCTTAAATCCACCTTGAATGAATTTTTTTGCAAGGTATGAGATGAGGGGGTCTAATATAATTTTTAAAAATATGGATAACCAATTGTCCCAGAAAAACTCATTAAAAACTCTATTCTTTCTCCACTGATCCACCCTTTTTTATGCAGTTTTCATAAAATAACTTCATATATATCTGAAATGTGTATCTGTGTGTAATCTGCTTCTATGCTCTTTATTCTATTCTTGAATCTGTTTGTAAACCTCTCTACAAATAATATGCATAATTAATCCTGTGGCTTTTTAATAATTCCAGGTATCAGGTAAGCCAGGATCCTCTACTTCATTCTTCTTCAAGAGTCTCAGGTATTCTGGCCTTTTTTCCTTTCTTATAAATTTAGGATCAGCTTATCACGTTCCACAAAATGTCTACTATTCTAAATCTTTATATCAGTATAGACAAAAATGACCTATCTTTCTGCCACTCAATTTTTTTTTCAAAAGATAAAAAGTTTTTAGAGTGGATAAATGTATATCCACCATATATCCTCCAATTTCCATTTACTACACATTGCTCTATCAGATAGCCTCTAGTCATCCATTAATCCATTAATTTTCAAATGCATTTCAAGGTAAGTTGAAGACACTTCAACCTCACACACATCAAGGTGCTGATTTTGTATATTTATTTTATATCTGGCCACTTAATCTTCTAGATGCATATTCATATAATCTTCAAATAAAGATACTTTTATTTTCTCTGTTGCAATTTTATACTGATTATTTGATGTTCTGTTCTTCCTGCAACTAGAAAATTCTCAAAAACAGACTTGAAAATCGTGATGATGGTTGGCACTCATGTCTTATTCCTAACTTTTGTGCAAATGATTTAAGATTCACTCTTTAGTGACTGATCACTGGTAAGTAACCAATCATATTCAGAAATGTTTTTCTAATTCCATTTTTACTGTAACAAGTTTTTACTGAAAATGTCTGACGAATTACATCAAATTCTTCTCAACTTCTATTAATGTTATAACACTTTACCTTTCCTTTGTTGTATGATGATTTACAGTTAGATCTTCTAATGTTTAAATATTCTTACATTTTCAGAATCAATGCTACCTGATTGTGGAAATATAATTAACTTGCACTCCTATATTCAATTGATTAGCATCATATTTAAAATGAATCAACATGCATAAGATTTCCTTTTTCCACACAGTCTTTACTGGTTTTTAGGACTCCAGCTATTTAAATAAATGAAAAACACCCTACCTGGAATAACATAGCATCAAATAGAGCCTACGTATTTTTTTTTTTATAGGTTAAGTAGAATTCAGTTATAAAACCACCTGGGTCTGGTGACTTTCTAAATGGAAACTTTTGTGAAAACATATTTCATATTTCTGTGACTATTAGTTTATCCAAGTTTTCTTCTTAGACCAATTGGAATAGACCAATTTTGTAGGAAACTCCATTTCCTCTAGATTTTTCTTTAAAATTTTTTTTTTAATGTTTATTTATTTTTGAGAGAGAGACAGAGCATGAGCGGGGTAGGGGCAGAGAGAGAGGGAGACACAGAATCCAAAACAGCTCCAGGCTCTGAGCTGTCAGCACAGAGCCCTACGTAGGGCTAGAACCTGCAAACCTTGAGATCATGACCTCAGCTGGTCAGGCACTGAACCAACTGAGCCACCCAGGTGCCCCTCTCTAGATTTTTAAATGTACTGAGTTTGCATACTACCTTTAAAAAATAATTTTTAAAATCTTTGTATCTCCTTTCTTTTTTCCAATGCTATTTTGTTTGTCTGTCTATATTTTTCTTAATGTGTCATTCCAAAGGACTATTCACCTTTAGCTGGAATAATTTACACTTGTACTATATTTTTGTGGGGAGAGGGGGGGTTAAGAATAGGCTTTTCATTTCAATAAAAATTAAATTCTGCTTATATCTTTTACCCTCTCCTTTCTTTTTCTGTTTTTTGGTTGCTCTGTTCCTATTATTTTGAATATTTATTTTATTTATTTTCAGTCTTTATTTTTAATAATAAAGGAGTTTAAAGCTATACATTTTTCTCTGAATACAATATACTCTGACTACCAATTCAACTTTCGAAAATGTACTCTACAGAAATAAAAGCATCAGTATACAAGAATATACGGGTGCTTGTTATAACTTTTTTTTACAGTGGTAAGCAAACAAGTAAATATACAAAAAGAAATCTTCCAGAATACAGCCTAAATGTCCATCAATATTAAAATGGTTGCCTCAGTTATATTATAGGCTCACTACAGAAAATTCTCTTGTCATTTAAATTTGTGTATGTTGCACTAGGCTGATGTTCTGAAAATACTATTATATGTAAAATAAAACTGCAGTCATGTGACTTGTATGATTCGTTTTTGTGAACAAAAGCATACAAAACAAAATGCAAACATACCAAAAAGTGCTTTTGTTTTTATATCTACATACACACACACACACACACACACACACACACACACATATATATATATACACATAATATATACTTATGTGTATTTCTGATGTGAAAGATAATATGACCAAATTTACTTGGTTACTGTAAAGGGGCACATCAGACACAGTAGGAAAAGAATGAACCTATTCTTTATACATCTCTGCATCATGTAACTTGTTTAACGAGAATTCATTACTTCTACTTCTATAAATTAAAACAACAAACGTCTATTGGTATGACTGAAATTTTGGTGTTAATTCTAGGAGCCTATTTTAAAATTTAATTGATTAATCACCCTCCATTATACCTTTCCTGTCATAATTTTTGCAATATAAATCACTACTGTGGAGATTTCTTCTAAATAAAAACCAATTAATGGCTTAAAACCTATAACTGCTTTCAGCTTCATATATCTATGTACATATGTATATGTGTATGTATATATATTTTTATATGTGTTACATATATATTTTTACATATATATTACATACACATATATTTTTTTCCAGTGTATGTTAATGTTTATTGAAACTCCAGGCTGCTATTCTACAAAATCTCTATTAGGCTTCCTGAAGAATTTCCTTCAATAATAAACTTATGGAGAGCTGTAGAAGTAAAAACACTAACCAGGCAGGAAAAAAAAAAATAAGTAAGTAAATAAATAAACAAATAGGAGAGCCATGTGCTCTTATCCCACAACAGCAATATTAATTATTAGCTGTAAGAAGACAAAGGGCTTATGACTATGAGAAAAAAAGCCATCCTTATACTGCACAAATCAAGGTGTTAGTTAAGTCAGACAAAAGCAAAAACAACAAAAAAATCAACAGTACCTTTCTCTTGTGATATTTGCTTGGCTGTGGCTTGATGGTGGCAAGGAGATTCTTCCGTATCATGATCAGATTTTGAAGGAGAGGAGAGTGAAGTGTCTCCCCACGTAGAGGAGGAAGGCTCCTGTTCTGGGTGCAGCGGTCCTCCTTGAAATTCAGTTATGTGGTCAGACGAGAAGGGCACATTGCCTGCCACTGGAGTGAGGGATGGAGCACCAGAATCTGATTCTGGAGAAGTTCTCAAACCCTTGGGCAGAAGTGATTTGGTAATGTGCGTGTGGTTATAGAAACTGTTTGAAGGCTGTTGGTATAAGAGATTATAAAGGAGGTTATGCCGCTGAACATCAGCTCCATGTAATACTTACTTTGAAATCAGACCAAACATTTTTAGTAAATTCCTTGAAAACCAAGGAATGGTTTTCATTCAACCAAGGAAAACCAAACAATGTTTGTTGGTTGGTTTACAGATGAGACTGCATAGTTTACAACAATTCATCACATTACCATTGTGGCTAACACAGATCCTGAGACATACAGAAACAGTTACTTGTACATTATTTCCCACTAGGTGAAACCAACAGCTGAATATAAAAGCACCATCACGAATATGACAAAATGGGTAATGCCCTTGGGGTAGTTCATTGAATGAGTACAGACAGAATTTGAATTACAACAATATAACGAGTTGAGTAAGAATTTAGGAGACAAAGCAGTGAACTATTCCAGCTGTTTCCATCTAGGGCATAGAATCTGGTTGCAGAAAAATCATTACCTTCAATAAGCTGTAGGAACAAGGATACAGCTCAGCACTGCAAAGTCAGAAATTGGTCAAAGGTGCTCACCTTTCGTTCCAGACTGTCTTCCCCATCTGTTGAACTGACACTATCATAGAGTCGTGTCCTAGAGGGCCTCTGGCGTCTGTTCTTCACAGAGAGCTGGGCTCGGGTTTTCAGTGCTTTTGAATCCAGGCGCTCTGTTTCGGGGACTGCCTCATTCAAGTCTAAGAGAATAATATTGCAAAATAACCAGTGAGGGGAACCTTTGGACAGGATTGACAAAGAGACCACAGACGCTGATAACAAAATCTCAAGGCAATCAGTAATACTAAAATATAGGTGACAACCATGCCGGCCTGATACCCTGCAGGCAAGAAATAAATCAGTGAGGTATTGGAGAAATGTACAAAGCATAATGGAAGAAACAAACACCAAAGATGACCAAGGCAACCAAAAGATCTAACATCCAAAGAGCCAGCATGATCCTCTGTGGGCCAACTCACCACCTCTAATCTTGCTGCCTGGAGTCCAAGTCAGGACTCAAAGTTACCATCTTTTTAAATTTTTAAAAAATTTAAATTTAAAAAATTTAAATTTAAAAAAATTTAAAAAATAATGTTTATTTATTTTTGAAAGAAAGAGAGGACAGAGCATGAACAGGGGAGGGGCAGCGAGGGAGCGAGACAGAATCCGAAACAGGCTGCCATCACAGAGCCCAACGCGGGGCCCGAACTCACAAACCGTGAGATCATGACCTTAGCCAAAGTAGGACGCCCAACCGACTGAGCCACCCAGGTGCCCTTCAAAGTCATCATTATAAAGGGGAGGAGGAAATGTCACCCATCCATCGATCTATGTAGGCACTGGCTGAGGAAAAACTCTTCTCTGGTTGAATTTATCTGGAATGTTATTGCTCCTTAGAAATAATGTAGTTTGCTCATCCATCCTTTGTTATCTTTTTAGAGTGGCAGTCATTAAATGAAGTCATAATGTTCACAGAATTAATAATTAAGTGCTTCTGGATTTAAACTATTAAAAATAAAGCAAATAACTGAGTTGTAGAAAATTAATATGTACTGGAATTAATGGAATAACACAGTTTCTTACAGTAGCATTACCTGAGGCAACTCCTTTTCATAGTACTAGCATGAAGGTGTACTCTAAATATATTATAAGACCAAAACAAGGAAGCATCTCAGGATATACCTCTCTTACATGTGGAATTTAGCATCTAGCATACGGTTCTAACAAATAATATTAAACCTATTTTTCCTAGGAGATACATCCTTTGAATGACAATATTTACAGAAGGTTCTGACTTTTCATTTCCTGTATTTGAAAGAAAAGTGAATATTCAGAAAAGTCAGATCATTCAGGTATATATAAAGGACAGCTAAATATTTTCTAATTAGTAGTCTATTGTTTACATGTCAATGAAGAAAAAATAATCTCCTTGATCACTTTAATTTCTTGCTTTCAATAGAATCTAAACTTGCAGCTGCTGATTAAGAGTTCATTAGTTGTGATAATTGGGAGATAATCAACCTTACAAGCTCTTGTTTACATATAAAACATGGAAACACCACCCAGATGAAAGCAACAATATAATTAGATATATCGGCGTACAAGCACGTTTCACAGTTTATCTATCTCATATTTGGACTGTACCTTCTATGACAACAAAGCACAGTCACACACACCAGCTCATGTGTTCTTCACAACAGCCCTACACAAAAGAGCAGCCGAGGATGTTTATTTTGTCCTCTCCTGTAGTTGAGAGACCTTGAGTAACTTGCCCTCTTCTGCGTGGCTAGTTGATGGATGAGCAGCCAAGATTTTTCTAGTTTTTTGACCCCCAGGCTACTACCCTGTGCCCTCCAAATTCAGCTAGTGTTGAACAAGCTACGAGAAAAAGATTTTATTTAATGTTCAGTGTTTTGGGATTGTAAAATCACATAAAACATGACTAATCTAGGAAATTCATTTCTCCAATTGGCTACATATGAAATATTATTATTAATCTTCCACATATGTGTTAAGAAAGCATAAAAAGGAGGACATGTTGAAAGCTAAGGAAAAAATCATTTCTCAGATGATTTATTTGGTTGGTTTAATAATAGCTTTAGTTACTTGGTGACAAGAAGACCCAAGGAGGAAGCTCATTCTAAAGGTAAAATGGCTGTAAAATGGCTCCCTCTGCAATAGAATCCTGGCCCGGGAGCACCCAACATAGCACCCACCATCTAGGACTGCAATAGCTGCCCCATCGGTAGGTACTGAACAAAGAAAGTAAGGGAACATGAAAGCTACTTAGCAGGGTTTAGAGTGTAGAGAATTTATTCTGGGGCTTCTGACTCCTTTACTATTCAGCAATTTGCCTGGTACTGGTATCAGACAACTCCCAGATAGCAATCTGGAATATCTGCTTTAATGTCAGCACTGACTAGGTGCAAACTATTGGAATTACATCTGTTAAAGTTAGCTGGAAAAACCATGCCTTATGTCCATTATCCAAGTGGCCAACAAACACCTGCATCCAATTAATTTTTGAGGACCTGAAAACAAAGGTCTTAGGGTCACTTTATAACAGTGATTCATGAATTACAAATCAGCAATTTATATTTCATTCTAAGCACACATTTTTTTGAAGTAAAGAATCAGAAAAAATGGGACGGAATGGAGAACTTTCACTTCAACAGCTTTTATGCCAGCAGAAAGCTGGAGAGAAAGTGGTGGAGAGGAAGCAACTACTAAAGACATCACTAACATCCCCCTTAAGAGTATTAGAAGAGGTATGTGGAACAGAAGGAAAATGTGTACAGGACTTATGTGGCTGGGTAACTAGAAGCTAGCTTTGGCTACCATGTCATATAAGAACCAGAATATTACAACTCAGAAGAAACTTAGGGATTCTAGCCCAGTCTTCTTTCCCAGATCAGAAATCCAGGTTCAAAGGTTACTAACTTGTTTACTAACTCCATCACACAATTAATCTGTGGAAGAGACTGGATAGAGCTCAGCCCTCAGAAGCCTCTCCTCCTTCTGGAAGGTCACTTTCCAGTCTGAAAGTAAACTTCACAAGTAATCTTTTGCCTTCATCGAATTGTTTAGTCTTGCTTTATGTTCCAAACAAAAATATAAGTCAGGGGCTAACTCTGCAAATTTCCATAAGTATATAATATTGAAGGAAGAAAAAAACCCTGAGGGATTTTATTTGGCTTTGTATAATATCCAAGGAATAAAACTCTTACATCAAAAAATTAGCTGTCAGTTTTGCGGATGGCACCGTGGCCAAAGAAATCCAACTGGTTCAACGTTTTCTAAGTTACACGCTCCTGAATGCAAGGGCTTAGGTGGCTGCATTCTCTCGCAGTTTTTCACTCTCTGCAGAGACCTTAATCAATAACGTAACACTGCTTTTATAATGCCAAGACCCTGGGTCCTTCCTCTACCTCTTCTCTCTAATCTATCGAGTTCTACTGTCCATAAGAATCAGAGGAAAATTTCCTTTTCATCTCTCTTTTTCTCTCTATTCTTTTTTCAGATCCTCTAGTCTCTTAAAAAAATAGCCTATCTCTGACTCAAATGCAGCTAGAAATACAAAAAAAGAGCAAACTCAAATGGATTAATAAATATAGACAAATACAGACAAGATACGAAGAGGTTAACCATAAAGCGTGGGTAGGACTCCACCTGAATATACCTGCATTTTAAGACTAGTTTCAATATTGCTTCGAATTGGATTCTTTAAAAAGATTTAATGGATTTGATTATGATTTTAGCAGCTGTTATGAAAAATGTTCTGTGAAATTAGGATGTTATATATCATATTACACAGTGATTGGTTCCCTACAGTAATGCCATGAGTCATTCAGTTTTTTCACTAGATTGACGTTATTTTTGACGTAAATGGAATGCTGCCCACAGATCAGATATAGATGGCAAGGGAAGGAGGGGAACGGAGCAGCCCGATGATGGGGTCTGCTCTGCAGTCTTACGTGCATTCTTCTCCTCAAAAAAAGAGCTACCTTTGACTATCACACATAACGCTATTATCAGCTACAACGCTGAACATCATGAAACACTTGGTGGCATTTTAAAACTTGAATAGTATATGCATATCACTCATAGTCACTGCAAGATCGTAAAAGATGGGCCCATGGGGCTTGGGGTTGATCCATACTGCATTCAGAGGTAGATTTATGTGTCTCAGGTGCTGTGAAACAGTTACCATGAGAGTGATCTGGAGTTAGTCTTCTTTGAACAGAATCCAGAACCGTGGCTCTCTGGCACCGAATTGGGCAATTTCCCTAACCTCTCTGTCCCTCAGAATCCCAAAGTGCAAAATGGGCATGATAATAACATAACAATAATAATTGCGTTGTTATGAGAACTAAACGCATTAATAGATATGCCGGTGCTTGGAAGAGGGACTGCTACATAAACACTCAATAAATGTATTTTACTGGCGTGGAAAGGCTAGCAAGATATTCTTACATGACTAAAGCAAGTTGTAGAACAATATGTACATTCATATTAAGTACTTTAAACAGAACAACATAAAATAATTTTCCAATGGTAAATATATGCATATGATTTAACAGAAAAAGAACTGTTAAAATACACTTCATACTGATGATGGTGGTTACCTCCAAAGAAGGTGTCAGATTTGGAGAGCCTGGTCAATACGTAATTTAATCTTATTTGTAAATGTTAAAATGTTTGGTATCATATATATTTTTTGTATTTATATATTACTTACACATTTAAAATTAGTAAAAAAAACCACACATTCATTTTTTATAGACATCTTAATTCCATTCTAATTTTTTTTTAAGTTTATTTGTTTATTTTGAGAGAGGGCAAGAGAACATGAGTGGGCTAGGGGCAGAGAGAGGAGGCAGAGAGAATCCCAAGCAGGCTCCCTATTGTCAACACAGAGCCCGATATGGGGCTCAAACTCATCAATGGTGAGACCATGACCTGAGCCAAATTCAAGAGTTGGACACTAACTGACTGAGCCACCCAGGTGCCCCATCTTCATTCCATTCTAATCTGAGAGCTCTAGTGTTTCAGGACCGAATATTCCCAGATGTTGTTATTAGCCCAGGAAACTTTGTCAAAATCCGGGTGATTATCAGCCTGCCCTGTGTGAGAAGGCTGGTCTTTTATGACATCTATGGAGACTGTTTGCCTGCATTGCTCCTTTACTAACTGCCAGATGATTTGGCCAGATGAAGACCCTGTGGCTTAGCTTCCAGTTGCTACTTTGTTTTAGTATCGCACAGGGGAAGATGTATTGAATCGGATATGGTAATTTGAGACCAAGTTACAAGACCAACTTCATCTCTTATGACAGCACTTTACTTAAGAACCCACCCATGGCCAACTCTCACCCCGGACTCTATTAATTTAGTTGCTTTCCTTATAGTTGCCTAAAAGTTGATAAATTTTACACCCCAAGTACTATTTATGAAATTTTAGGAAGCTGATTTCTTCCAGTTTCAGAACAAGTAGGAGAAGATTAACGCTGTTTCTTAATCTATTAAGTAGGTCCGAGTTTACTGTTGTATCAACTGTACATTTCATTTGCTGATGTTTGAAAAATATTAAAGAATTACTTTTTTATACAGGTCATCTGTATGACCTTTGAAACATAATAACTGAGTTATCTGTTTTAGTTTAATGTTTCTCCAGTGCAGTCTGATATCCAACTTTACCTTCTTCAGCTTATAGTTAACTTAGTTAGCTCCCTGTTCTCAAGAGGGCAGAGAAGTCTAAATTCTGTTGCCCCTGACTCCTTAGTAATGCCACTAGACTGCCCATAGAGATAGTGGCTATAATTCAGAAAAACAAAACAAAGCAAAAAAAAAAAAAAAAAAAGCACCACCACCAACTATGTGAGATAACCTAAATCCCATCAAATATCATCTGCAACTCTTATAAGAGTCATTGATTCCAAGACTATGAAAGGATCCAGAATTTATATTTAGGTAACAAGAAAAGGCATTCCTTTACTGTCTTAGGATTCCTTTACTGTCAAATATCTTTAGAATCCGACAGAAAAGTACTAAAATTCAAAGAATTGTAAAATTTAATCAAATGGGCAAACTGGTTGGAACTGAGGCCTTCTGTGAGTAGAACCATGAGGTCATGTGCATTAAGCTGGGTCTAGGAAGGTGGGACATGTAAATGTCCTCTTCTTGAAATTATAGCATCTTTGACATAGCAACAATAAACAAGCTTCTGTGTTCTCACAGGGTGGCCTACAAAAATCTAACCGGTTTTCTCAGTCAAAAATCTCTGGATATACTTAGTAATCCCAAGCATGCTACATAGGCAACACCTCCCCCCAATTATATATCATGATATAATAGTTTCCTTGATTAGTATAAGAATTCAGATCTTATGCCTTTGGTAGGAAATAACCTCAATTACTTGAAATGACAGTTGTTGGCTTCCTTAATGGGAAAGTATCTTTCAACTACAGGAAGACTAATTGCGTACAGCATTAGAAGGTTTAAGAAAACTCAAAGGTTATGCTACTTGTAAGCATAATGTAACAGATGCATGAGAATTTAAGTACTTGCAAAGACTCTCAGTCACTAAGAACAGTAGTTAAAAAGGAAATCAAATGTAACAAATTTGTAAATGCAATTTAAAATGTTTATAGGTGTTTAATTAGATAAGTTTATAAACAGGAACTAAATATTATTCAAAGATCCCTTAGTGATTTGCAAACCAAATTTAAAAACTTAAAGAACTAGATTTTTGATAATGTAGCCTGAATAAATCAAACATTAATTGTAAAACCAAAATAAATATCCAAGTGACTTTTTGGATGGTCATAAGGCCTTTACTGTCATCACAAAACTCACAGGCAATAGGGTTTTCCACGTACCTACGTTCTAATGTTTCTTAAGCCTCCTCATATGTCACATTTCCTGTAGGTTCTCAGACATAATTAGTGTACAGTATTGAGAGAGAAAATTATTTCATGTCCACTGGAATTCAGTCTTGACATCAGTGTCCTGCCTAAACAGAAAAAACCCTAAGGATTTAATAACTGCTGAAACAATACGGCTGGACGTTGTCCAGAGCCATACACGAAAGATAATCTTCTGGTCCTAATTCCAGAAATCTCTGTTCATTGTTTCATTTTAATTTTAAAGATGCTGTGACACCCCGATTGAGCACGTCTCCCTCTTGGCTGGTAGATGGCTTAAGTGAAATCTGTGGCCCCCCTGAACAAACCACAGGAGCCCACCAGCATGCACTGTATACATAAACCACTCGGGCAGCATATTCTTTTGCATCCTCCCATCCGGACTTCCCAGGCTGTTTTTCACAGTTATTTTTACCTCAGCATAACTATACAGTATCTTCCAGTCTGTGTGATTAGAATTTCATGGTGAACCAGAGCACTGTCTATAAAATGTAAGAAACACTTCAGGATACAACTATCTTGTCAAGTTTCCTTGAAAAGGTGCTATATCTCACATTTGAGTTAAAACTATCATGGGGCGCCTGGGTGGCTCAGTCGGTTAAGCGGCAGACTTTGGTTCAGTTCATGATCTCACAGTTCATGAGTTCGAGCTCTGCATCGGGATCTGTGCTGACAGCTCAGGGCCTGGAACCTACTTTGGATTCTGTGTGTGTGTGTGTGTGTGTGTGTGTGCACGTGCGCATGTCTCTGCTCCTCCCATGCTTGCTTGCTTTGTGTCTCGAGGGGAGGTGGGGAATGAATAAACGTTAAAAAATTAACAAAACAAAATGGCCTTTACTTCCAGAAGATCATAATCTACCCTATAGTTTAGTTCCAAGCAAACAAAATTTAAAAGTCAAAATATAAAGCAGTCTGCTTTTCCTACAATGGATAGAAAACTACTAAGCTTAAGCTCTTTCTGACAAAATAACTTGTTTTCTATCAAAACAACTTCAGATATCTTCTAGTATGAATGCATACCTCACTGGATTGAAGGGTCTGGTGACTTCTGTGAACTTATAGAGAGGCGGTGAGAAATAGGAACCAAGGAGAGTTGTCATTTTGCAACTGAATACCTCCTGCTGAATGCCTCCTTGATTTGGCAACAAAAGTCTTAATGACTTACACAAAGACAGATGCAAAACTTGCAAAAAACTAGACAGGCAATTTAGGTGCTTTGCTTTTTGATTAAGAGAACAGATTTTGGCTCTAATGATATGCCAGAAAACAATCAATAAGTATTGATTTCTCATTCATTTGGCTTGTTCATTAAAATTTTCCATAGTGATTTACCGGGAATGTTCACTCTTTAATTAGTGCAACTCAATAATATTTCATGGTCAAAATTATTTATCGGGGATTAAAAGTTGCTGAAAATGATTTGTTCAGGAAAAATGAAAATGATTAAAGTTTACCAAGAAATTATATCTGTATGCATGATAAAAACAAGCTTGAATCCACTCCAGAATTCTCTCCTGCTCCAATTTAGAACTAAACAATGTGACAGCATGGAATAATTACCTCATTGCTCTGTATCTAATGCTCTTGTAGAAGACACTCCTGATAATGTAGTGCAAGCATTCACTTTCCTTTTAATGACTTTCCATTTAATGAATTCTGGCTTTAATCATGCCTTTAACCTTATTTTAAAATCCTGGGTTCCAATGCTAAAAGTGAATGCTTAATGTACTCTCGGACTCTGTTAGAAAATAAATCAAATGTGGTAGGGGTCTAGCCCGGATTCATATCCACAGGTATCTGAAAAGAGCCACTAACATTGAGGGCTCAGGGAAAGGCAAAAAGGACAAAGACAACATATGATTACAGCCTCAGGATAAAATGATTTCTTGGAGGACTCCAGTGACCTTAGGAACCTCCTTATTGTTGTAAATGTCTGCTTGGTGTTGGCATTTTTCCCCCTTATTAAGCCTTAAATTTTATAAGTCCCCAAAAATCTTTTGTGGTTTTCCTCATTCTTACCTTTCAATTATGCTACTTAAAAAGTTCTCCTTTAAAATATCTTATTTACATAAAAATTATATCATATATGTAAGTCATATAGAAAAAGAAGGAAAAAGACACCCATGTTCCTACCATCAAGCCTAAAAAGTAAAATTAGTATTTTTGAAGCCCTCTCTATGCCTCATTTCTAGTTGTAGCCCCTGTTTTTTCTCCTAGTTATTTCACAAAAGTATTTCACTGATTGAGCCACCCAGGCACCCCTGTCTTTTGGTACACATTGCAAGAACTTCTGAAAGCATATATACATGTAGAAGTAAACTTAGTGGGCCACAGACTTGGCATACCTTTCATTTTACTGGATAATACCAAACTGCTTTAGCAAAATAGTTGTATGAGTTTTCTTTTGTGCTGGCTATCACATATTACCGTGAAATTTTATATTTGCAAATCATTTTATTTAAAAAAAAATTTTTTTAACGTTTATTTATTTTTGAGACAGGGAGAGACAGAGCATGAACAGGGGAGGGTCAGAGAGAGGGAGACACAGAATATGAAGCAGGCTCCAGGCTCCGAGTTGTCAGCACAGAGCCCGACGCAGGGCTAGAACTCACGGACCGCAAGATCATGACCTGAGCCGAAGTCGGCCGCCTAACCGACTGAGCCACCCAGGCGCCCCACAAATCATTTTATTTTTTACTAATGAGATTGAATGCTTACCAAAGTCTACTTTTCCTTTTTTGTGAATTGATTGCTTATGTAGTTGTCCATTTTTCTTTTATGTTAGTTGTGTTCTCCTATGATCATTGTGAGTTCTGAGCATATTCTGGATAACAATCTTTTCCTTAAATGGGCTACAAATATATTCTCTCATTTTCTGGCATCTCTTTCCATGTTCTTTATAAAGATACTATAGTGTCTTTCAATGATCAGGTTTTCTTAATATAACTGTGGTCAAATTAATAAATTTTTCTTATGATTTGGAATTTTTGTGTCTTAAATCATATACACATTCTCCTACATTTTCTTCAAAAAGTTTGAAATACTGCCTTTCATATTTGAGACTTTAATCCATTTGGAATCTATTTCATGAATGATAGGAGGTTGGATCCAATTTTATTTTTTTTCCATGTAAATGGTCGATATTCTCAGCACCATTTATTAGTCCATCCTTTCCCCACTATTCTTCAGTGTCAGTTCTACATTAGTCTCAAATTGTCATGAATGGGTCAGTTTCTGGACTCAACTCTGTTGTACTGGTCTACTTGTCAATTACTGAGACTATACCACTACCTTAGTCACTTTTACTTTATAATGAATCTCAGCATCTGAGAGAACAAGCTCCCTAACACTATCCTTCCTCAAGTATATCCTGATTATTCTGGGCCAGGCTCTTCCTCCATACACATTTTAGAAACAATTCACCAGGGCGCCTGGGTGCCTCAGTCAGTTAAGCAGCTCAGATCATGATCTCGTGGTTCATGAGTTTGAGTCCTGCATCAGGCTCCTTGCTGACAGCTCAGAGCCTGCAGCCTGCTTAGGATTCTGTGTCTCCCTCTCTCTCTGCCCCTCCCCTGCTCACACTCTGTCTGTTTCTCTCTCTCTCAAGAATGAGTAAATGTTAAAAAAAAAAAATTAAAAAAAAAAAATTGCCAAGTTCCAAACATCAAAAACAAAGCCCTGTTCAAATTCTCAACAGAACTGAATGAAACCTATAGGTTAATATGGCATTATGGCATGTTTACAATATTGAGGTTTCCTACCTCTTCCAATTTATATAGGTCTTCTTGAATGTCTTATCATGGGTCTTGAGCTTCTTTTGCTAAATTTATACCAGCTACCTTATATTTTTTGTTGCTATTTTAAATGGCTTGTACAAAAATAACACGTTCTGTTTGTTAGAATTAACGGATATATATAATGATTCTTGGAGCCATCCATCCTGCTAAACTCTTATTAATTATAATAATCTGCATTCTTGAGCATTTTTTATGTATTCAATTTTATTATCAGTGAATAATAATAATTATGCTTCTTTCTTTTTATTCCTTATATCTTTTACTTCTTTTGCTTGTCTGGTACTTACTAGGACAACACTGAATACAAGAGGTCATAGTACATTAAGCGGTGAAATGTTAACAGTATTCTTAATTTTTTTAAAGGAAATTCTTGATTTTAACATTTCACCACTTAATCTGATGCTTGATAGACTTGTTAGCTTCACATATCAAGTTAAGAAAGTTCTAGTTTAATAAACTTTTGTATTTCTAGTTTAATAAACTTTTGATTGTGAATAAGTGTTCAACTTCATTAAATGTCTTCATCTAAGAAGATGATTATGTATGTTTCTCCTGTAAATACATTATATATATATATATATATATATATATATATATATATATACACACACACACACAAATGTATATAAAATACATTTCTGGATTCAGTATTTATCTCTGTGAATAAGTAGGGTGTTTGTTTGTTTAATGATGAGAATCCTGGCCAGCTAGTGGGTATTTACTCTGCCTACCTTAGAGTAGAAAAGGAACTCTATTCCAGAACAAAACTGTGTTACACAGCTTAAGTCTTATAAAAATATATTAACCCCATCTGCAGCTTAACTGTTTGTTAAATATACAGACCTGTAATCCATTAGTTACGTAGAAAACCATACCCTAGGCATTTGCCAAGGTGTATAAACTCTAACTTATTGCCACTCAGTATTTATTAAAAGCTCATTTAAGAACTACAACACCTGTAGTGTATAAAAAGAATTTAAAAAAAAACCCAAACCCCAACTTTTTGAAGAATTTTATTAACTCTTTACTCAGTAATGCAGGTCACACTCCAACTGCAGAAGACTTTTTTTTTTTTTTTAATTCTAGTATAATTAACATACAGTGTTATATTAGTTTCAGGTGTTATGAAAGATATTTTTTTTATATCCAATTGCAGTAGGGACTCATTCCCCTAAAAAATAATTGTTAGGACTTCACATGGAACCAATAAATGGATTGTTTTTAATAAAATAAGGAAGGACTAGCAATACAACTGGCAAATATCAAATATTCAAATTTAAAATACTGGTTATAAGGGAGAGTCACCAATATTCTTTCATGTTCATAAATTCTGTCATCATTTAAGAGAATGTTTTTAATCATACCAATAAAGTCTGAGGATTAAAAAAATAATCAGTTGAATGGGAAAAATATTAATGAATATTCAGGACATGTTCTTCTGCAAATATTCTAAACTATATCTGTAGGTATCCACAAAAAGAAGAAAAGTTAATATAAGAAAAGAGTAAGTTGGAGAAAAACATCCACACTTGACTAACCCAAAAGAAAGCAAGAAAGCAGATAAAAATAACAAGGATGTTTTTGTTAGATTACAAACAAATAGTAAGAGCTTAGATTTAAACTCAACATATAAGTAAATAAATTAAATAACAACTTTCTAAACGCATCTTAAAAATAAAGAATTGGGAAAATTTAAAGAGATTGAGAAATTGTAATAAAAAACCCAACTATATGCTGTTTACAAAAGACACTGAAAGTACACAGTAGAAGAAAATGATATACCATACAAACACTAACCAAAAGACAGCCGATATAGCTCTTTAAATATAAGACAACGTAGACATTAAAGTGAATTACCAAAAATAGAGACATTCTCTGAAGATCAAAGGTCAATCTGCCAAAGAAGATACGACAATTCTAAAGTGTATGTACCTACTAACATCACCTCAAACATATAAAGCAAAAACTGACAAAACCGAAAGAAACCAAAACAATTATAGGGTGAGATTTTTTTTAACATTCTCTCTCAGTAATACATTCTAGAAGTTTTAAACATGGTTACTAAATTTGTCTGATATACATGAAAGAGCACCTGAGCACCAAACTAGATTAACAGCTAAGTACTGTCATGTCTTATTCATCCTCTCCCCAATAATTTAAATTAGTTTTACACAACGCTACATTATACATTTGTGTGATGCCATTAGTCTAACGTTGAAGGCCACTGTGTGAAAATGTCCTAATAACAATCACCAATTAAGGATGTTAATATTAATATCACTTTTGCTCCAAATCATGGATTATTTGTGCCAATAGTTGTACTTCACTTAAGCAAATGGTTTGTTTTTTTTATCTTAGGAACACTGTGAATGATGTAATGAACAATGGTTTCCCCCTCGCCTTCTGACAACTAGAAAGCTGAGAGCCAGATAAAAGGCCTTGCCTCAGAAATACTATAAGCATGGTATAAATACTTGCAGTATTTCTGGTTCCACTCTTTCCTCATCCTTATTGTTCTTTCTTATCTTGCCACTATCAATTTATCCAATCCTGTCATATAAAGGTGTCTCCCCAAGTTACTTCTAGACAATATATGAATGAATGAAGTATAAGGATAAAAACACATGGGTAAAAAAGGTAGATACTCTTAATGGCATCTGGTTACCTGGCTCTTCCTGATAAAGACTTTATTTAAATCAGAGTAAATTTCAAAGAAGTGATTGAATTCAGAGAAATCAGATTTCATGCAAACCAATAAGCTAACAGCTGTTTCACAATAAGCGAATATATGTGGGTGGGGCCTGATGATCAGAGAATTGACTGGCTTGAATATCTAAGCAGGCTCAGAGTTCCACTGACATGTCCACAAGGCCTAGGTTTCAGACCAAGCATCCTGGGTCCATGATTCAGGTGCAGACTACCATCTTAGGGATGTACTTTTAGGAAATCTAGAGCTTTATTGCAACAGTCAAACCATTTTGTGGAAAAAGTGTAAAGGAAAGGAGAGGAAGCGAGAAGGTATTATTTTCATATCCTTATACTCCTTTATCCAGGATATACTTAAATTACCTGGAGAGTAGCTGAGAAATATTTTTTTTAAAGACACCCAGGTTTCAGTAATTAATTCCAGATACAATTTATGCTGCAAGTCTAGACTTTCTTACAATCTGCCATATTGCACCTTCAGTCCATTTCTTCCATGTGAAGAAAAAGACTTCTGGCACAGTTCTTATTAGAGCTACAGAATGGTAAGTAACTAAAGAACTATGAATAAAATGCTTTATATAATCTTCCATGTTTACACTTTAGGGAAAATAACATTCAGTGTTCTCTAGTGGCCCAATGGCTAAGTGTGTATGAGAAAGAAGAAGCATTTGGTAGTAATACCCAAAATTCACAGAGATACTTGAACTACGTTTACAAACCTATAAGTGACCCAGTTCCTGTTAAGCCTCCAAAGTATCAATGGGTCATGGTGCTTACAGAAACAAGTATGAATTCTTCTTCAGGTATTCAAAGCCTACTTTTAGTCCAAGAATACCCTGTAGCATACCTTTAACATCAGGTCTCATTCTTTAACATAAAGTCTATGAATCAGAAAAAAAAATCATTCTAATTTTATTCATTTTTTTCCCTTTTCTTCAAACTCCCTCTCATCTCTTAAAATGTATCATGTATGTATTTGTCCTATGCCAAATACTTAATCTTCTCCATCCTTAATCCTGCAAGTTACATGCCTTGTTGTATAGTTAGCAGGGACAAACACTGTTCTTTCTACCCCGGAGCCATCTTTCTTCTTACTAGTCAGTATGCCACTAGGCTTTCAGGGTTCAAAATACTTTTCTAAAGGTATCAAACTTACTTTTAACCTCTCGAGGAAGGATAATCATAATCTGCCTTCATATGTAACTTTTATCAATTAGTTTTAGTCTTTCTTTCATTATCTCTATGGAATATGCATAAACTTTCACAAAAGAGCCTTTGAAATATTTGAAGATGAAAACAGTTTCATCTTAAGGATCCTGGAATTTCTAAAGTGCAGGAAGCGCATGTCGTTAAAGTGATCTCCAGGGAATTTAATCAAACTAGGAATACAACC
This sequence comes from Panthera uncia, assembly GCF_023721935.1. Taxonomy (NCBI): domain Eukaryota; kingdom Metazoa; phylum Chordata; class Mammalia; order Carnivora; family Felidae; genus Panthera; species Panthera uncia. The sequence continues at coordinate 94,254,936 of NC_064816.1, read as the reverse complement.
CTTTTCTACCAAGATCTCTCTAACATGACTGTTCTCTGCTCTTATTCTAATCCTGACTTAAAAACCTGGATAGTCACAGACATTTCTAGTCACTAAGGGCCCTTGGATACACAGTAGAGAACTCTTACATAGACCAGCACTACTGAGGCACTAAGAAATGACAAATACAAGAGGTGCGTGGGTGGCTCAGTTGGTTAGGCATCTGACTCTTGACTTCAGCTCAGGTCATAATCTCATGGGTCATGAGTTCAAGCCCCACATCTGGCTCTGTGCTGATGGCAAGGAGCCTGCTTGGGATTCTCTCTCTCCCTCTCTCTCTCTCTCTCCCCCCCTCTCTGCCTCCCCCCACACCACCTCAAAATAAATAAACTTAAAAAAAAATAAAAAGAAATGACTAACATAAAACAAGGCAGGAGGGCAAAATAATTACTTTTCATGTCTCAGAACACAAGAAAAATAATGCGTTTATTTAATAAATAAGTGCTAATTAATAACTCTTAATAATTAAGTAATAATCCTTAATAAGGATTTGTCATGGCTCCTGGTGAAAAGAACTGTTCTATTTCTTTTATGTATTATGATAAGAAAAATATATTAGAGGATATTAAGTTATGGATTTGTATATATATTCTATCAAAATTTTAATGAGATACTTGGATAGGCTTGGTTTATAGAGAGAAGCACACAAATGGTGCTCAAATAGAACTGTAACTGTGGTAAACTTCTGCATGGCCTGAAAACGATTTTATCACTCTAAAAACTTACAATACTTCAATGTTGAGAGTCACGTAATTAATCCCTCCTCATTTGGGAAGCCCATTCCTGGAAGAACATGAGTGCTGTGAAGAAATGGCTGCTTATGTGTCCTTCCTTTCCTCCTCCTCCTCCCTTTCTGCCTCCTTCACTCTCTCCTTCTTTTCTCCTTCTTTCACTATTCCATTCTAACATAATTTTTCATTGACTTTAAATGATAATCCTTTTACTTCACTGAGCTGCCTCAAGGCCTAAAAATATGCTAAAGCACTCACCCTATCAATAAAACACTCCAGTGCTCAGAAAGCAAGTCAGAACTGGACAGTCCATAGGAAGTGGGGAGAAAAGGCCCTGTATTTAAGGGGCAGAAACTAACAGAACTGACAGCAACTGCTGTACCTATCTTGTTGCAGAAAGGTGGAGGGGGGGGCAGGGGGGGAGCGTGGATCTTGAAATGTCAAATGGCCTGTGTCAGGTCCGCAGTTTACTTCCTTTTCCAAACCTCTAGGTCTTCAGCGTTCCCTAGCAACAGACGCAAAGGATCAATTTAGAAAAGTGCTTTCCAGAGCATTCCTATCTAGCTACTGACCAAGCCATTTTAGTTTATGTGATCAAGCAATTGAAATTCAAGGAGATTTATCACTGACTGTCCTCGGCAGCAAAACTGGAAGAGCGCCGCTTGATATGTATGCTGCTAATGTCTAAGATGACTGATTCTACCTCAACCGCACAAGCATGGATTGGTTTCAGTAAGAATTAGTAGTCTCTGCATCTCACTGTGAACCGACAGTGTTGCTAGGGAAACTGATAATTATGTGGCAAAATGGAGGGTGTAGAATAGGAAAAGGGTTCAGAAGAAATATAAGGTTTTGATCCAAAGCAGCGTGTTAATAGTATAGTTTGTTTATCTTCTGTACTCACATAATTTAATAAATAACATTAATTATATGTTTGAGAAGATACAGATTTCTGAATTGAAAGAAATGAACAGAAATGAATTGAACATTGGAAAGCTACTGGTTACTGATCATACTTGGTGCATGCCACAGTAGAAATACATGTTTACTACAAACTACAATTTAATTAAAATATTCAAAAAGAAACTAATTTTTTTCTGGCATTTGTCTTTAGAAATCAATCTTTATAGAGTTCCAGATACAAAAACCAGAATCCTATAAAAGCTCTAATAAATTTGCTTTCATTCACCTCAGGGACTAAGTCATATAACCTCAAAACATGTTGGTGTGAAGAAAAAAGATGCGTTACTATTTTTATATTATACAGAGTAAAGCCAACCCAGAGACGCTGAGTGACCTTCCCGAAGACACACAGGTCTTCGGTTAGCGGTGATGCTGGTGCCAAATACTCCTCTTAGAGCTGCCCAAGAGGCGCCGTGTGCACGTCATATTTTATCAAGGGAAAGCCTCGCAAAAAGATATAAATGCAGTAAATTGGTCTCAAATCTCTAGATCTCACTCTGAAGGAAGATGTCCAACACTTTTCATTTTTCATGGCTACGAGTTTAGTTCTAAAAGTTCATTAACTTGTGTTAATGAGCCCTTGTGTATCAGGAAAGTCTCGTTGGAGACATTTTAATATGTGAGAAAGATCATCAAAGAATTAAATAGGTCATTAGTGACAGTTTTACTGCATGGCAAATCACCGACTGTAAGCTGTCTGTCCTAAGATGACAATGCTAATTCACAACATTGTTTTATTTTCGCTTTTTCCGAGGACCACTAGGTACAAACTTTAAAAGATGAAACCAAAGGTTTTATATACTCCTGTGTATTTATCTTGATAAATTCTTATACATTTTCTAATTTATAAATATACCACAAATATTAAAACATTCATTCACATTCATATACACACAACCTACGTATGGATGTGTGTCTGTGCAAGAAAGTAAGTGACTGATTTATGGTAGGTATGTAAAACAAGACAAACATTTACAACAGAAAATGTTTCCAGCGTTTCGATCTTATTTGGTCTTTGACAGGAAAGAATGGGAAGTGTATATAAGGACACCAAGGTAAAAGCATAAAACGATACAGAACTTCTTAACTCAATGAATTCCAAGTACCAGAAGTAGGTAATCAGCCTTCTGGTGTTAGGAAAAAGATCTTCATTCTAATAACTTAAAAATCGGAAGCTTTACTTATTAATACATAAGTAGTATAGCTTCACCCAACGGGGCGAACTATCATTTTAAGGTAGTTTATTTTTTTAAGGTAGTTTATTAAGTCTATCAATTTTATGATGGCTTAAAAACACTTGGCTTGCCTTAAGTTTCAATTTTGTTATTTCCTTACATGAAATCATTGAGTTTTGATAAAACAAGAAAGAAATAATAGGTTCTTATTTTGATAAACCTTTTTTCTTTCCCATGGCAGAAAAGATTTTTCAACTTTTAAATCTCTGGGAAGGAAAAAGAAGAATATAAAGCCAAATTTTACAGTCATTAAAAACAATTTTTGCGGTAGGTTAAACAAACCTTGACTTAGGCCATCTTGACAAGATGTCTGCTTGACATCCAAGTTCTCCATGGTATCTCCTTTAGAGACTTCACCAAGAGATGTTCTTCTCTCAAAGATGTTGTTGTTATTGTTAACTTGAGTCCCATTTTGCTTCAGTAGTCTGAACACCTCAGCTTCCAAATCTCTAATCTAAGGAAAAAAAAAAATCCATCCATGAAACTCTAAGCCAGCACTCCTCTCCAAGTACTAAGCAAAACCATCCTATTCCTTAGTAGTCCCAAGCACATAACTCACCCGTACTTGCAGACCTTGAACTTCCACAAGATGAGCTTTTTCCAAATCTTCTATTTTCTTTCTTTCTGCTTCCTGTCTTTTGATGAAATCAAGTTCTCTTAAGAAGAAAATAAAAGATCTGATTGCATCAGATACCCAATAAATGAGGAGACATGTGAACATTCTTATTTGAAGCAATAAATGGCACAGTGGGATAAATAACTGGACAGCTATTTAAATAGACAAAACTCAATCATAGTTAGAAAAAAAAAGGTATCTAGTAATGAAAGCAAATAAAATATTTTAATGGACCTCAAAGTAAGGAAAAATGCTTTGAATCTGCTTACTGTGATTTTCATTTGTAACTCCTAACTCTAAAACACCCAGACAGATCTAGAGAGAGGCTACTGGACTAATGACCCACCATGGGTAAGTTTAGTGGAGATAATTACACGTCATGTAGTTATAATTCCACACTTAACAAAGTCATATGCTTAGTAAGCTGATAGAACTGGATGGTAAGAGTTTACAAAAGATAATTATAATTTTCCTTCTGTGAATGACAGTGGTGAAGGGTTGGGTGGGTCAGAAACACTGCAAGGGGGAAGAGGGGAGCTGTCGCCTACACACCTGAGGATAATATGGGGAGAGGGAGAAAATATCTCCATTTTGAGAGCCTGGACTACAACCTGAAAATTTGGCAATGCTTGTTATAAGGTTGTTTCATGAAATAAAATTAGGTATACTATTTTTGGCAAGAAGGGTTAAAATAGTGATGTACTGAATTCATGATCACAAAGGGTAATTTCTCCCTTTTTAACAAACATTTTATAGCAATCTCCTTTAAATATTAAAAACATTCTTTCTGTGATAGGAAATGACAGAGACATTATGAATCTTATGCATACACTTAGCTTCTAAGGCTTGGCATGGGGAAGGGTACCGGCACTGCTTTTTGTTGTTCTAACTGGCCAGAAGTAAACTGATGAAAAAATGCAGTAAAAAATTCCCTGAAATTACACCAAAATCCAACAGAGGGAAGCAAAGCAGCATGAGTGTGGAAAGAGCTGTTAAAAGCAAAAGCAGAGTGTAGTGCCAGGACTCTGCTTCTGCAGGGGACTGAGGCCCTTGTGTTTTCTCTCGACAGCTGAGAAAGAGAAAATGGCAGGGCAGGGGGTCTTGCTAGTCAGTATTGACACCATCTGAAGTGGGAAAATTCTGCAGTTACTGATTCTAACAGAGACAGAAGCAGCCTCATCAAGGCCCAATTGCTGCCCTCTCTGTATGTACGGTGGGTGTGCGTGACTTCAACTGGGCTTCTTGCTTCTTGGTCACAGAGTTGTTTCGAAAAGGACAGAAATTTAAATGTTTTCATAGTTACTAGGAATGACTATCAAAAAGAAATCCAGAGATAACCGACTGCCAAAAAACTGTAAAATAAACAAAATATTATCTTACATGAAAACACCATAGAAGTGATTTCCAAAACTATGCTTTCTAACTATGCTTCTTAAAGGGATAACCAAGATTATTTTTTCTGTTCTACTAAATGTTACAAAATGATGGGATATACACCTTCTTTAGATGCACACATCTATTCTTTAGTCATTAGAAGCTGCTTACTTTTGTTGAAAATCCTTGATCAATTTCTTTGCCTTGTTGTATTTCTTCTCCAAGGCCTGATACTGGCTTTGAGTCTCTTTGAGGTGCTCGTTCACCGTGTGGCATAACGTCTGAGCCTCAATCCAGTAACTCTCCAGCTTCAACATTCTCTCTTTATTTTCTTCTATATTCTGTTGGAGTTGGGTTTTTTCTAGTTCCCACCTCACTTTCTCATTTTCTGCTGCTTGCAGCTGGAGAAAGCAAATGTCAAGATAAGGATAATCTGGGTATTCTGTAGCAAAAATCCTTCATGTCTTTATAGTATGTTTTAAATTAAGTTCTACTGTCACATATACTTAATCATCTAGAACCTTGAGATGAGAAGAGCAAGTCGTATTTGCAGCATTTCAGAAATTATAAAATGGTAGCCTTGAAAATTGAAATGCTTGCCCAAGGTCACACATCTGATAAATAATACAGGCTGGATTTGATTTCAACTCCCATGATCTTTCCATCACACCACGTGGTTTGAAATTCTATGAACAGTAAATAAATAATGTTTTAGAGTCTGATTCTATCCGATGAACTTCAGTGTACTTTCTTTTAGAGTTTTTTTCTTCATATAATTACATACAAAAAAATTAACTAAAAAGCGAAAGGGGGAGAGGCATGCTGAGAAGGAGAGAAGGGCAGAAGTACAGTTTGGCCTAATAGTTATGAGGGGTGGGGGTGTCTCTGGAGTCATTCAGTCTAGAGTTGAATCCCAGCTCTGTCATTATTGTTGGCCTTTAAACCTTAAGCAGCTAACTGAAGTTCTCTAAGACTCCAGTATATTACCTATAAGACAGAACTGTGATGTAACACAACGCCATACTTGGAACCGCTCCTGGCCATAATCTGATAAATGTTAGTTATCTTCACTTCGGTTTTATCCCTTTTAATAATATGATGGCATCCCTTATTTCAATTGACATGAACATAGTCTGTAGCTCATTATTCTGCTGACAGTGTTCTGAATTTCCAGAGCCTTATAAGCTACAATTTGCATGAAAGTATAAAAGATACTGAAAGTAAAAATATAAATTATTGCTGAATTATTTTAAATCCCTCCCATGAAACAGAAAGGAAGCTTTCTGTGTTTCTGCTTCCAGGGACTCTTAGGAATAAGATAGTAAACTAGTCCAACCCCCTTATTTCTACAGAAATTCAAGTCTGATCAGTTAGGTGAGGGGTCAAAGGTCATTTATTCACAATAACTGACCTTTAAACTAGTGCTTCACCTATTTCACATGCTTCTTTTCCAATTCAAAAGGATGCGGAGTTATTATCAACTAACAATTTTCAAAATCTAAGACATCCCCAAACCATACCACATTCAGCAAATACATATATATGTATATATATGTATATTTTAAACTAAATGCATTGACAAAACAGATTACAAAGTCAAAAATAAAAAAAATATTTCAAAATTAGGAATTCAATTTTCAACATGGATATAAAGAGTCATAGTAAAATAAGCTATTATAAATATTACATGCCAATATAATAAAGAACAAAATACAAACTTCTTATTTATAGGATTTTCTAAATTAAATGTTTTTGGTCTAACATATAAGCTTTGTTAAAGCACTTACAATCCACAGGGGAAATCTTTCTTTCCCCCTCATTATAACCGACAATTTAAAAAAAAGTCTATTCTTCCATTCTGTGCTAAGAAACAATAGCAATTTAAAATAGGACTAGGTTTTTACTGCATCTTTTATTAAGCAATGTTTTGTATTCAAGTTGTTTATTTATCAACCACTACTAATTTAAAAATGATTATTCACAGAGCTTGGCTGACACCATGAATGATGTATAGACATGTTTTGACTAAGGAGCTACAGAGTTATTAGCTGAGAATACCATTTAACCAAAATAGCCCTGCTAATTCATCTCCATTTAAAACACATGGAAAAAACAAAATAAGTGTTCAGTGTGAACAGGAAAACAGATCATTAGTGGTGAGGGAGAAATCATATCTTAATTTTTAAAGGACCATAAAAACAATAAAGAATATTATTTTAAAAGTAATTCAAAAACATTTTTAAATCTTTGAAATGACATATTTGATAAAATTAGACACAATTCTAGTAATTTACAAGTACCTTATAATTCACCAACTAAACATGCCCTTTTGAATCTTGTATTATTTCATATGTAAACTAAGAATACATACTCCCTTTATCAAGAACTGTTTTTTTCCCACAAATTTAAATAATACAAACTAAACTTGTCTAAAAATTTCCAGGAGCATCTGGCACCTCAAGTCAATTATTCACATATTGTATTAAATTCCATAATATTTAATTAATAGAACTGGAATTTTTTTCCATGAAAAAGAACGTGTTACATTAAAATACATTGTCTCTGATGAATAAGCTAAAAATAAATAAATGATTAAACCTACTTAAAATAAGATAAATAAAGAGAGATACAACCTAAGAGCTTGGATGATAACAGTATAATTAGCGGTCAAATGTAATTCGGATGCTAGAACCTTTAACAATATTTAATCTTCGAGGAAATCTCAGAGGGAACCGGCCACATATGTGCAAATATGTAAATATGTATTTTTAAAATACTGTGCTGTTTTCACGGAGGGAGTATGGTGGCACTTGCCCCCTCGGGGTAGGTGTTCTCGCTGGCAGGTTTGTCTACCTATCTAACAGTGGAAATGAACCTCTCACATCTGTACTCTTTCAAATGCACAGGAACAAATCCTTTAGTCCCAGGGTTGAATGTAGTCATAGCATCCAAAGTTTCAAAAGTACAATTCAAACACCATTTAATGGTGCTTACCTTGGTCTTCAATTTTTGAATCTCTGCTTCTGTAACTGCATGTTTGATTTGCAACTGAAAATTGAAAAGAAAGAAAAAAATCTGAACTAAGAGAGTGTATCTATATTTTTTAAGCCTCAGCGGCCAGAAGAATACCTTATCACACAGCAGAAGGCCTAGGAAAGTGCTGCAATGCAGCAGGTTGTAAATTAAAATGTCTGGTGTGTAAAATGACTCACTAGGTGCAAACTAACGAAACACAGGGTTTATGGCCCACATTCCCTAACAGATTAGGTTACGAATTTAATTGCTCGGGGACCAAAGAAAAGAAAACACATTTTCTAGCCCCCTTTGCAGCACTTCCTTTCCGATCTGAGTGTCAAGGAATTGTCTTGGTGCGGAGAGTCTTGTGGATGTCACAGTTCAAGCAGGCAAGTCGGCCAGAGGCCGGGTGAAGATCCGATTCCAAATCTGGAAGAAAGATGGCGCTATGGTCCCGCGAGCCACACGCACAGAAGGCTGAGCAGCTCCCACACCGCTCTGGCTGGCAGCTGTGAGGCAGTAGACGACGGTGCCGCGGTTCCACAGCCACATCGGTGATTTTTTTTTTTTTTTTTTTTTTTTTTTTTTGACTGCTGGAAAGGTAGAGATCCAGATTTCACTCCTCCGAAAACCGACTCCTACTGAGGAACCCACACCCCCAAAAGCTTTGGCTACAGTTTATCAGCATGAGAACCACCATTTACATTCATTTTGCTTCTCCCCTTCCCCCACTTCGTTTTCTCTGTAAGGGTGAGAAGAACAAACGAAATATTTATTTCTTTAAGGAATAAAGAAATGCACCAAAATTTACAAAAAAAAAACCCAAAACAATTTATGGGTTGAAAGTCTTTTTTTCTGAAATCCTCGAGGCCAGATGATTTTGGAATTCAGAATTCTCCCACTTTCAGAAAGGCAGTAAGCTGCATTTTCCATAAATTGCATATTGTTCACAACTTGGTCTGTGGAGGCAGTCTGTGATCAAATACACGAATATTTTTGCCACCAAACATAGGTATTTCTCATTAAGTGTGGTATACAATAGCATCCTGTCTGTTTCAGTCAGGTTTACTACCAAATGAGTTAAACTTGCCACAAAATTATTAAAAAAAATTTTTTTTAATGTTTATTTATTCTTGAGACAGAGACAGAGCGTGAACAGGGGAGGGGCAGAGAGAGAGGGAGATACAGAATGTGAAACAGGCTTCAGGCTCTGAGCTGTCAGCACAGAGCCTGACGCAGGGCTCGAACCCACCAACTGTGAGATCATGACCTGAGCCGAAGTCCGACGCTTAACCGACTGACCCACCCAGGTGCCCCAACCCACAAAATTATTTTAAACAGTTTTCAGAGCATTTTGGATTTAGAATTGTACCAGAAGGACTGTAAATGTCTAATATTACCATAATCAAATACATCTATGGTTTTATTACCAGAAAAAGCGAGTCAGTTGATGGAGGGATAGAAACGTGCACCTTGGAGGTCACGACACCTCATAAACCTCAGCTCTCTTTGGTGTGTAACCTGCATTTTCCTAGTTTTTCACCCAGCTAGTAGGGCGTATGGGAAGGATGGAGAGGGATGCTCCTTCCTCGGGTCTCCTGTTATATTGAAGTCCCTAAGGTCTACACTGCTATAGCTCTGTCACTGCTCTCCGTCTTGGGGGAGATCTGATCTCCGGATCTGAAGACTCCTGCAGTCTTGTCCACGTGGCTCTTGCTCCTCTCATCCTTATTGGTTCGTAGGGGCTTCTGTGCACCAACAGTCTCTAAAGAGGAAGGATTCTCTGTGCTGCAGTCATTCTTTTAGGAGGCCCCAAACGGGCAGTCCTAGCTCTCTCAGTTTCTCTCCACAGACCTAGTGGCAAAATGCTCAACCTACCAACCTTTAGGAGTTGCTCAGAGCAACAACGTGCTTAGCAAGTGCTGCTCCAAAATCATGGCAACTCCCTTCCACCTTGCTCATGAGGTCTGAGCTTACCCAAAGTCCTAGCCTGGATGAATCTCTCAGGACCTGACAGTGTCAGGCAGCCCAGCTCAAATGCTCAGATACTCCAGTGGATACTCCAGCTGTGAGCCCTACAGTGAACAATGCCACTGCAGAATCACCGACGCTTATATTTCTGGACTCCCTTTAAGATGTGGAAAGCTAAGGGGTGTAGATACAAACTGACATTGTTACAGTGAACTGCTGTTAAAACCACAACTAAGAACTTAGATCTCTGGTTCCTGATCCAGTGCCATTTTCCTTAGAAAATAGGATTAATTCAGTATCCATTTATTGAAGAGCTGCTATGCTATGAGGATAACTCTTTCCCCTTCTAATAAATATTAGTGCTAATCTCCCTCACCAATATAAACTAAAAACCAGAAGTAGCAAAATACTTAGATATTAGACATGCCTCATGCTATCAGAATTCTTTTCCACGGAGATCTTATACTTCAGTGTGCACACATGGGCATCCAGGAAATCCATGTGTCTAGGTGATTTTGAAGGATTTGCAATTGTTAGTGACAAGAACAACTCCTTGATCTTTCTACCATGGCCAAGCGTGAAGAGTAGTTAAGTTAGACTGCTGGGATTCATCTCAGGCCTACCATGAACTAGCTACCTGATGCTGGAAAATCACTGAACCTCTCTTACCTTCATTTTCCTCAGCTGGAAAATGCAGTTCCTCATAGGTCATAACCTTCTTATTGGAAGATTAAATGAGATAACCCATGCAAAGCTTTTAGCACAGTGGTTACAAGAGAATAAGACCTCCACAGTGATCCAAGACTAAGACAAGCATGATTTTAAGAACCTAGTTTTTTTTTTTTTTTTAATTACCCCAACACCAGTTCTTAGTTAAAAGTGCTAAAAGCTACAAAATGTCACACCTGAAATAAAACAAATACCTCTGGCTCTGTTTGAAGAGTAGCAAGAAATCAAAAGGGCAGATTTTACGACAAACACCGCAACCATGGGGAAGTGCCAGATTTTATTTTCTCAGTGGTTAAACTCCCTTCCGCGTAGGGTAACCAAGTATATGGCATGCAACTTTGGGACTTTGGATTTTCTTTGTTCAAATTGTTGTGACCGCTAGTAAACTGCTTCCCTGGGGCCTCGCTTCCCATATGAAAAATGAACATTTTTCATTTTCCCAAGGCCAGATGGGAAGAAGTCCAAGGCCCTTGCAAATACTACAGGTATGACATTTACGAAATGAAAGAGCCTGGAGATGGTTGTCATGGTTGCAGAGTCTAGTAATTCTTGTCTCAAGTGAGTCTTTTTATTCCTATGCATGCATATACTAGCTTAATCCACTGGTGTGCAGGACAAACCCAGGTAAAACTGTGAACAGCCAGGTTGATCTCTGGCTACCCCACCCTCCCATCTCACCAAAACAGACTGACAGAAGAGAGTACAACTCATTACCAACAAAGTGAGAACACTGACTAAAGCTTGCACTGTTACTGAGTACAGTCGAATTCTTTCGATACAGGAGAGCGGAACAAAGTCTGTAAATTCATACATCATTCAGAAGATGGACAAAAGTTTTAGTGCAATGTTTTCTTAGTATTCACAAGGCCTAAAATTATAAACATGTGATTATTTTAAGCCTGTATGTGTATTAAAAGAACTTCTGCAAGTCCATCTCTGTTAACAGGAAAAGCATGAAGAACAAACTAATTGAACTTTCATTTTTATACACGAAGAAACTGTGGCCAGTAGCACAAGTTGCAGAGCTAGTACGTGTCAAGGCCAGGCTTTGTACATTTTAGTCCACGGTTCTTTCCACTGAATTTCTTACATTTGTGGGACCCTTTATCTGTTTTATTGTTGTAAATAATAAAAGGGAAGGAGGACAGGCACTGTCCACCTCATTGTTCAGATGGGGTCAGAGGCTCGGAGGCTCAGAGAAGTTACGTGGCTTCTTCAAGTTCCCAGTAGAAGCAGGTGCTGGAGTGGAAAATATCTCAGGTCTGACTCTCCCTACTTGTCTTTCCCCTTTCACCAGGTACCTAATCAGCTTTGGGAGACACTTTTCATTTAATCTTCACAAAAACTCTGAGGCTTGTGTCATCACTGTGACCTCCCAGTTGAGAAAGTACTACTCCAGCTGGAAACCATGGATCACTGCTGGTAGTCTCTGAGTGTTCTGACAGGAAATACAAAAATGGTGCTTAATCAGCTGCTGTGATTATTCATGGAACTTAGGAAGAAACAGCTCTCTCATTATTCAACTAGCATTTACTTAATGAGACTATGTGCTGGGCTAGTCTCTGAGGACCCAAGAACATGACACAGAATCTACTCTCAAAACACTGTAGGGAGACTAATAAACACGACCTCCTGAGAGCAGTTCCCAGGTCACTCTGAGAGAAACATCACAGGGACCCTGCTCCGAGATGGCCTGATCAATCTTTTATTCCCATAGCCAGGTCACATGACCTTAGGCTTTGGCCTATTTGTCTTATCCCCACTTTGGCACATGGGCAGGATGAGACCGAGATACCTCCGTTTCATGGACAGAGGAAGAGAAAACCGCTTTTCAAAGAGATGAAGTGACTTGACAAAAGAAGCACAGTTGGTGGACAGCGGTGTTTCCTTATTCTTGAGCAGGTCTCTCTCCATGCGCTTAATAACCTTTCCAAAAGACAGGTCCAGGGGTTTGTCCATCACTGCCTGAGACTGGTCAGGCTGACTGACTGGAGGGACAGGAAGTCAACACGGCGGGTTAACAGAAACCCAGCCTGAAACACCTGTTGGAATTCTGGGGCTTCGGAGAATCTAGGTTTGGAGAAAACACTTGGGAAGCGAGGATATCAGTAAAAAGAAAAGGTGAAGGATTGCAGATCAGTGTCTTAGCTTACAAGACCAATCTCATCTCTTCTGCCATCTTTTAACATGAATACCGTGGAAGTCACAAATAAACATATACGTCCTACAGAGAACAGTAGCTCTTATATAACATTCTGCAGGGGTACCTGCTGTGTATATTTTGTTTCTTTCTTTCAAAAAGATGAATCCAGAGCATGAACCGTATCACTGAATCAATATAATTTGAATATAATTGCGCTAGAAATAGAAACATCCTCATACAGAAATAGAAATGGTAAGACTAAACTTCTGTACTTTCTTTACCTATCCTGTGTAAGAACAGAAAACATTTGTCTTTAAAAAGTGCAAAATACTATATTTGCAGCAAAGATTTTAAGGCATCTCTAGTGCTAGAGATTTTATAATCAGATGACAGCAATATTCTCTGTTCTTATTTTACAAGGGTGAAATAATAAGTGATATTTGCACAGTACTTTATAAGTGTGGTTTCAGCACCAGAATCAAAATTTTTAGAATTATCTTTGTAATTATTTGATTGAAGTCTGTCTTATCTATGCCAGGGTAGGCTCCACAAAGGAAGGAATGAGAGCTGTTTTTGCCTATACTTGAGTGCTATTAGAATGAAACTATAATTTCTGCTCAAAGCTTTACATATGGTACCTATCTTTACTTTAACAAGTGTTTTCTCAGGGAATAGCTGATGCAAAATTAGCTGAAGTTGGGTGATTGAATAGTATAATAATCCAATCTGAATGATAACACTAATTGCAGCATATGTAGCATAGGGTGAGCTACTCCAACAAGCTCACTCTCTGAGTAGGTATTCATAAACTAGTTATTAATGATGTAGGTGAAAATGGATGTAGGTGAAAGCATGTAATTACAGTTTCTTTTTAAATAAATATCTGTTGGCTACTAAGTAAACTATTTTATATAAAGTATTTTATAGTTTCTCTACATGATAATGGAAAGTTCCATAAAGATAACTTTATATTATTATCTAATGCATTTACAACTTTCTCTAGATTATTTTTCATACATTCTCTGTGCCTTAAATAAAGTGAAATAGTACAATATTTAGACTCCAATTTTTCCCTCAAGACTCCCATGACTTCTGAGGAGGAATGTGAAGGAAAACACTGGACAAGGAGTTTAAATGTCTCCTGACCAGCAGTTTCTGATTCAGCGCCTTCCTTCTTCCCACTAAATTTCCAGTGAAATACATTAAACAAAAGAAAAACTCACAGCTTCAAATGGACACTAAACCTAAAAACATCTGGTACTAGAATATGAGAGTCACAAAGCTGAATTTAGAAAAACTTATCCAAGCTTCCATCCAAAGGAAGGAAGATGGTTTGTCCATCCTCAATGACTGCTGGAGATCCAGAGTCCATCCAATGAGAAAGTTGGGCAACCTCTACTGCCTTTCCCAGGAATCGTCCTCAAACAAGGTTTGCCAACTCTCTCAGTATTTCACATCCATTCAGAAAACAACTACTAGAATAGGAAGAGAATGCAGGAAGGTGGCTGAAGAGTGGCACACTGCATATACATGCTCCAAAGTGGAGCAGTACAGATAGAGGTGGTCAAGTAAGCATTTTGAGAGCAGGGAACAATCTTTTTTTCCTTTAACTTAGAAAACTGAGTGGCAAGATTTAGAAATATCTCACCTAAATTCAGAGAACTACATTAGATGATAGACCGCCAGAAAATAGCAACCAGGCCAGAAACTAGGCACACGGCACACAGATATGTCCTCTTGATGTGGGACTAGAAATGAGATGCATAATTTTTTTTAAGTTATTTATTTTTTTTGAGAAAGACAGCATGTGAGTATACGCAAGCAAGTGGGGGAGGGGTAGAGGGAGAGGGAGAGAATCCCAAGCAGGCTCTGCACTGTCAGCAAGGGGCCCAACGTGGGGCTTGAGCCCAGGAACTGTGAGATCATAACCTGAGCTGAAACCAAGAGTCAGTCGCTTAACCAAGTGAGCCACCCAAGTGCCCCTGGATGCCTAATTTAAAGAAGTAGATGGCTGCTGACTATACAGAAAGGCTTTTGTCTCATTTCCAGATAAATAGAGGAGAAAAAGGCAAACTTGATACTATTACTAAATATTTCAAGTGCAGGTAGAGAGAATATCAACTTGAAAACTCAAATAAGTAAGTAAACTGGAAGAATGATGTATCCCGTAAGTAAAAATATTTTAAGGTAACTCTCTAGAATACTGGGCTGGAGAGAAAGTGAAAAACCATGAGGAATGGATGGAGAATAAGAAAACCAAAAATGTAGTAAGAGAATTAAGTCATGTTAGAAATGCTAAAATGCATAAAGGAATTTGAAGTAAAAAGCATATTTAATGCTACAGAAAACCGAATCACTGATATGAGAGAACACATTTGAGAACAACCTCAGACAGAAAAAAAAGAAAAGAAAATATGAACAAGATAATTAATATAGAACACAAAATGTTTCTAGAAAAGAAATAGCAACAGAGAAAAAATAACAGAACTAAAGAAAATATTAATCAACTAAAACCAAACCAAAACACAAACATAAAACAAGGAAAGCAGATTAAAAGGAAAAAAAAAAATCAATGAAAGGAGGCCTATTTCTTTTTTTTTTTTTTAATTTTTTTTTTTAACGTTTATTTATTTTTGAGACAGAGAGAGACAGAGCATGAACGGGGGAGGGGCAGAGAGAGAGGGAGACACAGAATCGGAAGCATGCTCCAGTCTCTGAGCCATCAGCCCAGAGCCCGACACGGGGCTTGAACTCACGTACCTTGAGATCGTGACCTGAGCCGAAGTCGGACGCCCAACCGACTGAGCCACCCAGGCACCCCAAGGAGGCCTATTTCTAAGAAATTATGATAAAAATGTAAAGTACAAGGCTAAAATAATACAAGCATCCAAATGCCAGATTGGTGTTACACTTTTCCTTTACAATATGCAATGCTAACTCAAAATAGTGAAGCCTGCCCTACAACACTGTCAGGAAAAAAATGTTGTGAAGCAAAATATTAAGCCTAACTAATTATCATTTCTATGTCATAACAATTAGATTTTTTCCATTCTCAGTATGGGAAGCTCATGAAAGCTATACCTGCATAAATACTTAATAAATTACTTAAGGATATACTCTGAGAAATGAGAAATTCTGATGTAAAGAGACTAAGAGTTGAAACCAAGTAAGCTAAGAGTGTAACTATTTGTTGTATGTATCATTATAAAGCTAATTGGAAATATGTAAGTTTTTAAAATGTGACAATTATATTTCAATAACAGTCTTGTCTTAGAAACCAATACTGTATCAAAAATATTAAAATTATATTGTTTTAGAACACTCAAAGGGTAGTTTTCTTCTTAACTTTGAAAATCATAGAAATAGAGATTATTTTTTTAAAACTTGAAGATAATCCTTCCTAAAAATCAATAAACATAAAGGAAACATGAAGCATAAATGAGATGAGATAAATTAAACTTTGATAATTATAACAATTAATTTAAATTGCTAAAGTTTCTTATTAAAAGAGCAGACTCCAAGATAACATTTTCAAAATTTACAATAAAACAAAGTACTTCAATTAAATTTACATGACAAAAGTACACATGTATATAAAAGTATGTTTATCCAGCAACTACAAACAAAAGTAGATTAGTAACATCAAACAAAGAATACTTAAACACAAAAAACCCTTTGAGTCATATTTTATGTGCTTTCAACATAACATTAACATAGATAATCAAAGCTGTTAGGCACAAAACATAATGAGGTATAGTTTTACTACATGGGTCTCAATTTACTAGGTTAAATAGGAAAAATGACAAGGATACAGAGGGTAGAAAACAATATTACTTTTATCACAAATATGCATATCAGTCTATAACAAAAACACCACTTTTTAACAAAAATCAAAACTTGTAGACAATATTATCTAACCACAATGTAATGAAACATTGGATTAATAATAAAAAGTTATAAATTAAAACCTGTTTCCTCAATTATTGAAATAAAAGAGAAAATAAAAACAATAAAAATAAAAAATATAGACTA
Organism: Panthera uncia; assembly: GCF_023721935.1. Classification (NCBI taxonomy): domain Eukaryota; kingdom Metazoa; phylum Chordata; class Mammalia; order Carnivora; family Felidae; genus Panthera; species Panthera uncia. The sequence continues at coordinate 94,238,088 of NC_064816.1, read as the reverse complement.
TTTGCAAAATGATGGCAACAAGAAGAATGCACACTGAGGCTGAAAGATGTTGCCAAAGACAGCTAAACAAAGAGGGATTCATAGTTTTAAGTGCTTTCATGTTTGAACAATTAAGTAAATTAACATTTAACAATTAAAGTAAATTCAACATTTATTGTCAGAAGTTAGAATAAGAGAAATCAAACATTCCGAAGGATAACAGAATGATGGAATTAATAAAAAAAATAAAGGTAAAATGACTGAATTAGGTAGGGGCAAAATGGCCAGGGTAGTGCAACATCATACACTAACAAAAGCTATTTGCTGCCGGGAAGATGGCGGTGTAGGAGGACGCGGGGCTCACAACGCGTCCTGCCGATCACTTAGATTCCACCTACACCTGCCTAAAGAACCCAGAAAACCGCCAGAGGATTAGCAGAAGGGAGTCTCTGGAGTCAAGCGCAGACGAGAGGCCCACGGAAGAGGGTAGGAAGGGCGGCGAGGCGGTGCGCGCTCCACGGACTGGCGGGAGGGAGCCGGGGCGGAGGGGCGGCTCGCCGGCCAAGCAGAGCCCCCGAGTCTGGCTGGCAAAAGCGGAGGGGCCGGACAGACTGTGTTCCGACAGCAAGCGCGACTTAGCGTCTGGGAGGTCATAAGTTAACAGCTCTGCTCGGAAAGCGGGAAGGCTGGAGGACAAAGGGAGGGAGAGCTGCTGAGCCCCCGGACGGCAGAGCTCAGCTTGGCGGGGAACAAAGGCGCCAGCGCCATCTCCCCCGCCCATCCCCCAGCCAAAATCCCAAAGGGAACCAGTTCCCGCCAGGGAACTTGCTCGCTCGCGCAAACACCCAACTCTGTGCTTCTGCGGAGCCAAACCTCCGGCAGCGGATCTGACTCCCTCCCGCTGCCACAGGGCTCCTCCTGGAGTGGATCACCTAAGGAGAAGCGAGCTAAGCCTGCCCCTCCACCCCCCGTGCACCTTGCCTACCCACCCCAGCTAATACGCCAGATCCCCAGCAACACAAGCCTGGCAGTGTGCAAGTAGCCCAGACGGGACACGCCACCCCACAGTGAATCCCGCCCCTAGGAGAGGGGAAGAGAAGGCACACACCAGTCTGACTGTGGCCCCAGCAGTGGGCTGGGGGCAGACATCGGGTCGGACTGCAGCCCCGCCCACTAACTCCAGTTATACACCACAGCACAGGGGAAGTGCACTGCAGGTCCTCACCACGCCAGGGACTCTCCAAAATGACCAAACGGAAGAATTCCCCTCAGAAGAATCTCCAGGAAATAACAACAGCTAATGAACTGATCAAAAAGGATTTAAATAATATAACAGAAAGTGAATTTAGAATAATAGTCATAAAATTAATCGCTGGGCTTGAAAACAGTATACAGGACAGCAGAGAATCTCTTGCCACAAAGATCGAGGGACTAAGGAACAGTCACGAGGAGTTGAAAAACGCTTTAAACGAAATGCAAAACAAAATGGAATCCACGATGGCTCGGCTTGAAGAGGCAGAGGAGAGAATAGGTGAACTAGAAGATAAAGTTATGGAGAAAGAGGAAGCTGAAAGAAAGAGAGATAAAAAAATCCAGGAGTATGAGGGGAAAATTAGAGAACTAAGTGATACACTAAAAAAAAATAATATACGCATAATTGGTATCCCAGAGGAGGAAGAGAGAGGGAAAGGTGCTGAAGGGGTACTTGAACAAATTATAGCTGAGAACTTCCCTGAACTGGGGAAGGAAAAAGGCATTGAAATCCAAGAGGCACAGAGAACTCCCTTCAGACGTAACTTGAATCGATCTTCTGCACGACATATCATAGTGAAACTGGCAAAATACAAGGATAAAGAGAAAATTCTGAAAGCAGCAAGGGATAAACGTGCCCTCACTTATAAAGGGAGACCTATAAGACTCGTGACTGATCTCTCCTTTGAAACTTGGCAGGCCAGAAAGGCTTGGCACGATATCTACAGTGTGCTAAACAGAAAAAATATGCAGCCGAGAATCCTTTATCCAGCAAGTCTGTCATTTAGAATAGAAGGAGAGATAAAGGTCTTCCCAAACAAACAAAAAGCTATTTGCTGCCTTTCCTGGATGCAACTTTGAAGATGCCAAAAATGAAAAAAGAAAAAAAAAAAAAAAAAAAAGGAGACGTGATAGGTGTCAGGGTCTCAGTCATCAATTAACAAAAAAACTTGTAAGAAACACTTAAGAAACAGAAAACAGGTGTTTCCAGATGTGTTTGGAAAAAATGAGTATGAAGCAATCAAGTGTCTATAACCAAGAATGAGAGACAGCAATCTAGTTAATCTTTAATCTTATACATATGACCTGGGTAAACCTGCATCTGCAAATAAAGCAGGGACACTTTATTCCATTCTTCTGAAGTTTAGACACCCTGGCCACTAACTTAACCTTTGGTGCCATGTGGTAAAATAGTAGCACCAGGATAATGGTGAATTAACATCAGGATAGCACTGAAATCCCATTAGAGTTAGGAAGAAGTGTAAGTGAGGTGGAACTAATTACTTTGTAAAAGGCATGCCTATAAAAATAGGTAACTAAAACTCCTGAAATACAAAAAAAATTGAAGAAAGAAGGAAAGGCAGAGGAGAGTATACTATGGCTATTATTTTGTCAAATGGGAGGCACAGCTACTGATCTGCATTCTATGTTACTAGAGGAAAATAACCTATGACTGAGTCAAAACTACTCATGTGTAATCTCTAGAACAGAATGAAAATGTATAACTTTTAAGTAACAGATAAAAATTTGATGAATGTGTAATAGCAAGTAGGTAAAAGCTAAAAAAGAAACAAGAAGAAAGTATGAAAATTGAAAAACATAAAATAAGGTGGCAGCTCTAAGTTCTAATATTAAAGTGATTACAGTAAATGTAAATGGGTTAAACTCATGAATTAACTGACAAAGACTCCCACAGTAATATTAAGAGTAAGATTTAAGAATAGGTTGGCTAAAGGAAACACATTTGAACAAAAGGGTATGAAATGGCCAAAACAAAGATGGAAAAAATAGATGCTGTGAAGCAAATATGATGCAAGAGAAAGGCAGTGTTGAATTTTTACTATCAGACAAATAAAATTTGGGGTAAAATGCATCATAAGGGACAAAACAGATGTTACAATAAATCAAAAGGTTGTAATGATCCTGAACATATATGCAGCTAATATCAAAGATTTAAAATATGTGAAACCACATCTGATAGAATTATAGGAAGGGAAAATAACTATAGTTTGTGATTTTAACATGTGCTTTTCAGAATTTGTAGATCAAGCAGACAAATCTAAGCCATGCTACAGAGAAGAAATGTATATTTCTACTATTAATAATATTTACATAAATGAAAAGCATATAAATTTCATACCCAAGCACAGAATACTTGTTTTTTTGCATACATGAGGACTATTTAAACAAACTGTTTATGAATTAAGCTACAAAAGAAGTCTTGAGAATTCTAAGTAGCTATCATATGGAACATGTTTTCTGACCAGAATGTGATACAGTTAGAACCTGATAACAAAAGAAGAACAAAACAAAGTTACATATGTCTGGAAAGTAAAATATACCACTAAATCATTCTTATATTAAAGAGGAAACCCCTCTTTTATATTAAAGTATTAAAGAGAAATTACATCTAAATGACAATGGCATTCTAAATGTAAAAAAATTGGAACATGTAACTAAAAATGAATATTTAGATAAAGTATAGCTTTAAATATATTTATCAGAGTGCAAGAGTTATCAAAAATAGAGTACTAACTACAATTGATCAATACCAAAACAAGAAAGAAGGGCAAAAGTAAGATAGTGGTAGGAAATAACAAAATAAGTATTTTTAATTAAAAAATCAGGCATGTAAAGGCTAGCAAGATAGATAAAAATTCTAGATAAAACAACTAAGAAAAATATTCAAATAAAAAAGAAGAAAATAAGAATAATTATAGATATTAAAGATTTCAGTAGTTAAGAAGTATATTATAGATCAAAATGTTAGAAAATATGAATGCCAGAGGAAATATATAAAATTCTTGAGAGATGCAAAATACCAAAACTGGCCCAAGAAAAACTTGAAACCTTGAAGACAGTAATGGCTATTATTATAAAAGGTTTTAAAAATCTTCCTCCACAAAGGCACAGATGGTTTTATAGCTGAATAATAACAAACTTTCAGGGAACAGAAATTAGTTTTATGCAAGTCATTAAGTCTATCTTATAAAAGTCATTTCTAAAAATAGAGAAATTGAGAAAACTTCTTAACTTATATTGAAGCTAATAGAGAACCTCTGTGGCAGCTTTTGATTAATCCACTCTAGTTAAGATCTTCTGTTACTTATAGCTTGTGTAACTAATAGAGGGTACGATACAATATTAGAGAGGGCCAGAAAAAAAAGACTCCAATTAAACAGATACATTACATAAATGTGGATTAAAAGAGTCAATGTGATAAAAATGCCAGCTCTCTGCAAGTTAATTTAGTAGTTTAATGTAATTACAATAAAAATGCAAAGAAGTTTTTCCAAGGGAACTAATAAAGTGATTCAAATGTTTTCTTGAATAGGTTGAACACTACCAGAATTTTGAAGAGTTAGATGAATCTGATTTACTACATCAAAATTCAATATATATTCTAACAGCATTGTACCAAAGAATGAGAAAACAGAACTGATTATAAGGCCAAAAGTAGTCCAGAGTGTAAAGGCACCAATTCTGTAGATAATAATGCTGGCCTTCCAAGCAGAGGGAAATGCATAAATGAGTGTTGAATAAAAGTGCCAGCTATCTTGTCAAATACTTGGAGAAATTAAATCAGGTGCCTGTCTTGAATTATACAACTTACGGTGTATGCTTTATACCACTGATTCACCAAATATTTAACCACTAATTATGTATGAAGAAATATGTGAAAACCTACAAGAGCAAGCAAAAACAGAGGAGCATAGAGGCTGGTAGAAGATAGGAAATTGGCCAAAAGTAGGACTGATTGAGATAATGTCATTGTAATATGTTTTGCTCAAAGAGTACAGCATGTGCTTCTGTTTGATATAATGTAATCGAGAGAACTCTCTGTAACAGAAGACTTTGTATAGACTCCAATACACATGACTCTCCACCTCCACCCCATTTGTATGGAATCTTGTGAAAAATATCTAGTGCTGTAAATTACTTGGACATTTATGTTAATCACACAAGGAAATTTAAAACTGTGAGAGTGGCAGTGTATAAGACACAAATGCTGAGATGGAATGCCACACAGCTGATATTCAGTGGCCATCTCCTGAAGAAATGAATATATTAATCTGTTAAATATATCACAAAAAAGAATACAAGAATTAGAAGTGAAACAATGTGGTATTTGCTTAATCTTGAGGTGAGGACAAACCTCCAATTCTTAAGAACCAAAATTAAAAGAAAACTACAGATTCAGTTACTCAGGCTAAAAATAAATCAGCTGTGTTACACAGAATGGGTCCAGATTATGCAGTGGCATACACCAAAGTCAGCAGTCATTTTCTGTAAAAAGCCAGATATCAAATAATTTAGGATTTGCAGGCCACATGGTCTCTGTGTAACTACTTAACTTGGCTTTTATAGCCTGAAAACAGCCACAAGCAATAAATAAATAGATGTCCATGGCAGTGTTGAATAAAACTTTATTTACAACACAAGGCAGTGGGCTAGATTTGGCCAACAGGTCATAGTTCACCAACCCCTAGGTCTAGATCATGCGGTTGTCTGCACAATGGTGTACACACCTCAAACAATATTTAGAGAGCATTGACTCCTTGGCTCAACTCAGAAAGTGGGAGATATAACCTTCCATATACTATTTCTGCTTTTTATACTCTTTAGCTCCCATAAAAGAATGCGGACCCAACTTCCAGCTCAATCATCTACCAAAGAGTAGGGTCATACTCAACTGGCAACATGGGTAAACTAACAGGCCTTTGCCCAGATATACTACCTTGATTTCACTGCCTCAAACCAGGATTGAGAGTTACAACATTCCTGAAGATTTTTTTTTAAAGAACAAGTGGTCCATCTATACTTCTAGATAATCTGTATTCTTGGGCCAAATTGGAGCTTCAGAGAAAGAGGTCCCTAGATTACCTTTTCCTCCCACTCAGCCGCTTCCAGCAGAACTTTCTTTTTCTGCATTGCTCTTTGAAGATATCAGTTAATTTAGAAACCCTTTGTAAGAATTGGCCCTAAGATAGGCATTGCTACTCCTAATGTAAAGGAGTATTGTGATCATTATAGAATAGTGTACTTCATTTGTCACCAAGGTGTTTGTATCTGATTTAGAACTAGGAACAGTCATAAATCATCTGGAAAACCCATATATTTTGCCTCAAGGACTCTGTGTACTATACAAATGGAAATGGTTCAACCTGACAAATAATAATAAGTGGAAGAGAAATGGGCACTCTCAACACACTGGGTGGCATAAATAAATTTCTGTGTCACTGAGAAAAGCCATTTTGGTGGCAACTTGGTATTAAGTACCACAAGGTCCCAAAATACCGATATTCTTTGATTGAATAATTCCACTGTGAGAAATTATCCTAAGGATAAGTACAAAAATATTTATTGCAGTGTAACTTTTAATAACATTTTTAAACTCAAAACAAAGGAAATGTTACAAGACAAAAATTAAGTAGATCAGTAAGAGATCCATATAGTGAATAAACATCATTTATGGATGAATATTTGATGACATGGGAAAATCCTAATAATGCAATTATAAGTATCAGGAGTAGGAATTTAACATAGTATATAGGGTTAGGGTTAGGGTTAGGGTTAGGGTTAGGGTTAGGGTTAGGTATAATCATAAATACCACAAAATTGGGATCATGAATGATTTTTTTTGGTGTTTATATAACTGTGCATTTTCCAAAATTCTATAATAAACCTAAGGGCTTTTTTTCTGAACAAAAATTTACATTTTATTTAAAAAATTTTTTTAATGTTTTTTTATTTTTGAGAGACAGAGCATGAGTGGGGGAGGGGCAGAGAGAGAGGGAGACACTGAGTCTGAAGCAGGATCCAGGCTCCAAGCTGTCAGCACAGAGCCTGACGTGAGGCTTGAACCCATGAACCGTGAGATCATGACCTGAGTTGAAGTCTGACGCTTAACTGACTGAGCCACCCAGGGACCCCAAAAATTTACATTTTAAAAGTACATTCACTTTGTTATTGGTCCCACAAGTATAAATTTATCATAAGGAATTAAAAAGGTAAGTCAATATATAGGACACGGATAGGTATAACATCAGAACATATAAAACTGACCTACTTAGACGATACATCAGAAATTATATTTAAAAAAATTAGAAATTATGAATAAAAAAATTAGAAATTAGAAATAAAATTAGAAATTACAAACTTGCAATTATCAACATTGTTTTTCATGTATAGGAGAACCTTTTCTTCCAAAAGGTCAAGTCCCTAACAGGCTGGAAAGAAGGAACAATGGTTTTCAAGCCTCAGTGCTTCAGGGTTATTGTGGGCAAGCTGTAAATAATGACACACTTGCCTTCAATAATGGAGGATGTTCCCTGAAACAATGAAGAATAAAATGCTTGGGGACCCATTCATCACTGTCTCTGTTTTACATGTTGGAGTTCTGAGTAGCTAATTTCGAAGAAGAAGAATTTATGTGGTTGCCTGCATTTGCCCTTTCAGGATCCATTTTTGGCCCTTTTCTAATAGTTCCTGCCTCAGGAGGCTGACCTCTTCAGACTCCTGCCTGGGTTTGGCCAATAGGAGGCAATTGCAGGAGGAGAGAAGGGGCTGAGTGTATATGACCCACCCTTATCCTCAGGATGTAGTTTTTAGCAGTGGCTGCATCTTACAAAGATGCCCTTCTTCGAAAAAAAAAAAAAAAAAAAAGGGAATCTCTTTTCCTCTTTTCCCACTAAAGCCTTCTTTTGGGAGGAAGTTGGAACAACAACTTCCTGCTGTTGCCAGTCCCTGTGCACCTCACCGTCCCTGGGTAGTTATATTAATTCTGTTCAAGGTTCATTCATTAAACTTTAATTTCTTCAATTAAACTCCTTAGGTATGTTGTCTGATTCCTTTTGGGACCTTGTCTATTTTAAGAAAAGAAAAAAAAAACTTTCTTAGAAATCACTGCCTTAGAGGAAAGCTTATCATCAAGTCCCCCAAATTCTATAAAAATTTAAAAAATACAACCTGAACTTATCATGAAAACCAGACATTTAAGCTACAGCTTAAAAAATATGGAACAGACAAGTTGTAAGCTATCACTACGACAGATAATAAGCATTTAAAAATTAAGGACTGTGGAATGAGATCTACTTAAATTGTACCTTGAAATTCAATGAGATTCAAGACAACCTGTTATCGAAAGGTTTTCTTTTGAAAACGGATTCTCAATACATTTTTCAAACAAAAATGTAAATTTAACAATGAAATGGACATGCATAAAAAATAGTTTGCAGATCAGCAGCTTACCTCTTTGAACTTGTGACTGAGCTTGCTGGTGTCCAGGTCTGATGGGGAAAACATGTCCTCATTCTCAGGCAGCTCAAAGACTTCAATGGCCATGTCGCTGCCCGGAAGAACAGGTCCTACCTCATCCTCTTCTTCATCTGTGGCATATTCTCCTGTCTGAAAGGAAGGGGATTTCAGAAATGGAGCCGTCCTTACCCCAGGTGGAAGTGGGTTATTTGAAAATATTTTAGAAAAGGGAAGTAAAATATGTCACCAAATGCTGAAGTGTAAGTAGGCTTTTAAGTCCAGCATGCCTCATGCAGCCAATGTTAGAAACAGATGTTAAGATCTGAAGTGACATGTCTAGGCCATACATAAGTGCATTCCTAAAAATGTAATAGCTATCAGTAGCATCTTTAGTATAGCAACAAAAGTTGTTTTCAGTCTAAACATTTGATGGTTTTACAAAATAAAATTATATTGCTAAGGAAATAAGTAGTTCCTTTAAATTCCCACCACTAAGTGGATAAGTCACCCATTACTGAGAGCAGGGAAGAAGGAAGAGAAGATCAAAAGATTCACAGAGCTGGAAAGGACCTTAATTAAGCCTTACAAAGGTTTAGTAGATGAATTCTTCTAAGGTTTAGAGTTCAATCAGTTGTTTTGTTTGTTTGCTAACAAACGTGTTGGTTAGCAAGTGACCGAAAAGAAAGCCAGAGGTTTCTAACTCACAGCCCACAGACGTGTACGGCTTTGCCCGAACAGTATTTTGATGAACCTTAGTATTTTGTCAATGCTAAATAAAAGATTCACATGAGACTCTAGAGTTCCAGTTTTCCTGGAGAAAGCCAAAAATCTGGCAAAATGGGCATGTTGCGACATGAAAACAACTGGCTGGTCAGCAGCGGCTGTCCCCTTTTGGATGGGTCCCACACCTTCAAATACACAACTTTTACCACCCCGTGTTGTTCCATGCTGTTAGCTCACTCCGTGGTACCCGCAGACCACGTGGTACCCGCAGACCCCTGTAAGTACGTGAGTTCGTGACCCCTGGAATAAATGTTGCTCCACACCACTAACTTCCTTAACATCATTAGAAAGTAGCTTCTCTCCTGGCAGCACTGGGATATGAGACTCTAATTCAAAATAATTATTTGAAATCTATACCTTATGATGTAACTTTAAGATAAATCACTGAGTCACAGGGTCGAAAAACAAAGTTCATTTAATTTGCCCCTGTTCTTTCAGGTAGTATTACATTTAATACATGAAACAGACAGGAATTCATATTGCCTATAAAAACACTTTCATAAAGTGTGTGGAATGATCTATTCCTTTGATTAAATAGGCTTAGCATCTGATTGCTGTTTTTTTTCTTTTGGATCTTTACTATTTTCTTCTTGCTAACACTGAAATTCTATTTCTCTTACTGTTTTGCACATGAAGAAAGTCTGGTCGTTTACTTCAATGTAATAATTCTTAATGTCTGAAAGACCATTATTAAATTGTCATTCTGACTTCTCCTTTCCAAGTAAAATAACTCTGGTTTCCTCATAGGTCTCATTCTCTGTTCTTGTCTTGGGCCCGTACTCAGACTTCTCTCCTAGTCCTCCACACTTGTTTTTTTTTTTTTTAATGTTTATTTTTTTATATTGGGAGAGAGAGAGACAGAAGGAGCAACAGAGAGAGAGGGAATCCTAAGCAGGCTCCCCACTGTCAGTGCAGAGCCCCACATGGGGCTCGATCCCACCAATCATGAGATCATGACTTGAGTTGAGATCAAGAGCAGGAGGCTTAACTGACTGAGCTACCCACGTGCCACTCCACACTTGTTTTAAATTGTGGGGCCCAGAAGTAGGTACGATTCCCAGTAAGGAATCTGAGGGCCATTCACTAGGGTAAACAAAGTGCCTCAGCAACCTTCAGACACTAGTTCTCCACATGGAGGCTATGACAGCCTCAATTTTGGTGGCATTTGCATAGAAAAGTAAACTTAAGTGATCTCTGTATGACCTAGTGCCTCAGTACTCAGAACCCCAGGGCTCTTTAAAACCAGTCTGAAACTGTGTAAATCATAAACACCATTCCAAGTGTCTCTGGCACTGGCAGGAGACAGTAGCTGAGCAGTGGGGGCTGGTGATTCCACGTACCTTGCACTTATTGGTAAGATTAAATCATAGAAAACTTAAAAAAAAAAAATTTAACGTTTATTTATTTTTGAGAGACTGAGAGACAGAGCATGAAGGGCAGAGAGAGAGAGAGGGAGACAGAATCTGAAGGAGGCTCCAACCTCTGCACTGTCAGCAGAGAGCCTGAGGCGGGGCTCGAATTCACGAGTCATGAGATCATGACCTGAGCTGAAGTTGGACACTCAATCAACTAAGCCACCCAGGTGCCCCTAAATCCTAAAAATCCAGATTTGGTGTGACTTTTTGTGATATTCTGTAAATTAACTCATCTCCTATTTATTCATGTTTTTAGAACCAATAGGTACTTTGTAAATCCCAGTAATGTTGATTAACAGAAGTGTAGTAAGGCTGGGAAGTACACAATCCTGACACCTTGCCAGAAGTTTTGGTTTAGAGACATTAGACTTGTTTTTAAACCTAATTACAACTAGCAGCAAATCCATGCCTTTATTACAAAGGCCTAAACTGGGGCACCTGGGTGGCTCAGTCGGTTGAGCATCCAACTTCAGCTCAGGTCATGATCTCATGATCTCATGGGTCATGAGTTCAAGCCCCACGTTGGGCTCGCTGCTGTCAGCGCAGAGCCCACTTTCGATCCTCTGTCCCCTCTCTCTCTCTGCCCCTCCCCCGTGTACTCTGTCTCTCTCAAAAATAAAATAAATATTAAGAAAATATAAAGGCCTAAACCAGGTATATAAAATTCACTTCTACATTATCGATTTGATGGATTTCCTGAATGACTCAATAAAATCTTAAGCTAAATTTAAAATCTGATGACAATGTGACACATTACAAACATAAAGTTGAAATGAACAATTTGATTTCCCTTTGCCAGCTTGAAAATAGATACTTTTTCACTACATGTAAGGGAAAGAATATAAACATGTGCCTAGAACGGGGCCTGACATATAATAGGATCTCAACAAATATTTTTAAAAGAATATACTCAAGAATGCCAATTGCATTTGCTTGGTAATACCTATAACCTCCTAAGGGGGTTTTCAATCATATAAAAGAAAAGAAGACCCTGCGAAGTCATTTGTTATGAAGGCAGTATTCTGTCACATTTATTATTTTTTTTAATACTTCTTACAGTGAATAACAGGATTAGGGTATATACAATATATGTAATTCTTATCTCTAAGTATAGTTCTGGCTTTGTCATCCATTTTAGTTATCAAAATTACCATCATAAATGTAAGTTATTAAGAGAATTCTTCCTCTTGACTCATTTTTTTTTACTTTGCCAATCTTCTCTCTTCAGTATCCAAATTATCTGCAATTCTGCTGAAATTCTTTTTTTTAATTAAAAATCTTTTTTTAATGTTTATTTATTTTTGAGAGAAAGAGAGGCAGAGCACAAGTGGGGGAGGAGAAGAGAGAGAGGGAGACACAGAATCTGAAGCAGGCTCCAGGCTCCAAGCTGTCAGCACAGAGCCCAACGCAGGGCTCGAACCCACGAACTGTGTGATTATGACCTGGGCTGAAGTCCGTCCGACTTAACTAACTGAACCACCCAGGCACCCCTGCTGAAATTCTTTTTATCTTTCTTTGCATCTTTCCATTTACTAATGTTTTGTCTTTTTAATTAGTCTTATAAGCATCCTAAGGTCAAGATAGGTTTTTTTTAGTGTCTGTTACTTATTAGAGGCTCTGGATAGGGTGTTTAAAAACTCTCATGCCGTGTGGAATTTAACAAAACAAATGAGCAAAGGGAGAAAAAGAGAGAGAGAGAGAGAGAGAGGAAGGCCAACCAAGAAATAGACTCTTAACTACAGAGAACAAACTGATGGTCGCCAGACGGGAGTTGGGTAGGGGGATGGGTTAAATAGGTGATGGGGATTTAAGGGGCACACTTGGGTTTACACTATATGTTAACTAATTGGAATTTAAATAAGAACTTAAAAAAATCTTGCCATTCTCTCTTGATGATCATTTACCATTCCCAACATAAACAGACTTTATAATAAAGGATGCATTTACCACAGAACCTCATAAACTTCTAGAAGTTAAAAAGTTACATTTAGTAGACTAAGAATGATGTGTGCTGATTCTTTGATCTTTACTGAAAATGGATATTACTTTTATGGTTAATCTGAAAATAAATTACATGGAATGATAAGTTAGTAGAATTTCATAAACCTCAAAATTAGATTGGATTGAATCTGCCATTTACAGAGGAAGACGGAAAATACTGCATCAAAAAAAAAAAATATGCCACAACAAAGTATTTCCATTGATATCCATCTTCTCCTTATTTCTGGCCAGATTCAACATCTTTCAAGTAAACAGAGACTCCTGAAAGTCCTTTGTCCCAACTTGAAAATCCACTTTAAAAGAAGTACAAGAACTGACAGAGATAGTAAGGGTTCCTTTTCACAAATCCTCATCTACCTTCTTGATTAATATCTTATACTTCCCTTTTTTTAAGTGTTTTGTTTTGTTTTTTTTTTAATTTTGAGATAGTAAGAGAGAGAGAGCATGAACAGGGGAGGGAGAGAAAGAGAATTCCAATACCGGGCTCAATCAAGAACAGTGAGTTCATGACCTGAGCCGAAACCAAGAATCGGACACTTAACCAGCTGAGCCACCCAGGTGCCTCTATTCTTATACTTTCTTATCGCCCTCCCAAAGACACAAAAAATGAATAGCAATTCTTTGGTAACTTACTGAGTGCCCAATACTACACTCCTTAAAACTGTAAGATATAGGTATTACTATGTCACTGTAATTAGAAGAAACTGAGACTCAAGACTATACCCAATGATAGACAATTTGTTATGCTGCTGATGCTACATCCAACACATTCCAAAGCCCATGCTCTTTCTTCTGTACTGTGCTGCTTTCAGTCTACAGATAAAGTAAAGCTTTCTGGGATAAAAAATGGCAATACATTCCTTTCATATTTCCCCAACCAAAATGCTGGTGCATAATCCTGTTGTGTTGAGGTTTACCTTCCACATCTCTAAACATTTTCATCCAATTCACTTTGAAGACTTGCACCTGTCTCTAGTGAGCTCCAAACCTTTTGTCCTCTTCTTTTCTCTCATAACATGCTCACTCTGGGCAAGTGCACAGAAGTCTCCTTTGAAGGGTTTGGCCTATGGGTCTGCTCACTGATGTTTCATGCACTCTTTCTTTTTTTTTTTTTTTTATTTTTTTTTTAACGTTTATTTTATTTTTGAGACAGAGAGAGACAGAGCATGAAAGGGGGAGGGGCAGAGAGAGAGGGAGACACAGAATCGGAAGCAGGCTCCAGGCTCCGAGCCATCAGCCCAGAGCCCAACGCGGGGCTCGAACTCACGGACCGTGAGATCGTGACCTGAGCTGAAGTCGGATGCTTAACCGACTGAGCCACCCAGGCGCCCCACATGCACTCTTTCTTATATAAACCAGAACCACAGCATACAATCTATAGAACTACTGCAGTGTCTTAAAATGGATGGAAAAGATAACTTCCAAGGCAAAATGAATGCAAAATTCCTCAGATGTTTATGGTCTGTCTCTCTTACATTTCCTTCTCGCATCTGGCTTTCTTGAGCTACCCATCTTTATTGTCTCTTCCCAAAGCATTTCCTCTCCTATTCCTAGACAACTTCCATTATATTTGTATTACATCAGAGCACTTATTTTATTAAAACAGTAATAAGTGCAGCTAGCTGACAGGTTCTGCCTCTTGGTGAGTATCTAACTTTTGACTGGTGGGAGCAAAAGCATGTAGACATTCTCGAGCTTTGAACACTCAGGAGAGCTGTAGACCTCATTTTAGGTTTTACAGAAGGAAGGGGCATGATCTGTTATATTGGTGAGTTGGTTAAGTGGAGACCAACTAAACAGTCTTCACTTTGAAGTCACTTAGGCCTGGATTCAAATCCTGGCTCTACAGTGTTGGTAAAGTTAGCTTCCAGGTCTAAGTTTCAATTTCCTTATCTATAGAGTGAGGATAAAAACATCTCCTTAGTGTAACAAGGTTATTGTGAGGTTAAGTTACATGGCGTTCAGTACAAGGTGTGGTACGTGGTAGATGCTCAAAACAAGCAATAGCTGCCAGTCGTGGTGGTAATCCTACAACAGCAACATATACTAAAGCTTCTCCAAGTCTGCATCTTATAACCAGATATTTGCTAAGTTCTGGTCTCAGAAATACAATACTCTACAAGACCCTGCTACTGTGTCACATGAATCTTTGATAAGCAAATTAGCCATTTCTGAAGCAAAGCTTTTCTTTTCCCTAAACCTGCCCCTCTTCTTATATTCTCAGTTTCGGAGGAGGCATCAGCTTCTGCCCAAGACCAAGAAAACTATCAGGCCTCTGTTCTCCTCACTTATGCCCCACCCCCTCGCCCCTGCCCTCCTGCCCTAGTGATGCAAGATGAAGACCCATCTACTTCCCTCCTCCTATGAGTCTGCTGCTTTAAGACTCTTCTAATCCACTCCCTTATGCTTCTACTATATCCTTGCATCACTCATAAAACTTGGGCCTTTTTTTATATCTGCCTTCTCCTATTATCCGCTTTCAACTGTAAGCTCCTTGAGAGCATCAGGTATGATTTATTCTTGCACTCCCAGTGTGGCTAGCATACCGCTTGGCATATAGTAGGCACTAAACAAATGTTTGCTGAATAAATTAATACAGTTTTAGCCACATCTGCACAGCACAGCAGAGCCCTGATTTTCCTGTTAATTCTCAGCTTTCAAGTAAGAAATATGGTGGAGCACAGCTGCAGCTCAGGCCTAAATGACCCTTTTGAGGATTTTCTCTTGTTGTCAGGTTCAACCATCAGCAGTAATTTTTGCTCTAGCAATGTTTGCTCTGGTAAATTCCGGGAAACTAAATGGTGCTAATCATAAAAATAGCCTTGATTATGCAGTTTCTGTTGGAATTTGTTTACTGGATCTGAATTTGGTTATATATATTTTCAGACTCAGTTCTGCTAGAGAATAGAAGAGAGTTGCTTTTTCTCTGGAGGAGAAAGACCTCAAACTAACACTTTAATGTTTAAAATTCCTAAATCTGTGCCAGTCATCCAGATGGCTTTCAGCAAAAGTAGCTCCTTCTCTGCAAAGGCATCTCTTTCCATTTTCTGTCAGTTGACTTCTGTGTGTCCTAGTTTTGTAATGTTAGGCCATTTGGTCTCTTTGCTCATCTATAAAATGGGAATCACAGCATCTTCTTCATAAGGTTGTTGGGAGAATTTCCAGTAGTGATACCTTCAAAGTATTAATCATAATGCCAAGAATTTCCTAAAGACTAGATGACTTTATGACTATGATCATTTTCACCATCCCTGGCTTCTCCAGGACAATGACAGCAAAAAAAGCATGGGCTCTGGGGTTGGCGAGACAAGGGCCCCAAAAGAGAAAAAATAATTTCACAGTTGCACGGTAGCTGGCAAGTCATTTAACTTCTATCTTTTATGCTCACCTCTTCTATAAAATGGCCCCAAAGATACCAATCTCATAGGATATTGAGAGGATTCAAAGAAATTAAGTACGTAAAACATCCACCATGATGCCTGGCCCAAAATATATATTCCCTACTCCTCTCATTTCTCAAGTCATTCAAAATTTTCTTGTCAGTCTTTGTTCTCAGAATGTTTTCTGATATTTCACTTCATTCTACCTTCTAGAATGTTTCTTAAGCAAGATACATCTAACAACTATATCTAAGTTCCACGTTCCCCGCCCTCAAGCACTCAGCTTCTCAGATAATTTGCTGACAAATTATTTTTCCTAAAATTCTGACTAGGTAAATTTAAGATTTGCCTATAAATTTTTTTGTAACAACTCAAACTCATCTTTTCCCTTCTTAAAATTTCCTAGCAATTGTGGTAGACGGTTTGTAAGTTAGCATCTGATTTTACAGTATTTTAAATGCCTTCTTTAGTTTTATTTTTTCCTCTCTTCCTTCCTTTTATAAAGTATACTCCTGAAAAGCAGGGGCTCTATTTTCCACTATGGCAGGCTCTAAAATGATCCCTAAGGATCCTTCTTCCTGGGTAATCATGCTCTTCTATAATCCATTCTCCCTTGAATGTGGGCTGGACCTAGTGACTCGCTTCTAAAATCGAGAATGCAACAAAAGCGATGGGATGTCCTTTCTGAGATTAGTTTACACAAAGACCATGACTTGTGTCTCTTTTGTCCTCTTGCTCTTGAGAAACGAGCTGCCAGGTTGTGCATGGCTCTATGGAGATGCCTACATCGTAAGGAACTGAGGTTTCTGGCCAGCAGCCAGCAAGGACCTGAGGTGTGCCAGTGGTCACCTAAGGGAGCTTGGAAGTGCATCTTCTGTGTCCTGCCAACACCTGCAAGTGGGCCTGGAAGCAGATCTTCCCCCAGCGGAGCATGGAGATGACTGGGGCTCTGACCGACACCTTATTTGCAGCCAGGGACAGATCTTGAGTCAGAGGCATCCAGTTAAATGGACTCAAAGATACTGTAATATAGAAATATTTCCTATTTTAAGTTGCTGAGTTTGGGTCATAATTTGCTATACACCAACAGAAAGGGGGGTACTGCCATTACAAATGCAGAAAAATGTGGAAGTGACTTTGGAAACAGGCAGTGAAGGAAGGCTGGGAAGATTTTGAAGAGTATCTTAAAGCAAGCCTAAATTGTCTGGAACACACTGTAAGTGGAAATCTGGTGGAATGGGGGTGAGGGGGAATCTTGTGTAGTGGCAGAAAGCTTAGCAACATTATCACCTTCTATAAGGAGAAAGTAAGAAATGTCCCCGGTGAACGGAGTGATCAAGCTAAGTAGATTTCCAAACAAGTGTTGAAGGTGCTGCTTGATTTCTTCTTGCTGCTTATGGTAAAATGTGACCAAAGAGAGAAATTGAGAGGACCATTAAACAGAAAGGAACTAAGACCTTGATGGTTTTTAACATCTTGATTCTAAAAATAAGAAATAGTTTCCAAAGTTCAAACCCAGGGTACTGCCAGGAGAACATGGGCTAAAAATGAAGCAGAGGGTGGAACTAAAATCTTTTGTTAAGAATTCTGAACTTAGGTATGGAGGTTCCTCAAAAAATTACAAACAGAAATTCCACTACTGGGTATTTACCTCAAAAATAGAAAAACACTAATTCAAAATGATATATGCACCCCTATGTTTACTGCAGCATAATTTACAGCAGTCAAGATTTGGAAGCAACCCAAGCGTCCATTGATAGATGAACGGATAAAGAAGATGTGGTATGAATATGTGTGAACATATGTATAATTATATATATAACAAAATATTCCTCATTCATTAAAAAGAATGAGATCTTTCCATTTGTGACAACGTGAATGGACAGAGAGGATATTATGCTAAGTGAAATCTGTCAGAGAAAGACAAATACCCTATGATTTCACTTGTATGTGCAAAATAAGAAATAAAACTAATAAACAAACAAACAATAAGCAGAAACAGACCATAAATACAAATAACAAACTGATGGCTGCCAAAGGGGAGGGAGGTAGGGAGATGGGAAAAATAGGTAAAGGGGAGTAGGAAATACAGGTTTCCAGTTATGGAATGAATACGTCACAGGGATGAAAGGTACAACATAAGGAATATAGTCAATGGTACTGTAATAGCATTGCATGGTGGCAGATGGTAGCTACATTTGTGAGCATAGCAATATGTATAAACTCGTCAAATCACTGTGTTTTACACCTGAAACTAATGTAACATTGTGTGTCAACTACACTTAAATTAAAAAAAAAAACAAAAAACAGGGCTGAGGAATAGCAGTTACATGTACTACAATTTGTCATATTCCACTATTGAGGCAGTTTTCAACCACAGTTTCTAAAGTGTTACTTTCTAGGAATATCCTAATTCTATCCATCTCAAGCCCTATAATCTTTCCCCCTTCAATGATTTTACTCTATTGAATCTGTTGATGAGTATTCAAATACCAAATATCTTTAAAAAGACTTTTATTTTCTTTCTTTCTTGGAAGAAATTCTCTTAAAATAATTACGTTTCTCTTCTTTACTGTTTATTTTTGAGAGAGGGAGAGAGAGAGAGAGAGAGAAAGAGACAGAGTGTGAGCAGGGGAGGGCAGAGAGAGAGGGAGACACAGAATCAGAAGCAGGCTCCAGGCTCTGAACTGTCAGCACAGAGCCTAATACGGGGCTTGAACTCATAAACCGTGAGATCATGACCTCAGCCGAAGTCTGGCGCTTAACTGACTGAGCCACCCAGGTGCCCCAAAATAATTAAGTTTCTAACTATAATTACATTTATTGAAAAAAATGAAATATAACCCCCAAAAGAAGAATTCTGAACTTAGGGAACACATATATATTTTTTTAATAATGTGTAATAAGCAAGTCTTTCACATGCCCTAAAGAGAGACTATCTATTTTCCAAGGCTGTTCACTACACAAACATCATTAAAAAGGTAGTATGAAAGAAAGGCTATCAGTGCCTCTGCTCACATGACACACAGAGAAGTCAGGCCCACTGGGGAACTGTCCCCAATAATATCTATTCTTGTTTCTATACCATCTTGGCTTTTGGTGAATTTTCCCATTAGTATGATTCTCTCTCAGCTACACTGATCAGTGTGACCCAAAGTGGTTGGGACTAAATCCATTCAGTCGTTTCATATAATTAAGACTACTATTAAATGAACTCCAAGCAGCAGAATGAGTACAATGTATAGTAACTGAGATCAAACACATTCCCCAGGCTTTCAGACCCTACTGGCTAAATAAGTCCTATAAACCATTGGTGTTTACCTTAGAAACTCAGGTGGCTCTATCCTTAAGCTTTTTTATTTATTTCACTTGGCCTAAGGTATTAGTACAGATATAACAGGATGTATCAGTGATTGCCCAGACTTGGTATTGGCCCCCAGAAGAAAGTCTAGGATTCAGGGAAATCCTATCATCTTATAACAACCCTGGCCAGCAAGTTGAGATTGATCTGAATGCCTTCCAGGGCTGAGGTCATGTCCCTGATCACATCACCTAAAGTCAGGAACAAATTTTGTACCACCTTATCTAATTAAATGAGTCTAACCCTAAGAATAATTGCCTGCACGATGCATATAACAAATAAGTCAGCTACCACTCAGGAAAGCAACCCTTAGTAATCAAGAACAGTCTCATTTTAGAAGGATCTCTAGAATCATCTAAGGGTTATGTGATATAATGATGGTGTTTCTTTAAATACATAAGGCCTCTTATGACCACCCTTGTGGTGAAGCTATGTGAGACTCAGAGTCTGATCAATTGCCACAATCTGTTTCCATGATTTGCCATCTCAAAGTTAACCTGTTAGTCTGTAATCTTCCAAGTGGCAGACTAATCAGGTAATGGACAACAGCTCAAGAGTCAGTAAAAAAAAAAATATATATATATATATATATATAACAACGTTCATCAAGGAGAGTACTAGGCAGAGCCAAAAGAATGGCCTTGAGTTATGCCCATTGAGCAAAGTGACCATGTCCATTTTGGGGTGTGCATAACTAGTGCTGAGGCTGGAAAACCTAGCAGACAGCTTTGGACAGCTTAGCTGAGCCCTTAGTGAACCAAGCCCAGGCATTTCAATAAACTTCTAGGAACTGAAGGCCTCACTGAGCTAGAGGCCTTGTTTCTACAAACTGGAAAGCTGCTACTTGTTCATGTAAATCTAAGATGCTGCTGGGCCAGGTTGGCAGCTTTCTTGAATCTATCATTTCCATTTGACAAGCCAGGCTTGTTGGGTCTTTCCAACTTTATCGATCAGGGAGTTCAAGCTGACCTATCTCAAACTCAAACTATTAGACCAGAGGGTCACAAGGCCTCCATGGGTCAGACATGTAGTTTCAGTTCCCACAAGAGCTTAGTAGAAGGTTAATAACTGACTTTTTTTTTTTTTTCTTTTTTCGGTTGCTGCATCGGACGTGCAGTGTTGTTATACTGGGAAATGGCTGAGTAGTCTGGCAGCCATTACATGTTTAAATAAGCTGTGATTGCTCCTTCTTTGCCTGGGATTCTACACTGTTCCTGTTGGACCGTCTGGGAGGAAACAGGGAGAGTGACCTACATATGCTACTATTAGTGTTCTCCATGTGGCAATCCCAGAATAGTAAAATCTCCACTGGCACTAATGGGACAAAGAAGGGCAGGTGTATGTGTAACATATCAGTTCCATTACACATATAGCAGTGGAAGCCACAGTGGTATTATGTTGCATGGGTTCCATCCACAAGGCCGTTTTGTTTCCCTTCTCACTGTGAACTCTGCCCAAACCACATCAGTTGAATTTGGCCATCCTTTCTCATGATGGGATCGGTGAGGTGATGATTTGTGAGCCAGTATCCACAGAACCATGAGGTAGAGTGCCTCTCCTCCCAAAGTTCCCCAGCATTCTCAAGGGGTTCATACAGCATTTAGTCTCCCTGGAGGACAAAAGAGATCTCAGCCTGATCCCTAATCACCTTCCTCCTTAGAGCAGCTGAGTTCGTGTTAGAAAGGGGAGGTATCAAGGGGCGTAGAGGCAGAGGGCAGCCCTGTGTCACTAATAAAGCACATTTATTTTCAGTTTTGAGAAGTGCGGTGGTTACACCTGTTTTAACCAAACTTCCAATGTCTACCACCTAAAGCAATATGTAAAGCGCTGTATATCATTACTGATACAACCCAGTTAGCTTTGGGGAGTCTTTGACCCAGCAGTCACAGTTTTGACTCCCATAGCAGGAACTGTTATGGGCGCTATCTCAACCTGGAGTCCAATCCTAAGTTTGGTTTGGTTAGAACATAAGGAATGGGGAAGTTTTCAAACGCGGTGAGACTGACTGTAAGAATTTAGTTGGGGCGCCTGGGTGGCTCAGTCAGTTAAGCGTCCGACTTTAACTCAGGTCACGATCTCGCAGTCCATGGGTTCGAGCCCCGCGTCGGACTCTGGGCTGAGGGCTCAGAGCCTGGAGCCTGTTTCAGATTCTGTGTCTCCTTCTCTTTGACCCTCCCCGTTCATGCTCTGTCTCTCTCTGTCTCAAAAATAAATAAACGTTAAAAAAAAATTAAAAAAAAAAAGAATTTAGCTAGATTGTTGTGGGACACTTTCTCATTCTCCAGCAGGTTACTTTCATCAGCATGGTAGACCAGTTAGGATCCAAATACTTATGGATGATTTTCCATAGGAGTTTGTCTCAAAGATCTCTCCCTGACAGGGACAATATTGATATTCCTTTATAGCAACTAAGATGCACCACAAAATACTTTTTTTTTTTTTATTTTTTTTTTCAACGTTTTTTATTTATTTTTGGGACAGAGAGAGACAGAGCATGAACGGGGGAGGGGCAGAGAGAGAGGGAGACACAGAATCGGAAACAGGCTCCAGGCCCCGAGCCATCAGCCCAGAGCCTGACGCGGGGCTCGAACTCACGGACCGCGAGATCGTGACCTGGCTGAAGTCGGACGCTTAACCGACTGCGCCATCCAGGCGCCCCATACCACAAAATACTTTGAGACCTTGTACTGTCTGAATGACTACAGCTGGCATAATAAACTGCAGGAGGGGCTGAGTCACAAGGCAGCCCGACTGTTGCTGTTTCTCCTTAATTAGCATAATATGCCTTGCTCCATAACCTCCACACTGAACTCACTAAAGCTCTAAGGATTTCCCAGGCTCCTGAGTGTGACAATTGAAAATACCTTCCTTTCAAGCTAGATGTCAGTGTGTTTCTCTAGGACTGTGGTCCGACCAAGGTCAGAACGTTCTTCTAACCCAGAATAGGTCTTTGTACTAGTTGACACAGACATATTTTTGTGCTGATTCCTCAAACCCCAATTTCCAAAGAGTGCTGAGAAGAAGGCTGGATGATACCTGCATAAGCAGGCGTGTGTGGGGAGGAACCCTGAGCTAGGTAACCTGCATCTTTTACAATATGCAACGTTACCACTCTTGCTCCAGGGGAGAAGACTACCTGTACCTTCTAAGACTGTTCACTACACAAACACTGGATAGTCCAGAACAAAGGGCAGTCAGTGCCTCAGAAATATGAAGGTCTCATGGAAAATTGTTTCCCAATTATTAATGGGAAAAAAAGTCTAGAAATTCAGCTGATTTTTAAAGTCCCTAAAATATTGTCCAATTTACTTTTTCAAAGACGGTCCAACTAGTATTCCTTTCCACATACTCTGCCTGCAGGTAAACTGGTCTTTTTACTTCTTGAACATATCCAATATTGACCCAACTTCTAGGTTACAGAAAACAAACAAAAACCACAAAAAACTTCTTGCAAATAAAAATTAACACCACAAATCTAAATTCATACTTTTATTTTGTACATCCTTCACTGTGATGATTCTTTTACACTATGCTTATCTAGCCTTTTGACAGGTTGCCTTGAAAGTGCTTTAAATTCTTTACCATATATATTTATTGTTTCCAAAACAAAATAGTGAGCTTCTTGGGAGTGTAAACTATATTTTTCCATGAGTCAATATTCCTAATTCAATTCCTCTTAACAAATGCTACCTACTCACTAATATATAATGCCACTGTCTTTAAGTCCCTGATAAATATATTCTATATGAGGAGGGAACTAAAGATTCCTATTTTTCCCACTGAGATCCAGAATTAAACAGTCAACAGACCAAAGTAGACCTCTGTAATTCAAATGTCACACTGCAATTTCAAATTGGCAGCCTTCCTTGAGTTTCATTTTACTTGCCAAGGAAACAATGAAGCGCTTATTCTGATGCCAGCAGAACTGTGGGAAGGGACAGAGAGATTTGTATTTCCCTGAATTTATAATCTGCAGAAGAGAACAACTACAGGAACCAAAGTGGCACATGTTATATGATTATTTTAATAATTCTATAATTCTACAACTAATTGAATCTTGGAAAATACAAAGTGATGCATATGATTGCAAAAATGCTAACCAGAAGTTATAGAAATGAAAAGGTAAAATCAATACAAACATCATTGATGGTACTTCTATGGATTATCTATGAATTGATGATAAACACTATCTCGATTTTACAATTTCCTTTGAGAGAGAATAAGTCTACTCCTTTCCTCACGGCTGTCTGGTGGTTCGTGGCAGCAATTCTTTCTGACAAAGTCCCTGCAACACCAGGACTCAAAGGTCAGTTTTCCTGGCATCTTTAGGCTGGACAACTCCAGCTATGATCGCAGCTAACTCCTTCCCACAAACGCCCATAATCCGAGGCCTGCTACAATGCGTATTCTGTTTCACTAGGTCTGAGGCTGGGTGGGGAAATGTGTAATTTTAAAGAAGTACCATGAGATTGTCACATTGAGGCAAGTTTGAGACAGAGTTGTAGGGTCATTTTGTAAATGCTGGGGAGCAGGAACCAGGTCGGAGTCATTTTGTATCCATATAATGGCTAAATGTAAGAACTGTCCATGGCAGATATTAATTTTTCATTAAATATTGAGGTGACAGAATATTTACAAAACATATAGACAGTATATGAATAAAGATAAAACCACTACCAATGAACAACCTAGTACAAGAAAAGGAGCAGTATCCCCACATCGTAGAGTCCTCTTGTGTGTGCTTTCCTGTTTTAGATGCTTGCCCTTCAAAGTAATCCTGCTGGATTTTATCATTCTTGGTTTTTCTTCAGTTTTATCATATTTACGTATAGCAAAACAATGTATCATTTGTTTTTAATGGTTCTAAACTTCATATAAGTGGAATTCTATTGTATTCTTCTGTGCCTTTTTCATTTTGAATGGTATGTCCCTGAGATTCTACCAGTTGCCATGGGATTGCTGAAACCACTTCTGTACATCATTCCATTGTAAGAGTACACCACAGTATTTTTGCCCATTCTTTTCTTGGTAGAGATAGCAGTTGTGTCCAATTTTTTTCTCTTATAAGAAAAGTATTAGAACAATTCTTACAGTTCATGTATATAAGACTTATACTAAGTGCTTAGAAGAAGTCAACCTTACTAGATAATGTCAAATTGTTTTTCAAGGTGGATGGGCCGATGAATATTCCTGTGTGCAGAGAATAAAAGTTCCTTTTACTCCACATCCTCACCAAAACTTAAAATATTCCATTTAAATCAATTCAGTAGCTATCAAATGGTATTTCATTTTGGTTTTTAATTTTTACATCCTGATTGCTAATATGTTCAGGCATCTTTTCATATGTTCATTGGCCACTGAGGTTTCCTCTTCTATGACATGATCATTAAAGCTAATGCTATTCTTTTCTTATTGGCTCACAGAAGTACTTTTTATATGACTCTCTTTCAGTTATTTATTTTTCAAACATTTTCTTCCAGCCTCTGGTCTGCCTTTTTGCTTTCATAAAGGTATTCTTCTGATGAACAGAAGTTCTTAATTTTAATACAATTTTCTCAATCCTTTCCTTTATAGTTTTGCTTTCTTAGGTGTTTTGTGTAGAAACATTTCTTACAATGAGGTCATAAAGATAGTCTTCTACAGTGTCTTCTAAATTTTCTTTTTGCATCTAAATAGTTGATCCACCTGGAGTGAATTTTAGCTACAGACTGAGATTGGGGATTGCAACTACACTGTTTTCTCTTCACTAAGAAGCCTAACATTCCCCAGCTCACCTGGAGTGTGATCTGCATGACTAATCCAATTTTCATGTATGTGAGGGACTGCTTCCGGACTCCTTGACCAACTTGTTCCTTCTTTTGCTCCAGGGACTAAATTTCTACAGCTTAGTAATAAATATCTCTCTTCTAAGGCATGTGAAATGTTACTTTTTTTTTTTCCTGGTGCATTGTTCGGATTTCCTATGGATTGTAGCAATAGCTTACCAAATTCTATTTTTAAATTCTTTACAATTCTTTTCACTGGCATTGCATTGAATGTATAAATCTACTTAGAGAAAATTGACTCAATTAAACTACTGAGTCTTCTAATCCATGAATAAGGCTTCTTTTCCCTTTCATATAAGCCTTCTTTAATATATTTCAATAAAATTCTTTCCCTGAGGGTCTTGCCTATGTTTTATTAGGCAAGGTCTTGCCTTTTACCAAAGGAATTAATAATTTATAAGTTATATCCTCTCTCTGTAGACACATTGAAATACATGCTATATTTTATATTAATTATATGCCCAGCAAATTTGCTAAAATCTTATAATTTTAGTAATTGATCTTTAGGTATATTTGAGGTTTTCCAAATAGATAATCACATCACCTGCAATAATAACAGTTTCATTTCTTGGGGCAACCTGGGTGGCTCAGTTGGTTAAATGTCAGAGTCTTCGTTTCGGCTCAGGTCATGATCTCGTGGCTTCGTGGGTTTGAGCCAAACATTGGGCTCTGCATTGGCAGCACGGAGCCTGCTTGAGATTCTCTGTCTCCCTCGCTCTCTCCCCCTCCCCCACTCACACTGTCTCTCTCTCTCTCTCTCTCTCTCTCTCAAAAAATAAATAAAACTTAAAAAAAAGTTTTATTTTTTCTTCTCCAATATATTTCTTTTTTTTCCAATATATTTCTTTTACTTCTTGCCTTCTAGTACGATGTCAAATGCAAGTAGTGACTGATGTTCAAATATGAAACCATACTTGCATTACTGGCTAAACTCTATGTCACCATAATCTCTCTTTTAAATGTTCTTGGATACGATTTGTTAATATCTTATTTAGGCTTTTTCTTTTTGCATTGTTTTATGAATAGGATAGGCCTGTAAGTCTTCTTTATCATCATCATATGGTTTGGTACCAAGGTTAGACCTCATTACCTCATACATCTCACACTCTCAAGGTTTTACTATATTCCTAGTATCAGAGTTGTTCTACTTTCATTTTTGTCCTCTGGAAGAAGTTATACAGGACCGGAGACACCAGTTCCAGTTTGGTATAATTGATAAAATAATTGGGATCTTATCTTTTTTTTCCTTTCTCCTTTTTTCTCCCTTCCCTTTTTACTTCCTCCCTGCACCCACCCTCTTTTGTTGTCTGTTACTCATGGTGATTTGTACTTTGAAACTGTAAGCTCATTTTTTGGAAACTTTAACATTTAGGCTTTGATTGAAGATGAATACTCGATAAAGGGTATTTTTTTTCTCTTAAAGGTAGCATAAATTCAGGTTGCTGTGATCAACATGTCTCAGGAAAAATTTTTCTTCCCTTCTATCCAAAACCAAGGTTTAACAAGGCAGTTTCTCACATAGTGGAGTTTAGATTTTATTTTCATCTTATATAGTAGTGTAGCCCATGGGACTCAAGCTTCACGATGGGGGTTTCCAATTGGACATCCCACTTTGGGTAGGCCCTGGGCTTTGTCTACTGTAACTCAAAGCAGTATCAATTACAGTCTCATCATAATATGCAGAATACTTACAATAAATATAACATTATGAAAGTGAAAGAAGCCAGATATTGAGAAGTGTGTACTTTATGATTCTGTTCAAATGACATTCTAGGATTGACAAAATTAATCTATAATGTTAGAAAACAGATAGATATTTGGTTTGGGCTGAGAGTAACTGCAAAGTTCTATAAGAAAATTATTTGAGGTCATGAAAATGTTCTGTATCTTGATTGTAGTGGTGGTTATTCATGAAACTGTCTATCTACATAAATACATTTACAATTGGTGCATTTTATTGTATATAAATTATCCCTCATTAACAATGACGTTAATATATGAAATATGAATATATAATGATAAAAAGTCAAATTATATACTAAAGATCCATCCACATTTTACTCTGTCAATTTTATGTCAATAAGATAATTTTTTAATCTCTTTAAGAAAGACCTGGAATTTCAGATCCATTAAGAGTTTTTACCACTACCCTTACAAACATCAGTATCAGTTTAAAATAAATGTAATACTTATCAGACCTACTAAAATCCATAATAAAGCTGCTTCGAAACACTGGTCTTTGGTCAGGTCACCATTTAGTTCTTACTGCTGAAGAAAAGAGATTTCTATGATTGATGGCTATTGGGCAAAATAAGAGAAGATGGCTATCTATGCAATATTGATCTTGATATCACTTAGGCCATTTCAACTACTCTGTTTCTATTGTATGTTTATGCAGTTATGACTAAAAAGAAGTCATGTCAATGTGAGTGACCAAATTCTTATTGCTGAAGTCCAAAGATTTTCAAGGAATGAAGTATGTATATTCATTTTTTTTCTGGTTTTATGTGCAAACAATTTTGGTGCAGTGTGATAGAGACAAGGTCTTCTTGCAAATTCACGTTCTTTCAAAATAATTAAAATGTGGAGGTAAAATCCCACAGAAAGGTGCTAAATCCCAAATACCAAAGGACAAGTACAGATTATTCCTCAGTCCCTATCTCTAATCTCTAGTCTTGCCAGGTTTGACAATCCTTTTCCCATGTACTCTATGCCAGTCTTGCCTCCTTATTTCAGATTATGCTCCTAACTAAATTTTATTCTCCTCATTTAACTCTATTCTCCAATTTTCATCTTAACGTCCTTTGAGTGATTCAATTCAGTTCAATTTCTTGGCTTCTTCTAATCTGCCCAGCGCTAGGCTCAGGCTGGTATGTATTAAAAATCAACGAGCTACTGAAACCTGTCACTGAAGAGATTATAAACCAGTGGGGGATATTTATGGGTAAATAATGGTAGAGAGAGATGTGCAGTACTATTGACTCATACAGAAAAGGGGCCCCAGACCAGCTGAGATAGTCTAAGAA
This sequence comes from Panthera uncia, assembly GCF_023721935.1. NCBI lineage: Eukaryota > Metazoa > Chordata > Mammalia > Carnivora > Felidae > Panthera > Panthera uncia. The sequence continues at coordinate 94,209,810 of NC_064816.1, read as the reverse complement.
GGCTTTGTAGAGAAGACACATGAAACCTAAACTGAGCCCTGAAAAGTGAACAGGATCACCGGGCATACAAGGGCAACCAAGAATGAGTGCAGGGAATGGCATTCCAGGAAGAGAAGAGAGAAGGAGCAGAGGCATGGCGAAGCCACAGGATCCCTCGGGCCCACTGGACAGTAAGGCTGATAAGGCCCATCTCCAGTGGTGCCTTTTTATATTCTATAACTTTTTGGTATAAAATGATATTCAACTTACAAATATTCTTAAAGTTGGAAAAATATTGTCATTCCTGTTATTTCTGTGACATCTCTAACACTGCAAAGCCTGTTCGTCATTGTACTATAGAATTGTTCTAGCATGATTTCTAGGATGTACAAAGCCTATATTCTCAGAGGAATTTAATGGCATAGAAAATTTGATAGAGTTTATTTAGTATTTTGTAACTCATTCATGAATAAATATCATCACAATGTGACAGTTGGAAAGAAAATAACATGAAGATATTCAAATCACTTGCATTATGATAAAATAAAGAAAATAAGCTACAAAAAAGATGACAATATTTAGGCAAAGGTTTCTATTTTAACCTCTGTCTTCCCTTGACACTATCCATCTTCCTGTCTGTGCTCAATACTATAAATAATAATTTTTTCACATACAAAGAATATATTTCTAAAGAAGATCTTTCAAGTATAGGAGGATGTCTAACTCCAGGAGATGGTGTGTGTGTGTGTGTGTGTGTGTGTGTGTGTGTGTGTGTATACGTTTACACTGCTTAGGCTAGATCAAGCATGGATACAATCTTCATCTAAATGTTGTCTAAGCATCTTATGATTCTAGGTTTCAATGACAACGACCAGTACTGTAGATTTGGGGATCACAAACTAAAGGGTATAATTAAATTTAATGGTTTTAAAGATCCAAATTGGAGTCTATAAACAAGTTGTTAAAAAGGTCTTATATTTCTCCTATTCTTCAGGCTCCTCTTATCACCATAATCCAATCTCCACTTTAAACATACTTGACTTCCATTTTTTAAGCTCTCCCATTTCTGTTACTAGCAGCTAAAGATAGTGAGAATTATTTTGTCACTTGAAGTGTAATACGTTTTTAGACATTTTCCTATGTCCACTGTGTAAATCATGCAAATAAGTACTTGTATAATTTAAAGATACTGTGCATTTAGTTTTTTGAAAAATTAAAAACTCTGTATCCAAAGATTATTTTCTAAAATAACAACATTGGATTTAAAAACACTGTATTGTATAAACATTATATACAGCCTTGTTGTTGGGTATCTTTTTCTTCCCCTTTAATATAAATTACAAAATACTTAAAGTGTTAAGGGTTAAAAACATCCATGGTTAAACGTTAAGGATTGAGTCCAACTTGCAGAACCTGTACCTGTAATATGTGCTATATTTCAGAATTAAATATTATTTTTCAAATGATAATTTCTCCAACTATCATTCAACATAGAAAACACACGGCTCTAGAGTTCTGAGCACACAACTAGTTAATAAGACACATAGAATATTTAATTTCACACAGGAAGCAGAAAAGTACAGATAAGCATTATTTTCCACCAAAAAAAACAAACCTTAAGGAAATAGTTGTTATTGTTATTGCAGTTGCCAGACACTCCTTGCAATTCAGCCACAGTGTTCTAAAACAGTTGACAACAAAAATTAAAGAAGGCTTTTTCCCTATTAAAGAGAGCAGCCTAATGATAAAGGACAGAAAAAACACTGAAGTTCTGGTGCCTGCTATAACACAAACGTTTGAGAACTGAGAGAATGCCCCCCACTCATAGGTTCTCAACATTAAGAACAGTATAAACTCAATCCACATTATTAAAAGGCCATCCATAGTAATTGCAATCTCTTTTTCACACAACATAAGCTGTTTCCAACCAGGAACAGCAAACAGCAGGAGTCAAATTTAATGTTATCCCTGTAATACTTTTCACCTAAAAATTATATTCTTATAAATCATTCAACACTTATGCAAACCATAGCTTCTACTATATTTCTGTCTCTAATTATTAATGTTATTAATGTTAACACAAGCAATAAAAATGCATATCCATGTAGGCAGCTGCTCTAAATCATATTCAGTACTTTAAAAGATTCTAAAAACTAAACTACTGTTCTCATGATATAGTTATAATGATATTAATTCCAGTAATGAAAAAAATTATGGAAATGAGATTAAATTATGCTTTAAGAGAAGGAGCCTCGGTTTCTAGAGTGATGATTAACCTTGTTATAAACTACTGCCCGAAGAGACTCTGAAATAACACCTATAATCTAAGATTTTAAAATGTAATAAACGTAATATTTTAAGAGTATATTTAAAGAAGCAAACCAAAATAATCATATAATTGCAAAGTGCATGTAAAATAGTTTATTTGAATGTGAACGACCATATGTATTTCTTAATTCAAAAAAGTGGTACAGCACCAGTTCATACTTCATTTCTAGTCTGAGCCCAACTGTATTTCACATTGCATAGTGATCTTGGATAGGAACATCTACCTACAATTTACATACATGACCCATGTTACACAAAACATATATCAAAATTACATCATCCCACCATTGAAAGGCTAGACATTGACAGTTGTGGAGTATGACAGGAGATTAAATTTGTTATTGAAAATTAAAATCTAGTTGAAAAATTTACCATACCCCCAGAATTTCGTGGGATAGTGCTGACTGTGTGAGGGGCTTACTGAAATCCTCCATCGTTACCTTCCAGATTGTTAAAGAAAGAAAGAAAGAAAGAAAGAAAGAAAGAAAGAAAAAGAAATGAACAATAATTCTATTATTCAGAAATGCAGTTGCTAATTACAGATATATTCAGATCTATATTTCAATTATTCAGATTTAATCTTCCTCTTCTTTATAGGATCCTGCCCTTTGCTCTTCAGGCTTTGGGCAGAGCCCTTTTTATTTATTTATTTTTTTCATCACAATGTTTAACAGAGAGTAAACAGAAACAGGAATGTAAATTAAAATTGATTTGGTTGTTTGCTTAAACTCTTCTGGTTTAAATATTCGGGAAAAAATCATAAAGAGCAGAGATTTCAATAAAGTTTTGGAATTATCTATAAATTTTGAATTCTGAATTACCACTTATAATTTCCTAAAGCATTAAAACAGCTATATGCAAGCACACACTATACATGATGAGGTATTCTTAATCCTAAATATGGTTTTGATAGAGAACTACTGTACTTTTACAATTTCGGGATATATTTCTCACATATATATGTGAGATATATTGCAATGTTTTCCCTATAGGCAATTCAAGCAAGCAACTCCCCTCTGTCAATGTGACAAGTTCCAAGTTAGAATCAACCTTGGATGATTTGACCCAAACCAGAAGCTATCTATCCTTCAGTAGACAATGCTGATCTAAGCGCTGGCTCTGGAAATTAGTTGGATGAACTCGGTCGTCCTGCATTTAATTAGAGGTTTTCCTGGCTGGCCCAGGGAATGTCACAGGGGATATTGTGAAATAAAAATGATTCTAACTTTGAAATCACAAGATGATTCCATAAATGATAAGAAAAGTGAGAAGCCAAGTGATTGATTACACAATTCAGAATTAACAATGATGTGTAAATCTATACATTGTTCAATTACATATAAAATTAACTCAGTTATTCAAGGACCATTTACCCACTGGATAACCAATATTGGTTCTTCTCACCTTCATTATGTCTGTTGGCCATTTTACTTTTCATTAACAAAGAGGGAGAGAGTAAATAAAAAATAGGGACATACCACTTAAATTGATTTAACACTATTTGGTAGTATTAGTAAAAAAATTAAATCAAGGAGATAAAATATTTATGCAAGAGTGGATTTTCATTATTTGTACAGCTTCATTTCTCCTATGCACAGAAAATTAACAGTTGGTTTTAACTGAGCATGTTTTGGCAACACACAAGAAAGGGAGAATTATAAGTCAGAGAGGAGCATGAGAAAGAGACAAAGAAAAAGACTCCTTGACCTTTTCAGTAAAGTGAAGGTTACTTGGAATAACATAGTAGCAAGCATCTGATTTCTATTTCTACAACTTGAAGACAAAAGAAAAAGTTTAACCTAGAGCTAAACTCTAATTTAAAAAACAAAATCATATACTCAATTATTCTTCTCTAAAGTCCTGTCTTCACAGGATACTTAGGGATTATCTACCTAGAATAAGATTAATTCTCCAAGCACTTGATTCCCCTATTATTAGAAATACGGAATAAAGAATCACATAACCTAAGTATTACAAGAAACTCCATCACTCGAAACAGGAATCCTCTTTCCAACATCTCTTGTTCCCCAGTTATTCTGTGTGTGCCTGAACAAAGACAGACCCATCAGCCCACTCCATTCAAAAACAGCAAAGTGTTGTAAAAAGTCCCAACTTTGGAGACAGGAAGACTCTATTCCCATACTAAATCTGCCAACTACTGGCTGTATGACTAGAAAAAGCCTCATTTACTTTGTTTGCCTCATTTTTAGAAAAAAAAGTCTCTTCTGTGTGTTGAAAAGATTATATGAAATCATGCAGGGAAATGCACCTTGCAAAGTGCCAGGCACTGAATATTTATTTACCTTCCTTAGTCCTGAAAAATACCTGCTCAGGTGACAATCAACTTTGCTTTCTTTAAAAAAAAAAACTAGGCAAACAAAAAAATCTTTATGATGTGCTCTTAGGTATAAAAGTTGAGTAACAAATACTCATTTTGCATTTACTCAAATTGGAGAAAATCTAACATCAAACAAACAGCTTTAGGGGCCTGAGTTGAAAACTTTTGGGGCTGAATGGAATCAGATCCTCAAAATAACTGGAAGTATGTAATATGTAGCACATGATCTAAAATTTTCACTAGGAGAGCCTTAAAGAGCTATCTTATTTTACCTCTTTCCTTGTTAGACTTGATGTTTTATTTCACAGATTCATGGACTATTAAAAGCTAGAAAGAATTCAGAATTTTAGCCCAATCTCTTAAAGCCAAAGATACTGAAGCCCACAGCCTGGGAAGCCTGGCTTCCTCGTCTTCCCCCACTTGATGTCATCAGAACTGCCCCGAACCTCACCTCCAAATTCTTTCTAGCAGAATGAGCAGGTAAAAACCAAACCTGCAGAGAATGATTCTATAATCCTAAAACAGGCTTGCAGCCAAACCAAATCAGTGTCTCTGATAAAACACAAAACACTAGCACAGAGAACTGAAGACTAATAGGTAAGATGAAAATTTAAATATCTGACAAAATTGGTTTTTTGCTTTTTAATTTTTAAATCCAAAATAACATTTTCATATGTAATATCGCAGAATAAAAAAAATACTTGCCATTTCAAATGCACTCTGAAAGTGAAAAGTTAAATCAACTATATAAGATTCGAAGAGACTAATTCATTCACATGAAGACTTTGTAATGTTTATCCTTTGGTCAAAAGTTAACTGATGCACCACTTTTACTTTTCTACTATAATAAATGGAGAATACATCCTCATTAAATTACAATCATATAAAAAACTAATATACATTTGGGTTAAAACATTCCAGACTAAAAATACGTAAAATTTCAATGTCTGTTTATTAATCTTCACTATGTCCTGGCTAGAAACCAAAAACAAAAAAAAGGTCTGGAAAAAGAATACATTCAGATGAGCAGAGGTTGAATATAAGAAGTTGCACTGTCCTTACATCAGCTGGTATAAATAATATATGTTTTACCTGAATATTTACTATGTTTATGGAGTATGAAATACTATGATTAAATTATTGATGGATTTTTTTTGACATGCCAATATGAAACACATGCATGTTTAAACATGTTTATAATAAAGCATGTTGTCCCATTATATCAATGTACATTTGGCATTTACATTAGAAATAGACCAGCATCTGCATTACATTATAACGCACAAGGGTTCCAGAGAGCCATTTTCACTTGGGGGTTAGCTTCTATTCATTTACTTGATCTTTTACAGAGAGCAGGATGCAAAATTATTCCAATATGTATCTACTCTAAGGAATATATGCTGGTGGAAAGGCTTTGTTCTGCATTATGTTAGCACAAATCACAGTGAGCAGATCCAAAGACCTTTCTTCTCCTGGAAAAAAGAAACCTGAAAACACTCAGCATTTTTGAGTACTTTCCTGTGTATGTTTGTGTATGTATGCATGTGTCTTTTTTCAATCAAAATGTTTACTCATTTTTTTTCAAAAAGCATTACACTCACTGTAGAAAATTGGGGGGGAAATCAAAAAAATACAAAGCAGAGAGAGAACATCACCAAATTCCAACAATAAAGACAGCTACCATTCGCATCTTGGTTTTTTCGCTCTTTTTTGTTTCAGTGAATTTCTTTTAATAGCACAAAAAGGACTTCCTTGACTCCAAAGTCTTCATGCTGTAAATGGGATACCGTTACTTGATTCATCAGTTAATAACAAATGTAAGTAATGTTTATTTTCTGTGGAGTTGAATGTAGACACGTTCTCCTTGAGGAACTGCAAAGAACCTATCCTACTTTTTCCGGGAAAAGAGTTTTGTAAAGTAGGAACACGGTGGGAAGAAAGGCAGGAAGGATGTTTGCAAGCGCCGCTTACCTCATCATCATCGGCGTCGTACTGGGCATAGTGCTGTTCCAGCAGCTCTCTCTGGCGCCTTTCTTGTTCCAGCGTCTGGCTTATCAACTGGGCAACCTCACTCACTTGTCCTGGCTTTTCTCGCCCAATAACAAATCTGTAGGAAGGTGAAAGGAGACTAATACAGTAAGACTCTCCAGGCAGAAAGGAGCGCTAAGAAAAAGTAACTAAGCTTGATAGTTCATCATGGTCCATCAAGGCTCAAGAACATAATATCACAACACACTCTAAATGGTATGCCTGGGCGGGAAGGGGAGGTTCGCTGAGCAACTGAACAGGTTACTCCAGACACAGCCCAAAGGAAAAGAAAGGGGAAAGGTAAAGGACAATAAACAAATTACTTTGGGAGAAGACAAAGAGATGTAATCCATTCTACAGTACTTCATACATTTTTGATGCCCTACAAAGCGGAAGCAAACTCATAATTTCCCATACAATTGGACTTGAGAATCATTTCCACAATACTGTCCTCTTTACAATGCAAAAACTGCTTCAAAAATAAGCCTTAGGTGGGTAAGTGAAGAGGGGCATTAACTTTTGCTAAGTTACTATAACTTTGGAGATACAAAAAAGAAGGGGAAAGAAAAGAAAAACTAAAGGAGAGGTGATAAATTTAAAAATTCACTTTTGGAGAAAGAGGCGCAATGAGGAAGGGTGTGGTTTCAAGAAATAAAGGGACAAGGGAAATATCTGTTCATATTAATTACTGTAAGAAAAAAAGTATAAAGTAAAAAGAAGGGAAGTCATTTACTTATCGCAAGCTACAGTTACTTATGATACATCCTTATCAATACTATGTGTCTGGCTCAACAAATTAATATTCACTTCTTTACATCTTTTCACACTAATATATGGCTATTTTTCTAAAAATATATGAGTAGTACACATGATTTAGATTTAGTTTCTAGATATCATTTAATTTCATTATTTTGGATGTGTCTGTTTAATCTTGTTTCTATACTTAGAACTGATGCTTTCCTCTGATTACAATAGATTGCTATGTTTGACCATAAGTTTAAATGAAATATACCACCATTCTCTGTACAAATGCACTAAAAGTCAAAATTTTTATACTTAGATGTTAGTAATTGTCTTCATAGCAGTATTTTTATGTAGTTTCAAACAGGATTCTGAAATCTTGCTCAGGTGCTCATTTATCACTTGACTTTTTTTCCTAGGGGATCAACTATAAGTAGAATTTGTAACTTCTCTAATTTCCATCCTTATTCATCCTATAATTTACATATAATAAAATACATCTATTTTAAATGTGCAATTTGATAAGTCTGACTAATGTATAAAACTGTAATCACCACATCAACAAAGATATAGAAAATGTCTATCAACCTAAAATATCCCATTTCCTTTTCTGGTAAATCCTCCTCACCCTGGGCCCATATTAGATTTGTTTTTTCTATAGTTTCATAAAAATAGAATCACAGAGTGTCTCACTTCTTTGGCTCCCCATAATGTTTTGGAGACTTATCCATGCTGTTTCAAGTATCAGTAATTCATTCCTTTTTATTATTCCTGGTACCAGATGTACTACATTTGGCTTACCTATTCTATTGATGGATAGTTGAGTTACATTTTGGATATTATGGGCAAAGTTACTGTAAACATTTGTGTGTGTGCAAACCTTTGTGGGGACATGGATTTTCATTTCCCTTAGACAAATAACTAATAGTGGAATTAATGTTGTATGGTAGTATATGCTCAGCTTTTAAAGAAATAGCTAAATGCGTTTTTGAAGTCGTGGCACCATTTTATATTCCTACTAGCAAAGCATGAAAATTACAGTTGCTTTACCTCCTCATCAACACTTAGTTTCGTCTTTTAACCTTACACTTTAAACCTTATAATGGTTTTAATTTCCAATGCTTTGATGACCAATTATAATGTATCTTTTCATGCACTTATTGACCATTCATATATCTTTTCCAGTGAAATACCTTTTCAAATCTTTTGCCAATTAAAAAAAAAAAAACTGGTTGTCTGGCTTTTTACTATTGAGCTGTAATGGTTCTTTATATATTCTGGATGCATATCCTCATCTATCTATACTCTAAATAACAAAATACACATAGATACATACAAATAATGCATGTATATCTGTCTGTCTGATTTATTATCTTCTCCCAATCTGTGGTTTACCTCTTAATTTTCTTAATTGTGTCTTTCAAGGAAGTCCAATTTATCATTTTTTAAAAGATTTGTCCCTTTTGTTTCCTCAGAAATCTTTGCCTCATTTAAGATAGCTAAGATTTTTCCTATTTTTCTTCTAGAAGTGTTAATGTTCTGATTTTATCTTACATCTTTATTATCTTTCAAATTAATTTCCATGCATGATATTTGATAAAGGTAGAGTTTCATTATTTTCCAAATAGATAACCAGCTGTTTTAACACCATTTGTTGAAAAAAACTATTCAATACTGCCACTGAATTACTTCAGCACATTTGTTGAAAATCGGTTGACTATATACCTGTGGGCTGATTTTTGGACTTTTCCAATCTATTCTATTGGTGTATTTATCCTTGTGCCAATACCACACTGCCTCGATTACTGTATAGTAAATCTTGAAACTAGGTGGTGTGAATTTTCCAACTCTGTGTATCTTTTCCCAAATTATTTTGACTACTCTTATAAGTTATCTGCATTTTAATATAAATGTTATAGTCAGCTTATCAATTTCTTTTAAAAGCCCACTGATGTTTGATTTGGGATTGCTTTGAATCTATAGATCCATTTGTGGAAAACTGAAATCCTAATATTGAGCTGATCCATGAAGATGGTGCATGTCTGTATTTATTTAGGTTTTCTTTACTTTCTTTCAGTAATACGCTCCAGTGCTCAGTGTAAGGTTGTGGCTATGGTTTGTTAAATCTACCTCTATTCATGCTTTTTCAAGTTATTGTAAGTGGTATGGATTTTTAAATTTGTTTCTGATTGTTTCTAGAATGGAGATAAAATTGATTTTTGAATTTTGGCCTTGTATTTTGTGACTTTGCTAAACTCACTTATTAATCATAGATTTTTAGAGATTCCTTAGAATTTTTCTATATATAAGATCATACCCACTATGAAGACATTTTTATTTCTTCTTTCTTTCTTTCTTTCTTTCTTTCTTTCTTTCTTTCTTTTGGAGATATTCAGTTTCTATGATGGAAGGTACATAAAGTCTCTAATATGCCTAACTAATCTAGACATATAATGACTATCTTGAATTCATTATATTTTTGGTTAAAAGTCAGAAATGATATATAAACATAAAGCAATTAATAAACTCATATCCTCAAATGATAGATTTAGGAAAACCTAGATTGACCCTTTATGTTTCTTCAAATGCATACCAAAGTGGGGTTTGAGGGAGTATCACTTACCTACTAGAAAGCTGACAGGAGCTTGAAGGAAGCAATTAATGTACCAAACACTATTAATGGAGAATAGTAGCCAAGCTCAAAGTAAAAGGTAAATAAGAATTCACATTCACTTAAGTCATCAACTCTTTAAACTCATTTGAAAATTACATTGTCAGATCTTTCAGTTGAACAGTTTTCCCTAAGAATGCAGGAGTTTATTTCCTCTGCAAGGCAAGTATTTAAAATTACTCTGATCACAATTCAGGGAGAGAAACAGATAAGATTTGGTTCACTTGCCAATGAGTTGGAACCAGTGCTGATGGTTCTAGAGGTGAATGAAGGAGTCATTGGTGAGAAATTTTAAAGTAGAAAATTATTTTTAAGGCCCAAATTACAATATTAGAGTATATCATATATATTAAATTATATAATTATATAATAAATCAAAATTCCAATACAATGTGCAAGCTTTTTCCTGTCCTCAAAACATGATCTCTAATTCCAACCTGGAATTACTTGTGATACTAAAACTAAAACAAAAAAAACAAAAAACCTCCCCCCCAAATATGTGTATAATCAACGTTTCAGAGTAAATAAGAATCGTTCCATACTACATAAGAAACCAGCATTTTAAACAAGAAGGCATAGTTGCTCAAATCACAGCATGGCTTTCTGAATTTGCCCTACAATTTAACATTATTCACTATTTTCCCAATATTAGTCTGTATTCAAAATTACTTTACAGTCTGAAAAAATAAAAGTGATTTGTAATTGTACATAAAATAGACAATCCATCTCATGAAATACACTTTTTAAAGTGTTATATTAAAGTACATGTCTTCATTCAGGCAGCTATTTGGGGTAGCATTATAGCACTTAGCTACACACATCTTTAAAACCTTATAATCTAGTATAATTTATAATTCATATATGCAGTAGAAGAATGTCATCTTGATAAGTATGGTGCAGAGCGAAAGCACCCAGAAGTGGAACTAAACTAATCTGCATGCCTGATTTTTCCCTCATGTGATAACTGGCATCTACTCCATGTGTCTAAAGGAGCAATAAAAGAATAATAGATGGTATAGGGGCGCTTGGGTGGCTCAGTCAGTTAAACATCCAACTCTTGGTTTTGGCTCAGGTCATGATCTCACATTTTGTGAGTCAGAGCCCTGCATGGAATTCCTAGATGACAGCACGGATCCTGCTTGGGATTCTCTCTCTTCTTTGCTCTCTGCCCCTCCCCAGGCTCTCTCTCTCTCCCTCTCAAAGTAAATGTTTTTTAAAGTTTTATTTACTTTTGAGAGAGACAGAGCATGAGCAGGGGAGGGGCAGAGAGAGAAACAGAGAGAGAGAGAAAGAGAGAGAGAGAGAGAGAGAGAGAGAATCCAAAGTAGGCTTAGGCTCTGAGCTGTCAGCACAGAGCCCGATGAGGGGCTTGAACCCCTGGGTTATGACCTGAGCTGAAGTTGGTCACTTAACAAACTGAGCCACCCAGGCCGCCCAATAAATAAACTTTTTTTAAAAATGTGGTACAGACATGAAAGGATGTTAGGCACTATTACTATTCTGAGGAAAGTGATAAAATCTCCCACTTGGAAAATGTGTAACATTCAAATTACCTTTCTATATGTTCTCAAATATCTGGTCCGTTTTTAAGGTGTCTTTATAAATATGGACTCCTGTATCTGTGTGTGTACAATATAGCACATGTAGAATTGGGCAGAAGATGCAAATTTTAAAGTAAGGTTATTATTTTAATTATGAGTTTGCACTATAGATATGCTGTGATAGTTTAGGGGTTAAAAGTGTCTGTAAAAGGGAGAAAAGGTTTTGACAGGACAAATTCACTAAGCCATAAACATGACAGTATGACCAGCTCTGTGACCTTGAATGTATTAACATTTCTAATCCTCTGTTCCCATATTGTAATAAAATGAATGTAACTCAAATATTATGTAATACATATAAAAAGATTAACTAAGGACCTAGTGCCTAGAGAGTATTTAACAAATGTTTACTGTTGTTTTTACCTGGATAATGTATTAATAGCTAGATAGAGTTGAACACCTTTAAAAGTACTATCCGTGCACCCTGTCCCAGTTACCTCTTATTTGAATCACACTAGATTTGAAAACAGAGTAGTTTTTTGAGAATCAACCACAGTAAAGATAAAATATCTGCACTAAAGTGTGTTCTGAGAAACTTAATTTCAGTTACCACTGAAATATAAAAGTATACATTATATGCTCACTTTAAATTGAAATTTTTCAGTCTTCGAAAATGTAACAATTAATAAAGTCAGCAACAATCAGTCCCTCTAAACATGTGACCAAATCAACTGATATTTACCCAGTTTTGGTTTATATTTTAGATATTGTCTCCAACTGAAATGACAGGCATGTAGTCAAATCATCCAGTTAAATCATCTGTATTTTTTCTTGTTACTATCTAAATTTGTTTACTTTGCTTAACATTCAAATTACCTTTCTATATGTTATTAAATGTTTGGTCTTTTTATTTTTAGCTATAAAGCATGAGATAACGGAAGCCAAACTGTAATGGATATTTAAATTAAAAGTTGGGTATTTACTAAGGTTATAATTGACAAATAAAGGCTAAAACTAAAATATAGAATTAGGATTTATGTGTTCAGCATGGCTTTTATCTGGTGTTTCAAACAATCATCTTGTTTTGATGTGAATTATTTTAGTAAGAACTGCCCCCTCTCCCCCTCAGGCTGAGATACAAGAGGTAAAGACAGATAAATCAGGTTTCCTTTTTCTTTTCATCTATTATCAGACCAAGCCATGTTCATGCACTGTCCCTTAGAGTTCAGATGACGAGATTACACAGGTTTCATCTGATTAGTTTATTGAATTCTCTGGTGAGCTGTCAAACAAAAACTAAACAACTATAAAATTGCATTTACAATTTGCTGAATTGAAATCATAAAGATCCTACATGTTCAGTGTAAATGATGTGAGAGGTTATGTTGAAAACTGATGAGTTGTGAGTGTCTTGTTTTTCAGACATGTTATTCCAATAAAAGTGATATACTAGTCAAAAATAGCACTTAACTGATGTCAAAACTTAAAAATTTTTCACGTAGAATGAAGCAAGTCGGTAAAATGAAAAGCCATAATAGGATATAGTTATTAGTTTTCATATAATCAATTCTTTCATTAAGATTTTTAACAAATATTTATTTTGCACACAACAAAAACCTACAAGATGTATTTTAAAAACAAGAAAAGTAGATCCATAACATCTCTTCTCATTATACTGGAGTCTTGGATCACAAGGTCACATGATACTTTTAAACATTTTTGTAGAAAATGTCTCATTTTTTTGTTTGATCACATTTTATGGCCTTACTCTGAACTTGACAGCTTTGAAAATACTTGACTTAATTGTTTTCACTAAGATTTGTGTTACTATCTAGAGGCAAAAGTCCTACACAACCAAGGTTTTGACTCTTTTTGTACTTGGATACTCTTACGTATTTCTCCTTTCTATATTGGGATTTGGATTAATATAATAATACTTTTGATTTAACATTAACATTTTTTTTAATTCATCTAGGAAAATGTTTGCTCTTAAAAGCTAGACCTTGCTCAGGGGCACCTGTGTGGCTTAGTTAGTTAAGCACCAGACTTTGGCTCAGGTCATGATCTTACAGTTTGTGAGTTTAAGCCCTTCGTCGGGCTCTGTGTTGACAGCTCAGATCCTAGAGCCTGCTTCGGTTTCTGTGTCTCCCTCTGTCTCTGCCCCTGCCTGCTCACACTCTACCTTTCTCTCTCTCTCTCAAAAATAAATAAACGTCAAAAAAAAAAAAAAAAAAAAGCTAGACCTTTCTCTGACTGACTTATTTCACTTAGCACAATACCCTCCAGTTCCATCCAAGTTGCTGCAAATGGCAGGATTTCATTCTTTCTCATTGCCAAGTAGTATTGCACTGTATATATAGACCACATCTTCTTTATCCATTCATCAGTTGATGGACATTTGGGCTCTTTTCATAATTTGGTTATTGTTGAAAGTGCTACTATAAACATTGGGGTACATGTGCCCCTACGAATCAACACTCCTTCATATGTTTTCACTCATATGTGGAACTTGAGAAACTTACCAGAATACCATGGGGTAAAGGGAAGGAGAAAAAATAGTTTCAAACAGAGAGGGAGGCAAACCATAAGAGACTCTTTTTTTTTTTTTTAAACGTTTTATTTATTTTTGAGACAGAGAGAGACAGAGCATGAACAGGGGAGGGGCAGAGAGAGAGGGAGACACAGAATCTGAAACAGGCTCCAGGCTCTGAGCCATCAGCACAGAGCCCGACGCGGGGCTTGAACTCATGGACCGCGAGATCGTGACCTGAGCTGAAGTCGGAGCTTAACTGACTGAGCCACCCAGGCACCCCCATAAGAGACTCTTAAATACAAAGAACAAACTGAGGGTTGACTGGGGGGGCGCTGGGAGAGGGGAAAATGGGTGATGGGCATTGAGGAGGGCACTTGTTGGGATGAGCACGGGGTCTTGTATGTAAGTGATGAATCCCGGGAATCTACCCCCGAAGCCTAGAGCACACTGTATACACTGTACATTAGCTAACTTGACAATAAATTATATATATTTTTTAAAAAGCTAGCCTTTAAATATCTAGATCTGAAATATTTAAACTTAAGTGTAAGCATTACTTCTTGAAATGAATGTTCTATCTAACCAAGTTCTAATTATAAAAACTTTTTTCTGCCACTATATTTCAATATAGTAGTTGAATTTCAAAAGTAGTTGAATTCTTAAAAAAAAAACAAAAACAAAAACAAAAAACATTGCCTAACCCATGCTACTTCAAGGACTATACACTATGTAATAGGTATAAACTTAAATATGTTCTAAAAGTGACGTTTCTCTATTTTAAAGTTAGCTTTGATGTTTCAGGCTTAAATATTTACACATACAACAATTTAAAATAAAATATTTTAAGGGGCGCCTGGGTGGCTCAGTCGGTTAAGCGGCGGACTTCGGCTCAGGTCATGATCTCGCGGTCCGTGAGTTCGAGTCATGATCTCGCGGTCCGTGAGTTCGAGCCCCGCGTCGGGCTCTGTGCTGACAGCTCGGAGCCTGGAGCCTGTTTCGGATTCTGTGTCTCCCTCTCTCTGACCCTCCCCCGTTCATGCTCTGTCTCTCTCTGTCTCAAAAATAAATAAACGTTAAAAAAAAATTAAAAAAAAAATAAATAAAATATTTTAAGTGTTAATCTGTAAAAATTGGCATCAGAAAATGTCTCATTAAGCCAAAGTCCCCTTTAAAACAATTTTTTGATATCTCCACTCTTTTTTTTAATTTGTTTTAAATGTTTGTTTGTTTATTTATTTATGTTTATTTATTTTTGAGAGAGAGAGAGACAGAATGTGAGCAGGGGAAGGGCAGAGAAAGAGAAGACATAGAACCTGAAGCAGGCTCCAGGCTCCAAGCTGTCAGCACAGAACCAAATGTGGGGTTTGAACTCATGACCTGGGAGATCATGACCTGAGTGATCATGACCTGAGCCGAAGTTAGACACTCAACCAACTGAGCCACCCAGGTGTCCTGAAATCTCCACTGTTTTTAATCTTCTTTCTATCACCAGTGGTTGTTGACTACATACATATATATATATATATATATATATATATATATATATATATATACACACACACACACACAAACATATATTTATATGTATATACACATTTACAAAATATATTTATAGATATGCATTTATAATATATATTATAGTGTATTTATAGTATATATTATATTTATAGATATACATTTATAATACATATTATATTATATTTATATTATATATTATAATTATATATTATACATTATACACACACACACACACACATACATATAATTTAGAAGTTATAATATCTATGGTCCCAGATACATAGTAGCTGCTCTTCTTGTCTGACTGCAAGGGAGTAATAATTTAAACACAAAATCTACAAGAACTGAGAATTCCCATGAACATGGTGGTGCCCTCACTGCCCTCCATTACAAATGACACTCCGTTATGCACAATTATAAAATCAAGACTCTGAGAAAAAGTGACACTCTCAATTTCTCTTTGTGCTATAATGGCAACAAAAACCTCATCTTAAAATGATGTGAATGAAGCAAAACATTTCAAGATTTAATGCATTTCAAATGGAAATCTCAGATATACCAATTAAGTAAAGATTTTCTTTTAGTTTTCATATTTAGAAATTACATGTCCATTGCACTACTCTAAAGGATATAAAATGCTGATTCAAAGGGGCATACGCACCACAATGTTTAAAGCAGCATTATCAACAATAGCCAAACTATGGAAAGAGCCTAAATGTCCATCGACTGACAAACAGATAAAGAAGATGAGGTATACATACACCATGGAATACTACTCAGTCATCAAAAAGAATGAAATCTTGCCATTTGCAACAATGTGGATAGAACTAGGGTGTAATATGCTAAGTGAAATAAGTCAATCAGAGAAGGACAAATACAGTATGATTTTACTCATATGTGGAATTTAAGAAAAAAAACAGATAAACATTGGGGAAAGGAAGGAAAAATAAAATAAGATAAAAATAGGGAGGCAAACCATAATAGACTCTTCCATATAAGGAACAAACTGAGGGCTAATGGAGGGGAGGTGAGTGGGAAGATGGGCTACATGGGTGATGGGCATTAAGGAGAGCACTTGTTGGGCTGAGCACTGGGTGTTATATGCAAGCAACAAGTCACTAAATTCTACTCCTGAAACCAATAGTACGCTATATGTTAACTAACATATATAAAAATAAATAAATAATTACATACATACATACAAACTAAGGTAAACAACTCAGAGAATATTGGTCCTAGAATAGAATGTAAATGTTATAAGAAATTATATAGCAAAAAAGGAAAGGCAGAAAGAATAGGAAGTAGCTAAGAATATGAGTGCACTAAATTTGCTTACCTTTTTATTGTTTTATTATTTAAGAATTTATTTGATGTTTATTTATTTTTGAAAGACAGATACAAAGCATGAGTGGGGGAGAAGCAAAGAGAGGGAGACACAGAATCTGAAGCAGGCTCCAGGCTATGAGCTGTCAGTGCAGAGCCTGATGCGGGGCTCAAACCCACGAATCATGAGATCATGACCTGAGCTGAAGTCTGATGCTTAACTGACTGAGTCACCCAGTCTCCCCTGCTTATCTTTTTAAAGTGGTAAATTAATGATTATTTTATCTAAATAATAAATCTAAAAATAGGAGCTGAATGATAAAAGAATCCAGTTTTTAGCTTCATCCAACAGGACAAAATTGGAAAGCAATAAGGATATTATAATCCCACATGTGTAAGAATGTACATGTATCTGAAATATCTGGAATGACATACACCAAACTGTTAATAGTGATTTCTTTGGGGAATTGGATCCATGTGTGAGAGTGTGTGTGTATGTGTAGGTGGGGAGGTGGTCTCAGGCAAGGAAAACAGTAGACTTTTACCTTTACCTACTCAGTACTGCTTGATTTTTTTTTTTTTTTTTGGACAAGTATGCCTTATTTTCACAATATAAAAACATTAAACAAATAACAGTAAAAAAAAAAAAAAAGGCGGTGGGGCGTGAGGGCACCCGGGTAGCTTAGTTGGTTGAGAGTCAACTCTTGATTTCAGCTCAGGCCATGATCCCACGGTCGTGGGATCAAGTCCTGCTTCAGGCTCTGTGCTCAGCACAGAGCCTGCTTAAGATTCTCTCTTACTCAGGGGTGCCTCAGGGGCTCAGTAAGTTAAACATCTGCCTCGGGTTCAGGTCATAATCTCATGGCTCATGAGTTCAGGACCCATATCGGGCTCTGTGCTGACAGCTCAGAGCCTGGAGCCTGCCTGCTTTGGATTCTGTGTTTCCCTTTCCCTCTGCCCCTCCCCTGCTCATGCTCTGTTTCTCTGTCTCTCTCTCTCCCAAAAATAAAAAAAAATAAAAACATTAAAAAAAATTATTTCCTTCTGTCCCTCTCCCTGCTCTCTCTCTCTCTCTCTCAAGTAAACAAAAAAGAAATTACATGTCCAGGTATGAATCCAAAATATCAAGTGCATATTTATTTAAAAACCTCATCATTCATTTATATTTTTCTTTTGAGTGTTCTAACCTTTCCAAAATGGACAGGGCAATATTTAAGACCTTCAGATTAATTCATTTTTTATTATGTGTGACTACAATTCCTCCAAAATCCTCACCTCCAAAGTGCCATATGGCTCAGTGTCAAAAAGTCATTAAAAACATATGCTAGGGGTGCCTGGGTGGTTCAGTCAGTTAAGTGTCTGACTTCGGCTTAGGTCATGATCTCACAGTTCGTGGGTTCATGCCCCACGTCGGGCTCTGTGCTGACAGCTCAGAGCCTGGAGCCTGCTTCAGATTCTGTATCTCTCTCTCTCTCTCTCTCTCTCTCTCTCTCTCTCTGCCCCTCCCCTGCTTGTGCTCTGTCTCTCTCAAAAATAAAATAAACATTAAAAAAAAATTTTTAAAGCAAAAAAAACAAAAACAAAAAAAACATACGCTAGGGATAAAGCATGATGAATGCATAGTTATTGATCATATAGCAGTACCTGGAAGAAAACATTTAAAGTTTAACGTAAATGGCCCTGAAAAACAAATACACCATGTATTATTAGAAATTTCTCATACTGAAGCACACTCTCCTGTAACATCAATTTCCTATAACTGCTGTCCTCCAGTACTAGGATGGCTGTCTGCAGTAAAAAGAATACCTAAGTCTTTTCCTAGAGTCCACTCTTTCAAATGCTTTGCAATTGTTACTATGTCTTCTTAAAATTTTCTGTTTTAGGCAAAAGTTGGCAGAATCTTTAATTTTTATATATAGAAGGAAACAGTGTTTAGACCTTTCACTATCCTGGTCAGTCTTTCCTAAATAATCTCAAATGTTTCAGGGTTCTTCTGAAGATAGGGTATGCAACATTAAACAAATACATTTTATTGTGGTATAACGTTAATTAGTCTGTCCGTCCATCCATCCATCCAACCAGTTATTGATCACTACGTAACAGGCAGCCTCCGAGATGGATCCAAGTGATCTCTGGCTCCTGATGTTCGAGTCTTGTGTAATTCTCTCCCCTTGAGTATAAGAGGGACTTGTTAACTCACTTTTATCAAACAAAATACAAAACTAATGGAATGTCCCTTTGGATATTAAGTTATAAAAAGATGACAGATTCCATCTTGGGTACTGTCTTGGGTCACTTCCTCTGGGAAATTCAGTCTCCATGTTGGGAGGCATCCCTGTAGGGAGGCTCTCAGGAAAAAACTAGGAAATAGATCCCAGAAACTGTGTTGTTTCAAGTCACAAAATTTTGAGGCAATATGTTTTACAAGAATAGGTACACTAAGTCATTTACATAATAGTACACAAGATTCGAAAGGTCCCACTTAAAGCTGGAGACCCCCAAAAAAGGGTTCTTAAAATTATATCGCAAATCCATGACTGAATAAGGAAAAGGGTCCAGACAAGAACTTAATATAGATTTTTTTTTCTGGTAAAAAATTAATAATAAAATGTTTTTTTTACATAAAAGTATACAGCACAATAACACATACGCACTGCTGAGGAAGTTCGGTTTGATTGCATTTGCCTTTCCTAAGTAGACACTGTCCTCCTTTCCAAATCACCATCACCATCAACATACTTAGTTAGCATGGTGCTTTTTAAATTAATCAGAACTGTTAGCATACGTTTAAAAAAATCTGTTTTATTGAAGTCAAATTTACATATAATAAAAGTCACCAAATTTATTTTGTATGAGTTTTCACAAATACACACACACACACACACACACACACACACACACACACAGCTGTGTCACAAATACAATAACCACAGTATAGCACAATTTCATTGCCTCAAAAATATTCCCTCTTAAATGTCTGCCTTCTTTTGGTCAATATAATAGCTCTGTCAGTCAAATATTATGTTGAATATATTGGTAATTTGTTTCTTTGTATTGCAAAGTAATATTTCATTACACAGGAATACAATACAATTTGTATATCCTTTATCAGTTAAAGGACATTTGAGTTGTTTCTAGCTCTTATGAACAAGGCTCCTATGAACATGTAAGTATGAGTCGTTTGGGTAGATATATGTTTTTATTGTTCTTGAATACATAGCTAAGAATAGAATTGCTGGCTGGTATGGTAAGTACAAGCTTAGCTTTATAAGAACCTGCCAAACTGTTCTGCAAAGTGGCTGTGCTATTTTGCATTCCTGCTGGCAATGAATGAATGTTAAATCTGCTCCACATCCTTGTCAATGCATAGTATTATCAGTCTTTTAAATTTCAGCCATACTAGTGGGTGTGTAGTAGCACCTCATTCTGGATTTAATTTGCATTTCCCCAATGATTAATGATGTTGAGCAGTATTTCATGTGTCTAACTGTAGATCTTCCTTGGTAAAGTGTCTCTTTAATTGATTTGCACATTTTTAATAGGGCTATATATCATCTTATTGAATTATAAAAGTTCTTCATATCTTCTAAATAAGAGCCCTTTATCAGATAATTGTTGTTGCAAATATTGTCTTTGGCTTGCTTTTTCATTTTCTTAATGGTATTTTTTGAACAAATGTTTTAAATTTTGATGTAGTTTAATTTATCATGTCTTTCTTTTCTATTTTTTGCTTTTGTGTCTTAACAGATCTTTGATTAACCCAAGGTCATAAAGATTTTTTGCCTGTTGTCTAGAAATTTTATAGTTTTAGCTGTTGCACTTAGATCTACGATCTTGAATTAATTTTTGTATATGCTGTGGGGCAAAGGTCAAGTGTTTTTGTTTTTTATAAATGTGGTTATTCAATTGTCCCAGCACCATTTGTTGAAAAGACTATAATTTCCCCCACTGAATTACTTTGGTACATTTGTCAAAACTCAATTGTTTGTGTCTATGCATGTATATGTTGGAACTCTCGTTTCTGTTCCATTAATCTATATTTCTATCCTTATGCCTACACAAGACTGCTGTGATTAGTGTAGCTTTGAGGCAGCGAAAGTTCTCCAAATTTGTTCTTTGTCAAAAATATTAATTTCTACAAAAAATCTTATGGAGATTTTCACTAAGATTGTGCTTAGTATGCAGATTTGGAAAACATTGAAATTTTAACAACACTGAGTATTCTGATCCATGAACATGGTCTATTGATTCATTCATTGAGGTTGTCTTTATTTTCTCTCAGAAACATTTTGTTGAAGTCATCAACATATCATGTCAGGTATTAAATATTTCATGTTTTGATGCTATCATAAAAGTTGGGTTTTTTTTTCAGTTTATTTATTTTGAGAGAGACAGAGACAGTGTGAGTGGGGGAGGAGCAGAGAGAGAGGGAGAGAGAAAGAATCCCAAACAGGCTCTGTGCTGTCAGTGCAGAGTCCCAAATCAGGCTTGAACTCACAAAACCATGAGATAATGACCTGAGCTGAAAACAAGTGTTGGAGGTTTAACCAACTGAGCCACCCAGGCACCCCACAAAAGTTGGCTGTAATCTGAATTTTCATTTTTTGTTGTTGTTGCTAGTATACAGAACAGAACTGATTTGTGTACATCAACCTATTCCCTGTAATCTTGTTTGACTCACTTATTAGCAGCATCCTTCATAGATTCCTTGGTATTTTCTACAGAGATGAACATGTTGTCTATGAATAAAGGGTTTTACTTCTCCCTTTTCAATCAAAAATGTTTGCCATTTCTTACTGTTGCCTCAGTGACCTAGCTATGACCCATAGCACAATGCTGAATAGAAGTGGTGAAAGTGGACACTCTTAAATTGTTCTTATACTAGGGGCGCTTGGGTGGCTCAGTCAGTTAAGCTGCTGACTTCGGCTCAGGTCATGATGTCGCAGTCCGTGAGTTCGAGTCCTGCGTCGGGCTCTGTGCTGACAGCTCAGAGCCTGGAGCCAGTTTCAGATTCTGTGTCTCCCTCTCTCTGACCCTTCCCTGTTCATGCTGCCTCTCTCTGTCTCAAAAATAAAATAAATAAACGTTAAAAAAAATTAAAAAAAAATTGTTCTTATACTAAAGAGAAAGCATTTGTCTCCCATCATTAAGTATGATATTAACTATAGGTTTTACATAAATGCTATTTATTACTATGAGGAAATTCCCTTATGTTTCAAATTTCCTGAGAGTTTTCTGTGGCCTACATCTACTGAAATGAGTATATGATTATTCTCCATTTTTCTATCAGTATGGAAAATTCCATAGGTTGAATTTCAAACATTAAATCAAACATGATTCCCCTCCCCCCCAAAAATGTCTCTTAGCCATAATGTATTATCCTTTTTGTATATTTCTGACTTTAACCTGTTAAAATTTTATTAAGGACTTTAGTATCTACATTCATGAAAAATATTGGCAGTAATAATTTTTATTTTAAATGTCTTTTTCTCACTTAAATGGTAATGCTGGCCTCATAAATATAGCTGAGATGTGTCCCCTCTTCTACGTTCTGGAAGAATTTGTATAGAATTCATGTTATTTCTCTCTCTAATGTTTGGTGAGATTCACCAATGAAACAAACTGGAACCGGAATTTTCTTTACTGGAAAGCTTTAACTCTGAATTCATCTTCATGTGTACAAACACACCCATACACACACTATTTTTTCTTGAGTGAGCTTTGGTACTTTCTGATAGTATTGTCTTCAAAGAACTTAACTATTCTAAGTTGTAGTTATCAGCATAGAGTTCTTCATAATATTGACTAATCCTTATATGTGAGGTCTGTAATGATGTCCTCTCTTTTGTTCTAATTTATATCTTCTCTGACATAAATTATCCCAAAACTTACAGATGGTTTATCTTTCCTAGTTTCTCTGAGCCAAGAATTCAGGAGATGCTCGACTGGGCAGTTCTGCTTGGAGCTTCTCACTAAATTCAATCTAATGTTGACTGGGGCTGCAGTCACCTGAAGGCTTTACTGAGGGTAGGGATCTCATTCCAAGGTGCCCCTCTCACATGGCTGGCAACTTGGTGCTGGCTGTTAACAGGCCTAAATTCTTCCTTGTGTGAACCTCTCCAGAAGGCTGTCTGATATGGTAGCTGGATTTCTCCAGAGCTGGTGATCCAGAAATCCAAGGCAGAAGGTATAGGTATGCCTTTTATACCATACCCTCAGAAGTCACACATCACTACTTTCTTTATACTCTAATCATCAAGGCTAGTCAGGAGACAATGAGGTGGAGGACTGAACGAGAGAGGCAATACTAGGAAGAGTGGATCATCAGAGGATTACTTGATGAATACTATGTAGAAAATATGGTAATGTGATAGAAACTGACTTGGACAACATAAAAAGCTTAATACAAGAAGAACTCATTTACTGAAAAAGTGACTTTTGAGCTGAGAACTGACAAGACAGAATTAGCCAAGTAGAGATCACATGATTGTTTTTTTGGAGGAGACAGAGAATGGTACAAAGGATAATAATTTGAACATATTACATTTGATGTGCCACATGAAACTTAATTAAATTTGAAAGCCACATGAAGATCTCAAGTAGCAAGGTGAATAATTCTCAAGGTTGGATAAGAGAGGACAAACTTTAAGTAGAAAAAGGAAATAGAGAATGGGTCAGAACAGATAAAAAAGGGCCATGGCTTACAAATAAATTGGTAATATGGTTGATAAAATTGAGAAAACTCTTAGAATATATTAACAAAAACGTAAACAGATGGAGATGACAGAAAGAAGATGTTAGACAATACGGCCAAGATATCTAATCCCCATTTAATCCTGGTTTGAGAAGAGAAAACCAAGACAATGAAAAATAAATAAAGAAAATAATAAAATAATAATAGAAAAATTTCTCAAACTCAAGTGTTCAGACTGACTCCCAAGTAGAACTACACCAAACAAACAAACACAGACCTAGTTATAGCCTGATAAAAATTTCAAAAATAAAATTAAGAGGGGGAAAAATCCAAGACAGAAAACCAGACTACAAATCAGATTAATATTAAAATTCTCTTTACCAACTGTAGATATTAAAATACAACGTAAAATGTCTTCATAATACTAAAAGAAAAAGATTTTGAACCTCAAATACTATACCTAGCCATATTTCAGGGCAAAATAATCCATTTTCAGACATGCAAGCACCCTGGCAGCTATGGATGACCCAGAGGAAATCAAGAAGGCTAGAAATAAATTAAGTCAGTTTCCATTAGAACCTTTATGCTTTGAAACCCTCCCTTACAGTGACACAGATTGAATGACATAAAATTACATTTCATTTTCTATCAATTCAGTCATACTACTTGATTCTAAACTGAATAATATTTTCATAAGCATAACATTATAAATACTGCCTATTGGTTTTAACTTTTTGAATGAATTTATAGAAAAACTACCCATGACAATTGTAGCTATGTATTAGAAAGTAAATGTTATAAACTCTTGCAAAAGTTTTTAACTGAAAAAAAAAAAACCCTGCTAGGTGAAAGCTTTACAACAAGCAATTATTAAATTTTCATCTAAAAGTGAAAAATCAAGATATGAAGAAATGATTTATATTGGTACTTCCAAAGAGTTAAAGAGAAACTGGTAACAAGGGTCTGTCTCCTCTGCAGACTGTAAGGCCCTGTGCCTTTGTTGGAAATGGCTATACAACTGACTCTCAGTTTTCCAGCAATCTACATGAACATCTAAGAAGGGATCAGAGTTTTGAGAAGGAAATAATAATCACCAATATTTCATTGAGGTCCAACTTTTTGTAGGCATTTATTACATGTATTAATTCATTTAATAATCATCACCATTGTATGGGGTAGGTACTATCATGATACCCATTTTATAGGTGAAGAAACTACAGCACAGGGAGATTTAAACACTTCCATGAACTCATGTATGTAAGTAGTTAAACCAGAATCTGAATCCACGAGGTCTGGCTTCATGTGAAAAAAGGCAGTTACTAGAGAAAGATAA
Organism: Panthera uncia; assembly: GCF_023721935.1. NCBI lineage: Eukaryota > Metazoa > Chordata > Mammalia > Carnivora > Felidae > Panthera > Panthera uncia. The sequence goes on along the minus strand of NC_064816.1, from coordinate 94,184,783 downwards.
TTATTCCTAGCACTAAGTGCATAAAGAAATATCAATGAATAAATTAAATAATACCAGAATCAGCTGTATGATTTTACCTATCCTCTAGCTTCACTACAATTCAAATACATTTTTTTATTGTCCACAGAGATGTAACATAAGAGACTGAGTCAACTGTCTACATTTGGGACATCTGTAGCAAAACTACATATGGATATATATACACACACACATATATATACACATATGTATATATGTGTATATATGGATATATATACACACACATATATATACATATATATATGTGTATATATGGATATATATACACACACATATATATATACATATATATATATCCAAATACAAAAAATATCCAAATATATATATATATATATATATATCTCCAAAATATCCAAATATAAAAGATATCCAAAAATAAATGGAAGGTAGTTTGTATAACTTTGAATTAGTCTCCTAGCATCTATAGATTCCTACTTTCCTTCCATAGGTACGCAACCAGTATTTTTATGTCTTTCAAACTAATCATTATTTTTCTAATGACCTTATAATTTCAAGTTTAAAGTATTTTTCCCATAACTTTTCATGGACCAACAGACATAAGGCTCTTTTAAAGATCTCCAAGAAAAGCATCATTTAGTAAGTTCTGATATAAAAAGGAATTGTGAATAAGTGGATAAACCTGCTGATTCAAATGATCTGAATCTCTACTCTTTAAATTATTTTTCACATAATGCAGGATCTGATAATAAGAATAGAACTTTTTTCTAACTTTTTAACTATATTACATTTGTCAAGTTACATTCTATAGACCACCAAAAAGATTATAGGTTTTTAAATAATTTACAACATTTTCTTTTTAGGTTTTCACCAGGTAAAATTGAAATATATAATAAATATGTTCAAATAAAAAAATTTTTGAAGAAGAAACATACAATAGAAACATACTAAATAGTAAGAATCTAAAGTCAAAAGGAGAGCAGTATATGTGTTATATGTACTATGTATTATATAGCATGAGACCACCTGGATTGACAAAGTACTCATCTTCAGAACTGCCTAGAGCATGGTACTGAACACTGGTCAGAGCTGTGAAATGTACTAACCAGGGACAAATGATGCTTTGCAACTATGGGTCCATGAATTGTTTGAAGGCAAGACAGACTAACTTGTCAAAACTGGTAATAACCGGATTTGTTACTTCTACCGGGATTTGGTAGAATCTAGGGGCTGTCAATGATTTCAGTGAGAAATCCTTACCATACGTAGACTTTGCGCTTCTTGATACCAAGATGCTTCATGCACATGCCTGTGGTGGTTTAGAATCTGGAGACCAAGTCTTGTGAGGCCCAGTGGAAGGATGAGCCTGAGTCCTCTATGCCCACCCTGTTAACGCTCATCTTTCTCCTGCTGTTCCTGTGTTGCATCATTTCTGAGTATAAACTATTTGAATCCTGTGGGTCCTTTCCTAATCAATTACATAATTACATGATATAAACACAGTACTTACAGTGAGTGCTTCGTTTTAAGCGATATCAGTTAAGTGAAGGAAATAATACTCATTTACCAGAACCACTTGTTAACCATGGCCTAATGTATGCTTTAATTCATATAAATGATGTAGGGTTGAAAAACGTACATATATCCTTGAAAGTTGCAACATTAAAATAGTTGTAATTTCTCTAGAGCATTAAAAATGTCATATTCATGGGGTCTTTGTTAGTAGTATTGGTTCATGAACTCAGGTATCGTAATTTTTACTTTACTAAAATCAAGTAGACTGAGGTCAGATGGAAAATAATTCTCTGTAAGTGTGGATGAAGTCACAGAACTTCACTGTATAATTTTGATTCACATCCAAATGGTGACACCAATTTCATAGACATTTCAAGGAAATAAGTAAAAATCTTGACCTCCAATACTTAAGAAATAATCACCATTCAAATCTCAGTTTTGTTTTTCTCATCACCTCTAGTTTCACATCTTTCTCCTACTTGGATCTTTAGACCCACGGCTCTCACACATTCCTCCCAGATCTGTGCCTACTAGTTAGGAAAAAATCAAACTAAACTGACTAATTTTGTAGATATCATTTTTTGAGAATAAACTTTAGTAACCACTAAATATGATAGCAAAGTCACCAAATAATAAGAAATATAAAACCATACATATTTTAAATTCTCAGTTTTAAAAAAGTTCATGAAAATACAGATCTTGTTTTTGGATCCTATTTTTGTATTAATACTTTATGAAGAACTACCACCTAAAATATATTCAGAGGATTCAAATATTTTTAATAAATTAAAATTGAGAAAAGACTTTTTCCTTATATTCAATTAACTAAGGTCCTGAGTTAAATAATTTGGGGGAACAAAGGGGGCCAAAGGTCTCATTTCAGTATCAAAACTTGTGCAAAGTGAATGAGGAAATAAAATGTATGCCTTTAAAATATGAAAGTAGAATGTGCTGTCACCTTACGGTCAAAAAAATAGTATGAATGATGAGTGTTACCAGGAAGAAGAGATCACTAGGTAATATAGAGGTCAAGGAGGACTTCTTCAGGGCAAAGGAGCTGAAATATGTGTCTTAAGATAAATAGGTTCTAAACAGAAGACAGTGTTTTAAACAGAAAAAAATGGCAGACAGAAAGGTACGATAATAAAACAATAACTCACAAGGCACATTTGAAGGAATATGACTACACCAGTCCAACGGAACCAAAGCATGAACATAGAAAGAGGTAAGTGGTAAGACTGTATGATGAAAAAATTTTAATATCTGGATAAAGAGCTTAGATTCTGTACAGAATGGAGGGCCATTGAAGGTTTCTGAAGAAGAGAGGCACATAATGGATGCAGAATTATTATTTCTACCTACAGGTGTTAGACCTTCCAGTGCCAGAGTTACACAGAATGAATCAATTCCTTTTTCCATGATAGACAGACCTTCCTAGATTTGAAAACTATTATTTTCCTCCACTAGGAGGAAGAATGAGAGGGACAGACTGAAGAAGGGAAAGACTCCAATCAGGGTAGAGTTAAGAAGTCATTTGCAATTTGGACAAGGCTTGAAGGAAAGGGATGGCTAGGATTTCATGTAACTGTAAACTTCTTTGCAACTGAAAAAATGTTCTTATAAAAAAAGAAAAAGAAAAATAGTCTTCTAAGTTTAATGTATATCTCACTTCACTTTAAAATTCACTTCAAAGCCTAATTGGGGTAGCTTTTAAACCAAGTTCTATACTGACATAGGAAAGTGCTGTCTCAAAAACACAACAATCTGCAGAAAGACAAATCACCTGTCCTGAGGGAGCATCAGACAGTTTTTTATCTATGCTCTTTCCAATTATTTCACATCCTTTTCTCAGGACTATGGGTATTCTTGGAGCATCAACACAGCACCCATAAAAGTCACGGATGTGTTCCTTAAACATTTCCTTCAGCATTAAAGGATATTTTCCAAATGAAACAGTCTAAATTCTAAAACTTAAACCCATGTTTGTGCAACATAAAGCATGCTGCAAAAAAATCCTCATGTTACTGTCTTTACAGCAATATTAACTCACTTGGTATTTTCAAAATATTTGGCAGTTCTATTCTGCTGATAACACTAAAACATTGGAGACTTACCCATACTAAATAATGTCCCTATATGTTCCTTCATAGGATTGATGGAAAAGTATTAAGACATAAGAAACACTGTATTTAAAAACAAATACCCTATGGGGCAGCTGGGTGGTTCAGTCGGTTAAGCATCTAACTCTTGGTTTCAGCTCAGGTCACGATCTCACAGTTCATGAGTTCTAACAGCACATGAGTGCTAACAGCACAGAGCCTCCTGGGATTCTCTTTCCCTCTCTCTCTCTGCCCCTTCCCGGCTCGCTTGCTCACTCTCTTTCTCTCTCAAAATAAATAAATAAACTTTAAAAAATACATACATACATAACTAACTTAGATGTAATTTTAAAAAATTATTAAAAATTAAAAACAAAACAAAAAATACATACATACATACATACATACATACATACATACATAAATGCCCTATGACCAAATAAAATGGATTTCTTACCTTGACCCTAGCTGGCTTAGGACTACTTTCTTATTTGTTTTCCAAGCTACAATTTTCAGAACCCAGGATCAAATATAAATTTCAAGGTCTAAAAGAACGTACCCTCTGTACTTTAAATTGGCAAAGTTACAGTTTACCAAAGATTAGTCCTATAAAGTCTATGAAGAGATTTTTTAAATGCATTTATTAACCTTACATAATTCGGACAGTCTTTCTAAGAACCATGTACCACTGGATATAGGTATAATCAGCTCAATTTCAACTTATTGTATAACTGGTTTTATTAAAAGGATTTAGAATCTAAATTCATATTTGTTGAGGATGTAAGTAGAAATTCTATCTAGTTAGGAACACTAACATAGTTCAGTAATTGACCATGTTGATTCACACTGTATACTTCGTATCTTCATGCCTTTCTAAAATACCACAATTTTTGGTTCTAAATTACATTTGTATAAACATATTATAATAAGAAGGAAACATTAAAAACTAAAGGCAAGTTTTAAGTATTTAGATAAAATTCTCATTGAAATTATACATCTATAGGTACAATTCTAGCAGGCTAAAATTCAACATAATATTAAGTAATGAAATTATACATATCTGAAACCACATATTTACCTGACATTGCCCTTGGTGTTTCTGAGAACTGTTGCAGCAAAATTCTGTGTGACACCCACCAAGCTGATTCCATCCACTTCCACAATCTGGTCATTGACTTGTATTCTTTGGGAAGAGGGGAAAAATTACCCATAATTAACTTTTCTGATAATACATTACCATTTTCAATACATGAGTTGACAAAACACTTGATATTTAAGACACTCTTATTGATCCACAATTTGTTTTTTATACACAAGTTCCAGATCTTAGCCAAATGCTTAATGTTTTAAAAAGATTATTTTGAAAGAATAGATAGAAGCAATACTAAATGGAGAGATTCAGTTTACTCAATATTCATAATCCTATCACAAAGAATTCATAACTGCTAATGTATGGCATACTTACATCATTTTTTTTGTCCTTAATAAATTACATAAAACATAATACAGCCAGCTGAAATACACTGTGAGCCTCATACCTAGTCCTGCCTTCCACTTTTCCTCCTCAAGGAATTGCAGGGAATCCTTCCTATTCAAGTTGTACGCTTGAAATATATAATGCTCATAACCATATATATGTGCATGTGTTCAGACACATGTATATAAATGCAACACACAGTATTAGTGTTATTTAGTATATAATGCTTTTAAACTTATATATATACACACATATATACATGTCTGTATACACACACATATATATACACACACATATATACATATATATATACATGTCTGTGTGTATATATATATGTATATATGTGTGTGTATATATATATGTTATATATACACCATTTTTTAGGTCTCAAAATGAAGTATTTCTTTTTTATTTTCTGAAGTATTTTCAAGTATTTCAATCATGGAGAAGTGCAGAGAAAATTAGCTAATAAAAACCCATGTACCAAACACCCAACTTTATCAAATCTCAGCACTGTGCAATATTTGAGTCATTTTTTTTCTAAAGGAATGTATTACGGAAAAGCTGAAGCCCCTTTATTATTTGCCTCTAATTCTAGTCTGCTCACTGCTTCCTTAGAGGTAACCATCATACTAATTTTGATGCTTAGTCTTCCTATTGGTGTTTAGATGTAGAAATAACACATATATATGATATGCACAATATGCTTCACCCAGAGTCACGTATGAGATTTATCCATGGTTATAGAACCATTCTACTAGTTCATTTAAGTTTGTTTATTTATTTATTTATTTATTTATTTATTTATTTATTTGTATTTTGAGAGAGGGAGAGAGAGATGAAAGAGGGAGAGAGAGAATCCCAAGTTATGTTCCATGAGGTCAGTGTGCAAAGCCTGACACAGGGCTCAAACTCACGAAACCGTGAGATCATGATCCGAGCTGAAATCAAGAGTCAGACACTTAACCGACTGAGCCACCCAGGGGCTCCTCTACTAGTTCATTTTAACACCCGTGTAGCATTATCTTTTATGAATATACCAAAATATATTCACCCATTATTTTGCAGATGGACAGTTGTATTGTTTTCCATTTTAGCTCATACATGTCTCCTTATGCACACGTGTTGGATTTCTCTACAATATATAGCTAGAAATAGAATTCCTGAATCAAGGAACATAGGCTTTTTCAACTTAAACAGACCGACAAATTTTAGTTCAAAATGCTATGCCAATCCATATTCTCAATAGCATTGTATGAAAGGTTCTGACTTTCCACACTCTCACCAATCTCACCTTGGTGAGATTTGGAACCTTTTAAATACTGGCGATCTTGGGGCGCCTGGGTGGCTCAGTTGGTTGAGCATCTGACTTGGGCTCAGGTCATGATCTCTCAGTTCGTGAGTTCAAGCCCCGCGTTGGGCTCTGTGCTGACAGCTCAGAGCCTGGACCCTGCTTTGGATTTTGTGTGTCTCTGTCTCTCTGCCCCTCCCTCGCTCTCACTCTGTCTCTCTCTCAAAAATAAATAAACATTAAAAGAAAATCTAAAAAATACTGGTGATCTTATAAGTGTAAAAAGATATCACATTGTGATTTTAATTGCATGTCCTTGATTACTAGTGTGGCTGCATGTACTTTTCAGATCTTCGAGTTATTTGCCCACTTCTGCAGACTGTTAGATCATGTTTTTTGTTTTTTTGTTTTTTTTGTTTTTTTTTACCATTTTTGTTGATGTTTTTGGGTTGAGTATCTTGTTCCTTATTGATTTATTGAAGATGTTCTTATACATCCTGTGTACTAACACTTTTTCAATGAAATACGCTGCAAATACCTTTGGCCCAATCCGTAGCTTGTCCTTTCACATTTCTCTGAAAAATGGTATTTTGAGGAAAAAAAAATTTTAAAACTATAATCACATTTGTAATTTCAGCTTTGTATTAGGTATTTCTGTGTTTTCTTTCAGGACTCCCTTTCTGCCTCAAAGTTATACAAACATTCTATATTTTCTTCTACAAGTTTTAACATTTTGCTTTTCTGCATTTAGTTATCTACCCAGCTATTTTTTTTTATTTAAGTTTATTTATTAATTTTTGAAAGACACAGAAAGAGAGAATGGGAGGGGTGGACAGAGGGAGAGAGAGGATCCTAAGCAGACTCTGTGCTGATCAGTATGGAGCTCGACACAGGGCTCTATCCCACAAACTGTGAGATCACGACCTTAGCTAAAATTGACAGTCAGACACTTAACTGATGGAGCCGCCCAGGCACCCCTGGAAATTAATTTTTATTATAATATGTGTTAGCAATCTATTTTTATTTTTTCCAAGTGTTATAAACAATCTGCTTAACAACATTTAGTAAGAGTTCACTTTTTCTCCATTGATTGTAGTGCTACGTCTGTCAGGGTTTCAAATGTGTATCAACATGTTTTGGGTTTTCTATTAGTTTCTACTCATCTGTTTGTCTATCTCTGCATACTCCATTGCTTCATAATAAGTTTTGACATTTCATAGGACAATTCCCTCTACTTAGTTCATTGCCCTCAAATTTTTCTGAACTATTCTTGAGCTTTTTCTCTTCATAATTAATTTTGGACTTACTGGACAAGTTCTATAAAAACACTTGTTGAAGTTTGAATAAAATCATACTGATTTTTAGATTACTTCAGGGAAAACTAACATCTTTATCATATTGACTCTTCCCATAAATAAAACTTGTCTATATAAATACTCTGGGCACGTGTTGGTTGTATCATGTGTTGCTGCCATGTGTTAAGTTATTTAAAGCTTGAAAACAAGGGCAAAAAGGAGAGCAACCTATCTTTTTTATGTGATGTAGTGCATTATTTAACAGGTCCAACCAAGGATAATTTGGGGGAATGTATTTTAATTGATCCACTGTTTAAAATTGATTAAAATCCTGGATATACTTAAGTTGTATGTTAATTTGTAGATTTTTGTCCTGAATAAACTCAGATACTTTTCTTCTGTTAAAAAGATAATCTCATAGGCCATGGTTTATTTCCCTGTAGAATATTAACTAGTTTTATGTCTAACTTAGCAATGTTACTTTATTAATGTTCTAATACTACTTTATTAAGTAATATTGCCTTGAACTATGTTCTTCTAAAATGTCCTTTGAATCACATTTACCATCTCACTGGTTCTCTCATTAATTAGTGAGTTTAGTAAAGTCTAATACATGTTCATTTTATATGTACCAAAGTCATTTTTTAACTCTCTGAATATTAGCCTACAATAGCTTTGGAGGTTCCACCAAGATGCCACAGTGGATTCACAAAGCCAATTCAACTGTCATCACAGAAATGCACTTCATGGGCTGTTTAAGCCCAGGCACCTATTTGCTTGGTCTCCACAGTGATTCCAAAGCAGCAATAATGCGCTATGTTTGTTAACATGGTTTTTTTCTAACTTAGTACTTTTGAATTTTTTCTGGTTTTGGTCATTTTGGTTCTGCATCTAGTTTGCACTAGACAGCAACAACAATAAATAATTCCCCACTGGTAGCAGTAATGAGTACCACTGTAATTTTATAATCTGACTTCTTGAGACGGCTATCAGGATTCTGGGGATCTATTATCTCTTGTGGGAGATGGTAAAGAATTTGAGTTGCTCTCCTTTAATTTGTTTTTTGACTATTTGTGGGCTTAGGCTATTTCATATAAAATTTCATGGACACTAGAAAGGAAAATAGCCTTTTGAAATCCTGACTGGTGAGTTTTTATGTTTCTTTGATTACTTAAAGCTATTTCTGAGGTTGCAGAACTGAAGTTACATATTCTCTGTGTTCCTGTAATTGAGAAAAGCCGTTATCTCTCACCGTGTGTGCGTGAAATATGTTCCTGACATAGAAGGGTATTAATAAATTAAATTATAAAGTCTTGGAATTGAAAGGAAGGATAATCTGGTTCATAGAGGATAGTAAGCACTTTCAGAAATCTTCTCTTCTAGTATCTAACAAAGAAAAAAAATCTTTAGAGATTCTTCTAGAAGCTCAGAAAAATTTTTATAGAGAGCCCAGTTCACGTAATAAAAGTGAATCTTTAGACAAATAAGACTAACTTAATAATTTTTGCTTAAAATACATACCTATGTTTTCTCCATGATTTTGTAAAGGTGTGTGTTTGTATTTTCCAAATAAAGAGACTAGTTAGTCTGAACTTCCTAATATTCTGATATGGATACACCAGGCACCATGTACATTATCCCTACATAAAGTTTCACAAGCATAAAAAAATTGTGTTTAAACTGAACCATAATTCTGACTTTTATATCAATAGTAATTATGTTTTTTTTTTCAACGTTTTTTATTTATTTTTGGGACAGAGAGAGAGACAGAGCATGAACGGGGGAGGGGCAGAGAGAGAGGGAGACACAGAATCCGAAGCAGGCTCCAGGCTCCGAGCCATCAGCCCAGAGCCTGACGCGGGGCTCGAACTCACAGACCGCGAGATCGTGACCTGGCTGAAGTCGGACGCTTAACCGACTGCGCCACCCAGGCGCCCCACAATAGTAATTATGTTTTAAAAGTATCAGCTTAAAACATGATTTCCAAGATTCTTAGTGATCTCCAAAACCTTAGTCATAAAGCATAGCTTTTAATATAAACAACTCTGCTTCTATCAAAATGTTATAGGGTGGCTCAGTCGGTTAAGTGTCCGACTCCTGGTTTCGGCTCAGGTCATGATCTCATGGTTCGTGAGTTCGAGCCTCTGTGCTGACAGCATGAAGCCTTCTTAGGATTCTCTCTCTCCCCCCCTCTATCTCTGCTCCTCTCTCTCAAATAAATATTCTTAAAAAAATAAAATGTTATAAAGTTACTATAGCTTTGCATCGTATTCATGAATGTGTTTATCTTTACACTTCAAGAAGATGTAAAAATAGTGCGTGTGGCTGCAGAAATTATGGCTGCTAGTCTGGTATTGTTTGTGTATGATAGGCAATTATTATCAAGTTCTTATCTACTTGCAAAGGTTGTTAACCAGAAGCTGGTTAAGTAAACTGTCAATTAAATGTAATATGGATAATTGATGCTATGCCAGCAGCAACAGTGATAGAAAAAATATAATTGTGTAGGTGAAGTAATGGGAAGAATTTCTTTTGAAAGGAAGGACAGACAGTAGGTTAGCCCGTTCTAGAATATGAGAGAGCATAATGAAGACCAAAAATTGAGTGTGTATAGCAAGTTGAAGAAGGTTTGAAGAAGTGATTTTTATTTGCTTAGGTTTCTACCATCTGAGGCCAAAAAGAAGCTACAGAATGAGCTGAATTTTTTCTGCAATGCATTCAGTTTTGAAGTTATTCATAATATAATTTAGAAGAAAAGAGTAAAATTCTTTTACTACTACGGTTACACAGAGTGAATCAATTCCTATTTTCATGATATCCCTTCATATATTTGAAAACTGCTATTGTATTCCTCCATTAGGGGTAAGGATGAGAAGAGAATGACATAGAAAAGAAAGATTAAAATCAGGAAGACAGTTAAGAAGTCATGTGCAATTTGTAAAAAGCTTGAAATGATAACAGCATAAAATTATGAATGAGAGTTCTTTTTACTTCATATCCTCACCAGCATTTGATGCTGTTAGTGTTTTGGATTTGGGCCATTCTAATAGGTATGTAGTGGTATCTCACCATTGTTTTAATTTGCAATACTCATATTGGGAGAAAACATTTATATATCATATATCTGATATGGGGCTTATATCTACAGTATTATAAATAATAGTTATAACCCAATAACTGAAAGACAACCTAATTTAAAACTAAGTCAGGAAAAGACAAATATCATATGATCTCACTTATATGTAGACACTAGAATCCAAAACCAACAAACAAACCAAAAACAAAGCTCACATATACAGAAAACAGATTGGTGGTTGCCAGAAGGTAGGGGGGGTGAGAAGTGGGGGTGGATGGAATGGATGAAGGGGTCAAAAGGTACAAACCTCCAGCTACAAAATAAATAAGTCATGGGGATGTAACATATAGCATGGGGACTATAGTTAATAATACTGTATTGCATGTTTGAAAGATGTTATGTAAAGTGTACCTTAAAAGTCCTCATCACAAGGAAAAAATAATAATTTGTGACTATGTATAGTGATGGATGTTAACTAGACTTACTGTGGTATTCATTTCACAACATATACAAATCATTATGTTATACACCTGAAATATAATGTTATACGTCAAGTATATCTTAAGAGGAAAAAAAAGTGGGCAAAGGATCTGAATAGGCATTTCTCTAAAGTAGACACCCAAATGGCCAATAAGCACATGGAAAAGATGCTCAACATCAACAGCCATTAGGGAAATGCAAATCAAAACTAAAATAAGATACCTCTTCACACCCCCACTCAGAGATGGTTATGCCAAAATACAGATAATAACAAGTGTTCATGAGGATGTGCAGAAATTGTAACCCTCATGCATTATCAGAGGCAATATAACATGGTGCATGCAGCTACTTTGGAAAATCATCCAGAAGTTCCTTAAAAGGTTAAACCTAGAGTTATCACATGACCCAGAAATTCCTCTCCTAGGTATATACCCAAGAAAAATGAAAACATGTCCACACAAAAATCTGTACATGAATGTTCAAACCAGTATTCATAATAGCCAAAAAGAAGAAACAACCCAAATATCCATCAACTGACGTCAGAATAAACAAAATGTGGTATATCCATTCAATAGTCTATTATTTGGAAATATAAAGGAATTAAATGTGATACATGATACAACATGGATGAACCTTGAAAACACCATACTGGTGAAAAAAAGCCAGTCACAAGAACTACGTATTGTAGGATTCCATTTATATGGAATGTCCAGAAAAGTCAAATATCTACAGACAGAAAGTAGATCAGTGCCTAAAGTGGGGGTAAGGGAGGGAGCTGGGAGAAAAGGAAAGTGATTGTTAATGGACATGGGGTTTCTTTCTGGAGTGGTCAAAATGTGCTACAATTAATTGAGGTAATAGTTACACACATCTTGAATATTCTGGAAATGACTGAATTCTATAATTAAATAAGTGATGACATGTGAATTACATCTCAATACAAATGTTAAACATTAATCTTAAAGAACAACTTTATCCAAAGCACTACCAGCTTCATCATGCTAATAAAATATATTTCTAAATCACTTAGTGTAGCTGTCAAGTTTCTTCAGCATTGGGTCTTAAACTAATTCTGACATTTTTATCCCACATTATCCTTCTTGACATTTAAACTTTTATCACTCTGTCCCCCATCTGCCTCTACCCCCTTTCCCATTTCACCATGCACAAGACTGGATTACTGTATGCATAAGACATAGGAAGTGTTCGTATTTAAGAATCTTTGGTTGACTATTGTGCTAGAGGGTGGGTTCATTAAAAATTAATTAATAGACTAAATATTACAGCGAATTAAAAATTCTAGTATGCAGCATGTATCTCCCTTTTTCCCATTTGATCCATGTGGTTAAGTCCATTACTCTTTTCTCCCATAGAGCAGGTCCAGGATCACTTTCTCCTTTTGTTAATCATTCTTCTCAGGACTTTAGAAAAGCATGCTCCTCTTTAGTTCTCTCGAGCTTACTCTCTACCCCCCGTAAGTGGAAAGATGGATGCATCCACAACTATCTCTCCCTACTCTCATTCCTTCTCTTCCTTCTACAAAGCAGGGAGAACATGGGATTTGCTCAGACGTTCTTAACCCATTTTAACCATCCTTCATACTTTTTGCCCATATAGCCTCTTTCTACTCTTCCTCTAGGTCTAAGGAAGCATTGTGGTGGTAACATTATAGACTTGTCTTAGGGGGAAAAAAAAAAAACAAAAACAAAAACAATAAAGTCCTTTAGCCAACTCTAGACTCACCTACCTTAAACACTCTGCCAGATTAATTTACTCATGATGAGGTTGTGAGTCATGACTTTGTGTTATTTGTTTCATATTTTCCTTTATGCAGTGTACACATAAAACTGAACTAGAGCTCCCACCTGAGGGAGTTAGGAGAATTGAAATTCAGCCTTTATGCTAGCTGTCAAGCCATGCATCCATAAGGTGGCATACTTCTGTGAGAGGTGCATTTTTCACGTTTGCACAAAAGTACAGTATGAGGTAGTAGTAGTCCTACCATACTGGACAGGATAGTCTAGAGCACCAGTTCCTAGGCTGCCTGACTGCAACAGAATAAAATGGAGGAACATGGAAAATGACAGATTCCTGGAGTTGCACCTCCTCTAAAATTCTTGTTCATAAGACATGGAGTAAAGCACAGGATAGACATTTGAGCTGTTTCCTGATTCTGTCTATTAGGACTAAAATTGTCATTCACACACAAGTTTTTACATAAATATATGCTTTCATTTCTCTTGGAAAATACCAAAGAGTTTAACTGCTGAATTGAAAGGTTAAGTATCTGTTTAACATTAAAAGAACTGCCAAACTATTGTCCTAAGTGGCAGTAAAATTTTACATTCCCACCAGTCACGTACGAGTATTCCATTACTCAACATCCTTGCCAACATTTTATATTGTCAGTGTTCTTTAGCCATTCTAGCAGGTGTGCAGTGGTATCTCAATGCAGTTTTAATCTGCATTCACCAGTGACTAATGATGTTGAACATATTTTCATGTGCTGCTGGCCATTCATATATCCTCCTCTGTGAAACAGCTATCAAAAAATCTTTCGTCCATATTTTTTAAATTGGGTTGTTGTTACTGAGTTGTAAATGCTCTTCACATTCTGGATACAAGCCCTTGTATATATGTTTTGCAAATATATTGTCCTTGTCTATACTTTCTCTTTTCATTTCAAAACTGTGCCTCTCAAAGTATAAAAGTTGTGATTTTAATGAAATTCAACGTGTCAGTTTTTTTCTTTGATGGTCCATGTTTTGTGACCTGTTAAATGTGACAATACAAAGATTTTCACCTATGCATTCTTTTTATAGGTTTCATTGTTTAAACTCTTAGGTCTAGACCTATGATTAATTTTGGCTAATTAATTAATCCAGCGTAATTAATTATGGTATGGTAACATTTGTGGCTCAGTTTTTTTCCTCGTATGGGTATCTAATTCTTGTACTGCTATTTGTAGAAAAATATTATATATTTTAGCACTGAGTTATCATGGTACTTATACTGAAAGTCAACTGACTCTATGTCTCAATCCTTTTTTTATTGTTTTCTAAATGTTTATTTATTTTGAGAATGAGAGAGCTAGCAGGGAAGGGGCAGAGATAGAGGGAGAGACAGAGAGAGAATCCCAAGCAGGCTCTGCTTCTCCCAAGCAGGTCAGCACAAAGCCCGATGTGGGGCTCAAACACATGAACCATGAGGTCACGATCTGAGCTGGTATCAGACTCAGATGCTCAATGAACTGAGCTACCCAGGTGCCCCTATATGTCTCCATCTATTCCTTACTTTCTATTCTATTCCATATATTGCTATTTTTATATATTTATTAGATATTAAATATTTCTATTTTATACCAATATTACTTAGTCTTGGATACTGAGGCTCTATAATCAATCTTGTCAAATTGGGTAAGGTCAGTCTCTAACTTTATTCTTTTTCAGAACTTTTATTCTAGGTACCTTGCCTTTCCTATGCATTTTGGAAACAGCTAATCAATTTCTTTAAAAAAAATCCTGCTGGGATTTTAATTGAGATTTATTTGAATCTACAGATGAATATGAGGCCATGTGACATCTTAACAATATTGAGAATACTGTTATAAAAATTGTCACATCTCTATTTGTTTACCTAATCTTAGTAACATATTACCAACAACTAGTATGAACTCAGCTATATTTTCATTTTTAAACAACACCCTCACAAAAATAATAACTGTAAGGCAAGCCATACCCTGAGAAGACTGTACACATTCCTCCCTTTGTATCTTTTACACATTTGCCCATATATCCCTTCTCTGCCCTCTCGAAAGCCTTCTTCTAAAGGCCCAGTTCAAATATTAACTTCTCCTTCGGCATTAACCTGTTTACTCGAGCCTAGCGGTCTTTTTCTATCCTTTGAACCTCTCCTACACCTTACGTTTTACGCCTTCACCTAATGTTACATGTTTTCAGATAATTGTTTAATATTTCTTGAGGTATAAGGTCTCCCTGAGCAGATAAATTGCAAACTTCTTGCGTCTTACATCTGAGCCTGGAGCAGTAATTATGTACTGCTAATCCTATTAAGCCAGTTTTGGAGAATAAAGGAAAAGAAAGAACTCCTGTTACATGCAGTTTTATTCTCTGGATGGGACAAAGTTAAATGTCCATTTTTAAGATAACATTTTTTATACACTGCTGTTGATAAGACCCAAAAGATGCAAATGTTCCACTTACTGGCTCCCTTCCCATTATTCTGTTTATGCCATTCCCTTTTCTGTGGCAACATCTTCTCTTGGCCATTTGTTATTTAAATATTTTTCTAGAAAACATCCTTCCTGATTAAATGTTACTTAATCTAAGTATCATTTTTTTTAACTTTCTACCTTTGTGCATGTGTATACATAATTTGTGTAACATGACTTAACGTTTCCTTGTGTTATTTTATAAAAGTTAACTTGTGTAGGGATGTGTTGAGGGTGGGGACTTTGTTTTATAAGTTGATTCTAAACTACTTTAATGGCTAAAACTATGACTTTATTTCTTCTTAACCTTTGCATAAAATAAAGCATAATGCTATGGAAACAATTGCTCAATACATGCTTTGATGACAACAGTTCCTCAATGTTTCCGAGTGACCAACGACTACAGTTGTACAAGTACAGCAGTTCTCCAAGAACCTTTCATGGCAGTTCAAGTGCCTGATTTACTAGTATCTATGGAAGATAAAGGCAAGAAGAAAATTCTTTTTCTTTCCAATATTTAAAGTAGCTTTGCGCAGTGGCAGTATCATAGTCAATGAGGTTTATCCGAGGTGTGATTATTGCTAATTCAAATATTTAAAATATACTTCGTATTTTGAAAAACCAAATTAAAGTTGAATTATAGAATCTGAAAGATGAACACAGTTGGCCTTCCAGAAAAAATAAAGTAAAGCTAAAAAGCTCAAATTCTCAAAAGGAAAATCATTGTTATATTTTTATAAAATGAAAAGATGATAACATGACTTTAATTAGGCAAGAGCATTTGATAAGAAGGATATTTTAAGAAAAGACACAAGTTTAAGGATGACTGAAAGGAGTAATAAATAAAGGACTGCAAAATTTTAAAACGGGTTTTCTTTTTAAGCTAGTATGTACAGGACTGGCATCTACTGGTGAAGGGAAATAAAAGGAAAAGCAAATATAGGTTTTTACATCGTCAATAGACAGAGTAATCACAGGTGAAAGAAAATCAGGGTGATGATTATCTTAATGGACAAGAATAAAAGAAGTACAAGCAAGGTCAAAGAAATTTCTGAAAGTACACATGCTTGTACAGAATAATTTAGATAAAATGCAATGAAACAAATACAGTTAAAGGGACATTTCTAAGTAGTCTAATCAGAAGGAAGATAGCACAAGTGCTAGAAAAATATAAGTAGAGAAAATAATATGCTTGCTTCATTGATTTGATTGATTCATTCAGTCAGTAATTTAGTAAGAGTGAGTCAATCTTGACTGTATTCCAAGAACAATGAGAGTTATTGAGATACAAATCTGATTGAAGTATGGGGCTTGTGTGAGAATATCACACACACACACACACACACACACACACACACACGTATGCCAGCACAGGGGTATGTGTGTATGCTGCAGAGACTGGAGACCTGGAGTGTGCTAAGCTACACAAAAATTACAGTAAGTGTGCTAAGAAAGGTATAAAAAATAGATTGATATTAAGAGGAGAGGGCTATTGACTTTGTGAGGTGAAGGTCAAGTGGAACCAGAGCAAAGAAAAAAGCTGAGAATAGATGGATTCACAATGAAGTCATGGTGTTCTTGCAAATAAGCCAAGAAAGTCACCAGCCATATACAATGCTATCAAAATAAACAAACAGAGATGTGACCCCCCACAAAAACTAGAGACTACTGGAAATTACCTTTAGGAAAAATAACAGAACAAACATTAAAAACTAAAGTTATAAGGAAATTTGACCAAAAAAGACTGAACACTAGAAGTGGAATCAATCCATTCATACACAGGTTTGAGTGCTTATCAAAAGTCTCGTACCAGTATGTTGCATGTGGTCCCTGCTCTCAATGTTTTAACAATGAATCTATGGATACACACTCAATACACATGATATGATGACAAACAAACATAAATGGATGTACTACAGATCATTATATTCAAGTGTACAGAGGCCGAGAGTTCAGCTGGGCTCAACCAGTGACCTTTAAATGGTTTCAGTGATGAACAGGACACTAAGTTTAACCCTGAAGTAAAAGACAATGAATGTTGAGAAAAATAGGACTTGGGGAAGGGTGAAGAGTATAAAAGGAAGTATGGAAGTAAGAAAAGAATCTGGGTCTCAGAGTTGCTGAGACCAAAATTTCAATCCTAAAGTTTTCACTTACTGATAATCTAAAAGTCCCCAATGCTGTTTCCCCCTCTGTATGTTGTTTTAGGAATATTTTTTAAATTTGTGAGATGTAAAGAAATAGAAAAAGGAACTACTGGAAGATAGAAAAAGAAAAGAGCTAGAAAGCAGATGGCAGGCTGGGAGTGAAAGTTTCTACAAAGTAGTCCTGGAAAGAGAGAAAGAAACCTGAGGTGAAGTAAATCCAGACCCACCCACACTTCCTGTAAGTACTGTGGAAGTGAAGAATGAATGAAGGAGACTAAAGACTCAAGTTACAGCTCTCAGGCCCACATGGCAAACAATCCCCAATCTACTAAACTGGAAAAGCAATGAATTCTTGGGAAAAAAAGGTGATAGACTGGGGGATGGGAAATTAAATGCATATCACCATTTAAATGCATATCACCACCAACAGGATAAAACAAATTCACAAGCATTTTCCTAATGCTGGATGGATGGGGGTTGGAAAAAGGTATCCTATTTAAAAGTATATAGCATGCAAAATGTTAAATGTAAATGAATGGTACTGTACCTATTACAGCAAAACTTTATTTTTTATAGCAAAACTTTAAAATGTGTAACAGTCTCTTTATAATGCATTTTGATTGCTTTATTTTAGCAAAAGTTTATTTAGATGCTTTCATTCATTTACCTCAGCACACAGTTTTCTTAATCCATTTTCTATGAAACCTTAGGTTTCTTCAACTATGAATTCCTGAAAGAATTAATCCTTAGTTTAGATGAAGAAGGTTCACTATTACTACCATACTGATTGTAATGATTAGCAAAAATATGTGTGAAAGGGTTAGCAGAGTAATTGATGTATTATATGGCCTTAATACATTGTAGTTTCAGTAATTACTATTTTGACTAAGATGTGCAAGAAGGTTGGGGAAGGACACTGGTGCAGACAATAATGTAATCTTCCTGATTGAAGTAGAGAATTGAATATGCACTTAAATAACATTGGTATTCAATGTTAACAAGACCTTGGCCCCTGATTGGCAAAAAATAGAGAGCAACTATACATTATTGTTCACAAAGGCTACAAAAAGTGATAATTGTAGAAAGAATAATCTTGGAACAAGGTGAGGATAAACTGGGAAAGATCAGCTAAATGAAGCCCCAGAAAATATGGCATAATAAGAGAAAGACCTGACACAGAGATATGGCACAAAGAATGAACACAAAAGAAGAATTTGAGGAACGTTCCAAGGCAGGGAAATAAAAAATACAATAAGATATTATATAGGTAAAATAAATAAAACAATAAAGGATGACTAGAAAGGTTTACATCTAAAGTAATGAAAAATAGGGTCAGCACAGAAAAAATGGATTGTTCTTATCAAGGGAAAGGAAGAAAAAAAAGGAAAAGAGGAATTCAATTTATGTTAAGTTTGAGATGAAAACAAGATACAAGTGATATAATAAATAGGTTCTATATCCACCAAGATTGGGATATGAATTTGAAAGTAATTTCTATAGTCATGGAAAAAAATCAGTTCACCAACTGAATACAAAAATGAGTTCAAGAAGCTAATTTGGGAGAATTATAATATGGGGTGAAAAATATAAGGAAAAAGATCTATACAGCTGTCTGTCTGTCTCTCTCTCTTACACACACACACACACACACACACACACACACCAACAAAAAACAAAACAAAACAAAACAAAAAACAAACCCAAGGATCTCATTAGAAATAAGTGATTATGATATGACACTGAAAAGTTTAAGAAGATTAGGTCTAAGAAAAGGTTACTGGATGTCTCAAACACCAGGTAAATAATTTTCAAAGCAGTAAATTGGACAGAAAATTAAGGGTATAAACTAAATACAGAATTTTACTGTGTTTTAGTTTAGAGTTGCTCTTTAATTCTGTTTATTGGACTTGACCGTTGTTAAGATTAGCACTGAAAGAACAGATGATAGCACGATTGTAAAAAATGTAACAGGGAAAAAGCAAATGGAAAATAATTTGCAGAAAAAAGATGTGTCTAGTAAACATCTTAAGAAGCTCAAAAACAAGAAATTAAAATTTAAAGATAATATCTTGCTTATCAATGTATTAAAGATTTTATAAAACGATACTCAGTCTTGATTCAGTGCAATAGACTACTCTTAACACTGCTAAGGAGGTACAAACTGAGCAACCTTTCTGAAGGGCAGCTTAGCAACATGTTTCTAAAGCATTTAAAATGTAAGGCACCTTAGGGCACCTGGGTGAGTCAGTCAGTTAAGCATCTGACTTCAGCTCAGGTCATGATCTCATGATTCTTGAGTTTGAGCCCCGAGTGGGGCTCTGTGCTGACAGCTCAGAGCCTGGAGCCTGCTTCAGATTCTGTGTCTCCCTCTCTCTCTGCCCCTCCCCTGCTTACGTTATCTCTCTCCCTCCCTCCCTCCCTCTCGCTCTCAAAAATGAATAAAAATTAAAAAAAAATTTTTTTTTTAATTTTTTTTTTCAACGTTTTTTATTTATTTTTGGGACAGAGAGAGACAGAGCATGAACGGGGGAGGGGCAGAGAGAGAGGGAGACACAGAATCGGAAACAGGCTCCAGGCTCCGAGCCATCAGCCCGGAGCCTGACGCGGGGCTCGAACTCACGGACCGCGAGATCGTGACCTGGCTGAAGTCTTAACCGACTGCGCCACCCAGGCGCCCCCAAAAAAATTTTTTTAAAAAGTAATGCGCCTTGACACAATAATTCCACTCTAAGGAAGTAATTTCAAATAAATAATCAGACATATTCACTATGATTTTTATATAAAAATGCTAACCTGATCAACACCTTGAAACAAGATGCTAGTGTAACAATATGTAAATGGTTTCCATATATAATACAATAGCATGATACACTCTTAAAGTCTGTTGTACAAAAGTGTTTAATGATGTGATATAACATAATGTATTATTTAAGTATAGCCTCTAAAGTCAGATAAGCTAGATTTATAGCCAGGCTTTGCCACTTACTTGCTGTGACTGTATAAGAAAAGTCATAATTTCCTTATATATACAACAGAAATAACAATGATACGTATTTAATCAAAGCTATTAGCAATAATAAATAATTTACAAAATATAAAGAGCATAGGAGACTGCCTGACATATAGTAAGTACTCAACAGATAGTATCTCAATCCTAATTTTAAGTAAGTAAACAAAAGCAGAATATGCACAGAAAAAAATCTGTAAGGAAATTCACTGGCAGAATTTTAGTAGTGGTCAACTCTAGATGTGGGATTACTGAAATTTTTATTTTCTCCTTTATATTTTTCTGTGTTTTCTAAATTTTCAACCATGAACATGTACTATATTAAAACTTTAAAGTGTTTTCTAAAATTAGCAAATGCTAATTTGACAACTAATGATAGCATTTTATAGTGACTGTGGATAGTCTAAAAAGTTTTCCTTTGGATTGAAGGCATTATAGTCCATGTTCTTTATTAAAAACACATATGTGCATAACCATAAAATAACTCAAGGTTCTGGACTCAATGATCTATAACCTATGGCCCAAAGGCAAAAAAAAAAAGGCATTTTCTTTAAAAAAATGTAAAGGACAGGGGGACTTAACACACATAGTTTTGAGCTTCTGTTTGTCAACGGAAGTTTTACACTGCTTGTCATATACAATTAACTTAAATAAGCAGAAAATAAAACAACATTTATAGCACTTTCTCATTTTCTTAATTCATCTGTGTACATGTACTTTTCTTCATGCACTCATGTGCCTAAAATCAGAAAGCAAAAAAGTCTAGGAAAAGTACTAAAAGGTAAAACAAAACAAAACAAATACCTATTAATCTAAAATTCTATACACAAAGAAAAAAATATCCTAAAAAGCAAGAGGAAAACAAAAAGAATTTTTCAGACATACAAAGCTGAAAGAATCCACCACCACCAGATCTGGTGGTAATATGTTAAAGGCAGTCCCTCAGGGAGAAGGAAAATAATATGAGATGGAAATATGGATCTCACAAAGGAATCAAGAGTACCGAAAATGGTCTCTGAGAAGACAGAAGTGATCCAAGCTATCTATAAAGCACTCCGTGCATCAGTGACAGTGACAACAGATATTTGGCACAGATTTGCTCTCTGCAGTCACACCAGTGTGGGGAAGAGGCATCCCATGATTAAAATGCAGGTTCCTGATCCTACATAATTCTTCATGCCTGCCTCAATACAGGCAGCATTAAGGGAATGAAGAGAGCTCAGTACTGTTTGATTATTATTTTCATTAAAAGAGTACCTGTTTTAAAAACTCTTCATTCAAAAGTGATACATTCATTACAGAAAAAAAATGAAAACAAATAACAAAAATAAAATAAAATAAAAAACACCAAGGAAATAAAAACTACCTCTAATTTTAAAAAGAGAGAGAGAGGGGGAAGTTCTGTTGAGTATGGTATTTTGAGAGGTATTTTAATTGACCTTTTTACAGGGGTAGACTCTGTGGTGATTAAGTGGGAAACAAAGCTAAGAAACTAAAAATGAGCGGAAGAAAAAGGAGACGTAAAGAAGCCTGGACAGGGGATGAGGGAAATAATTATTGGCTAAAAAGAAAGGGTAGCAATTTAGACTTACTGCCACCGTAAACTGACCCTACAACCCACTAGATCATAAGCCAGAAGAGTATTTAATACGTAAATGGTTATTATGTTAGAGAAAAAGGTTCTCCTCACAGCACAGTAACACTGATAATCTCTCAAATCTTGGTGCATAATTAGAAGCACAAAAAAAAAGACAAGGGAGGAGTCCTGGTGGTAAAAATTAAAATGGACAGATCTCTGAATCAGACCATCCCAGAGCCCAAAGAAGGCAGATAATCTGGGCTTTCCAAAAATTCTCCAGAATAGCAGAGGAAATAGCCTGTTTTTCCCTGGAAACACTGCCTACTGGAATGGAGTTTAGGGGAACGTACCTGGCTAGTTGGTAATCGTTTCCATGTGCTAATAAACAACAGTGTTCAAGCTCCTGCTCTTCAACCTCAATGCTGTTTCCGGTATCCTTCCACTCTGAACCTAACACCCAGAACCAGTGGGGGTAAGGCTAACAAAAATATAGAAGTTGGACAATGGTAGGGTTTGTTTAATGTTACCGGATGGTTATCTGTTGACATGATAGATCTGGGAAGGGGAAGCAAAAACAAAAATTCTACCTCATAGGGCTTATGTAAACACAGCAACCAACGCTGAGTGAAAGAGAGACCAGCTGGAGCAACATTAATGAACTCTGGTCAAAGGAGTTTTCCCCTAAATGCCAGAGACTGAAGTTGTAAGTGTATGTGAAAATACATCCATATGAAAGCAGTAATATCCCAACTCTCTAAGGGGCGAACAAGCAAAATATTTGACGAGAAGAATGACACAAGAGTGTGTGCACTGAGAGGAAACCATCAGCTAAGGAATTATGACAGATGGACACAATTAAAACGGCAGTTTCCATTCAGGTCGTCCCAGGCTGGAGGGCGCCTCAGGGGCACAGATGGGCCCTGCCTGAGGGAGCAGAGGGAGCAAGAGGGAGTGTCTACTGCAGGGAAAGCTAAGAATAGAACTCTTCGTCTGTTTTACGTGTTGGTGCTACCCTAGAGCTGGTCAAAAACAATTAAAATGGTTAGAAAACCTTGAAAGGCTTGAATGAAGGTAAACTACATAGCAACCGTCATTTCACATTTGATAACTTTTTCAAAAAAACTGAACAGGACGGTGTTCTAAAATGTTGATATGCAAAAGCCTGAGAAACAAACACAGGAGCCAGAAACAAAGCAGATCCCAAGTGCATTTTTAATTTGCTTCTTTAGCACAGCATTATTACTATCTTTTGTCAGTTATCATCCACATGACTTATTCTACTAACAGCACTTTCACCTGTGTTGTTATAAAGATGATTTTGCTTTATAGATTCATGAAAGAGGATTGGAAAAATAATTAGCATCCTGTGTACCGACCATAAAATTCATGGCAGCAAAACCTAATGGTATCATTCATAATATTATTTTCACTAAAAATTAATTTTAGTTTACTAAAATTAATCTTAATGAACATCACTTATTACTAATATTTATTATTAGTATTATTTTACTAAAACTTTAAAACTAAAACAGATGGCGGAAATGGCTATCATGTCATGTCATTTAGCTACATTGCAAGTTACTCTGCAAGAGGCAGGCCAGCACAAAAAAGACAAAGAGGGAGAGAAAAGCAAAAGAAGGGAAGGGAGAAAAAGGTTAGGCCTAAGTAAATGTTTTGAAAGTGATTAACACACAAGTATTAACTCATTCAACAAATATTTATTGAGTACCCCCCGCGTTTCAGGCATCATATGAAAAGGTACAGATAGGCATGAAAAGCTTGACAAGAGAAATTTCAAATGTAGGACACAGATAGTATCAAAAAGCAAGGAAGACTCAAAACTTTTTAACTACATCCTGGGTAATGCAGGAGATAAAATATCCACGGCAAATTTTTTAAAGTGCTCAAAATATGGTGTGTTTATGAGATGTTTAGAAGGGGTAAAAGCAATCCCAACAGAAAAGATTTCTTGTGTAGGGGCAGTAAGTAGGGAGGAGGGAGAAAACAATGTTCTATGTAAGTCTATAAGTCTGTTTATTTAACATCCCTTGAAGGAAATGTGACAAAACTGAGAATAAATTGAAATCATTTTCTTAAATAGAGTTAAGAAGCTAAAGCAAGCTAGAAAGGTTAAAAAAAAAAAAGACTTTTTATACTTTTAAAGCTAAAAGGAATTACAAAGAACATCTAATCCAGAACATTAATTTTGTCCATAACTGGAGTGTAAAGAACAACTTTCCTGAAGCCACATGGTGATAACTTTATTATTTTTAATTGTAGATCAAAATATATATATAGGGGTGCCTGACTTTGAACCCCACGTCGGCCTCTGTGCTAACATCTCAGTGCCTGGAGCCTGCTTCCAATTCTGTGTCTCCCTCTCTCTCTGCCCTCCTCCTGCTCATGCTCTGTCTCTCTCTCTCTCAAAAATAAATAAACATTAAAAAAAGAAAATATTTAAAATACATATATAAGAATTACAAATTCTCTATAGAAAAATTAAATATTCCATATTAACTAAAATTTTTAAAAAATCTCACACAGACTAGAGCCATTCAATACTTTGGTGTATATTAATTCTACATTTTGTGAGAGAAAGAACAAGAGAGAGACAGAGAAGTTGGGTGGGATGAATAGAAACCATATCCACACAAGAATGGCATCACACTAATCACAGTGATTTGTAAGTCCTTAATATAATATTTTTCTATATCCATGAGTACACATAACTTTTTAAAAAATTATTAAAATTAACTGTAGGCAGCAACCAACTGTTCTTTTGTAAATTTTTATATTGATAAATTTTAAACAACAAAGAATATTTAAATACTGTGCAAATGAGCACACCACTAATGGTGGGAATAATAATATAATTGAAAAGTTGTGAACACTGCCATAGGTCTAATAATGAGACTATATAGATCTCCTCAATTTTTATACACATATAATATGAAAAGTATGAATTTAAAGATCTCTAAAGTTCCTCTGAACTCTAAAACTTAACAATTCTGTGCATATTTTATACATCTTTCTATAGTTTTTCATAAGGCTTCCCATAATAACTATTTTTCAATAAATTTCAATTCCTACTTTATTCCTACTTCATTCAAGAAAAGTTCCATATGCAAACAGCACTGTGGAAGGCTTTAATTTACATAAGCATATTTAATGCTTACAACAATGCTGCAGTTGTAGATAACATGAAAATTAAGTAATTTGTTCAATATCCCATAGCCGGTAAGTAGAAGGGATAGAATTAAGACTGCTGGTCACATGATCCCAAAGATTCTGTTCATTTCATCAAATTGCTTCTCTTAATATATTCACTGAGGCATGTATTAAGCATCTATTGTAACAACAGCAGGATTACTGTACTAGGTAAACATCCATTTAAAAGGACTGAGAAAATACACACTGGGACCTATAAAGCAAACTTCTCACATCAGTGTAAATACTGAAACTATGTAGGACAACAAATCAGTAAACAGGTTAAGAAAAAACAAACCTAATTTTAAAAGTGAGTGATGGAAAAACAAATAGATCTAAGTTTAGAACAATGGCAACTGACTAAGTGCTAAATGCAAAATTTTCTACCTTTTCTTTTTAAAAAAAAAAAAAAGTTTATTTATTTATTTTGAGAGGGAGACAGAGAGCAAGCTGGGGAGGAGCAGAGGGAGAAAGGTAGAAAAGAGAATCGCAAGCAAGTTCTGCACTGCCAGTGCAGAGCCTGATGCGGGCTCAAACTCACAAACCCTGAGATTATGACCTGAGCCAAAAACCAAGAGTATGCTTAACTGACTGAGCCACCCAGGCGCCCCTCTACCTTTTTGGTTTTTAATCAATTCGTATTTTGGTTTGGCTTTGTGACCCATTTAGACAGATGGTTCATAATAATTTCATACTGTTTGAATGCTAACAATAAGAATTATTCCCTCTGATTTTAGAAAGCTTTTAAAGGTTTGGTGACACTTAAAGAGAAAAGATACAGATCTTACAAACAACTTTTAGCTCACTTGGAAGAAAGTTTCTTCATTAATAATGGGAAATATTTGTTACTACCATCATATCATTCCTTCAAAGGGTAAAGGGTTATTTCCATAACTACTTGAAAAGGGGGAAATGTTAACAAATTACTTTTTTACACAAAATATTAATATCTCACTTTCTTTAAGTGTGATACACATTCAATCAACTGAACATTCACGCAAAAGATTAATTTCAGACCTTCTCTGTTCAAGTGTTATGGGAATACAAATGAGGCTATTGACTGAGATGTGGTCCCTTGCCTCACGGAAAAAGAGATGATACTGGTGTGGGTTTCTATTTAAATAAATCAATTTAGTTCCACTTGGAAAATATCTGTGTATATCAATGTGTTTTTAGGATTACAAAAGAAATAATGCTACCATGGGTCTCACCAGAGATTTGCAAATGATTTTCAACATGTTTTATCATTTCTTGATAAGATGGTTAAGTGATGTATACTTAAACCTTGAAAAAAAATCAAAGTGCTCGTAAAAAAATAAGTTAACATTTCTTTGAATCTGGCACTCATATTTTTTTTTAATTTTTTTTAAACGTTTATTTATTTTTGAGACAGAGAGAGACAGAGCATGAACGGGGGAGGGTCAGAGAGAGAGAGAGAGAGGGAGACACAGAATCTGAAACAGGCTCCAGGCTCTGAGCTGTTAGCACAGAGCCCGACGCGGGGCTCGAACTCACGGACCACGAGATCATGACCTGAGCCCAAGTCGGCCGCTTAACCGACTGAGCCACCCAGGCGCCCCTGGCACTCATATTTTTGGATCAACTTTTATTTCTATAGCCAACCTCTGCTTCAGCCCCAACTTGATGCAGCAGGAGCCTAGTGTGAGGATTTAATCAAAATCTTTAGAGATACTTGTAGCTTGAGATGATGAAAGCTAAGACATAAAACAACAATCATCTGATGTGCTGGCATGCATCCAAATTACCCAGAGTGGGTGTTTAAGTAAAGGCTCTCAGATTCCTCTCTGAGAGATTTTAATTCCACAAGTTTACTTGGCAATCAAGAACCTGTTTTTAGTCAGAATACATTTTGAGAAATGTTAGCTCCAGAATTACCATCATTGCAGAATTAGGGTTCCTATTTTTCCTTCTACCTCTGTCATTCTCAAAAGTGCCAAAAATATTGCCATTTGTTTTGATATCTCTGAAATGACACTAAATGCTCATCTCCACAGTACATATCCTTCTATAATACACACCCATACTTCTGCCCACTTCCCACCAGACAGATGAATGAATACATATCAAAGGTAGAGAGATACTGATGATAGATCCAACCACCTATTTATTTAACATACATTGAAGAAAGCAGGTATTCTGCCTACAAATCATAAAGTAATTCAAAGGCTTTAACATTTTCCTTTTACGAGACACACTCCAAAATTCTGTCCTAAAAAATCAGAAGAAGGAAGCCACTGAAAGAAATTCCCAAAAAAATTTCTTAGAAGATTTTAGTTATTAATGATAGTAGTTAGCTTACCTGCCATCCCTCTGGGCAGCACCACCTTCTGTTACTGTTTTGACAAATATTCCCAGCTTTTCAAGCCCGGCATCTGCTCCAACACCCATTCCAATAATGCTTATACCAAGTCCATCCTCATCTATGAAAAAGGGCAAAAAAACCACAACAACCTAAGTTTTATATGTAAGTTAGCTGGTGAGACTTATTTATTGCCTTTAATTTTGTTCTTTATGGACTATAGGACATGCTTGCCTTGGCAGAATATTTTTTTTCTATTGCTGCGGAGAAAAGATATCAAGTAAGACCCCCCAAAAGGCTTGTGGGTTTAATCTCATTTTATTACTGCAAGTGGCTATTCATTGTCATCCAAAGAAAAAGTAATAATTGGATTACTGAGTAATCAATCTGCCTTAAAACACAGCCTCTCTAAATAATATTTTAAACACAAAAGCATACATACCAAAACACATATATATTAGTTTAAATAAATGTGATCTTAGTATATCTAAAATTTCCCCTTCATTCATGTGGTCTTTTCCCTTTTACTTGTTTCATATCCCCATTCATGTTAATCAGGTGGCATGTGTCTTTCATGACTTTCCCTAGTCCTACTATACAAGCATATAAAAGTATCAACAACTACAACGTATATGTATATATATATATATGCATAAATACAAGTACACGTACATATATGTATGTGTGCGTCTATGAAATGGCTTATTTTTCCTTCCTACTTGCTTTATACAAATAATATCACATTATACCTAGTTCTCTCTGCAGCTTAATTCTCTAATTCAATGATATATCATGGATATCAACTTACACAGCCTTAACTCACTTCTAATGATTGTATAATATATCCTGGTGAGATGGTTTCGTCACTTATCCAACAACTTCTCTACTGACAGGCATTCTCTTTTGTTTCCATGTTCCTTGCCTCGTGAACAACACTGACAAATATGTTTTTAAATTCATTGACAATAGTATGTTTATCCACATTTCCATTTGTCTTTTCTGTGAACATACATATTTTCACATCAATGAAATAAAAGATACACTATTTCGCATTCCACATTTTTGGGTTAACATTCAAAGTTATTTTCTGATAGCCTCAAAGTCTCTGTAACCATGGTTGTATTAGCTAGCTGCATAGAAAAACTGACACTAACCGATCAATCAGCAGCGTGGATTGTTAAAGGAAAACTGGCTCACAGAGTCAACAGAATGCTTGACACTTTCAGAAGACTTTTTAGCAATAATATTTCATACAGTTAAGTATTGTTTTTTTTTTAATTTTTTTCTACATTTATTTATTTTTGAGAAACAGAGACAGACAGCATGAGCAGGAGAGGGGCAGAGAGAGACGGAGACACAGAATCAGAAGCAGGCTCCAGGCTCCGAGCTGTCAGCACAGAGCCCGACATGGGGCTCGAACCCATGAACCGTGAGATCATGACCTGAGCCGAAGTCACACTTAACCGACTGAGCCACCCAGGCGCCCCATACTGTAAGTATTCTTAATTAGCAATTTTTTCAGTAGGGTTCATCTCACTGGTTATTACTCCTTGACACCGACTTCTGCTTTAAGTGTTCCTAAGTACAATTAGTAATCCTAATCTTTATTCTACATTTTTCAAAACCATGCCACTCAGCACAAGTGTGATTTGTTTACTCAGTTGTGTGCTAAAGAAAGATTCATAGAGAGTTCTCCCTGGAGGAACTCTTTGATGTGACCCCCACATGAAGGTACTTCCACGTTGGTTAGAGGCACAGGTACCTCTCCAGTGTAGAGCTTCAGTGGTGACTAGTGCGCAAGTAATCACCGTAGACGTTCCTTCAGCCCTTATGTTTAGAATGTTTGCCCACACGTGATTTCCCATTCTGGTTTTATTCTTGTCATGTCTCTGGTACAGATACTCAAGTTCATCCAGAGGCTGCCTCTGGTTAAAAATTTTCCTACATTCATTATAGCTTTAGGTGCTCTCCCCAGAATGAGTTTTTTCGTGAAAGAGAAACTTACATCCGTACTACAGGCCCTTCCTCACTAGTCATGTGGACAAAGTTTCTTCTCGCCCACAGGAATTCTCCTGTGTGTATGAAGGTGAGCTGCACAGCTGAATTCTTGCTCACATCCATCATACTCACGGGGTTTGCTACAGTGGGAATTTGTTCATGTTGGTGAGAGGCTGAA
>NC_064816.1:93841734-93854876 GCF_023721935.1 Panthera uncia | reverse complement strand
GAAGGAAGGAAGGAAGGAAGGAAGGAAGGAAGGAAGGAAGGAAGGAAGACCAGAAGGGGGAGAGAGAGAGAGGAAGGAAGGAAGAACCATCTGATTAAAAAACAGGCAGAGGATCTAAATAGACATTTTTCCACAGAAGACATACAGATGGCTAACAGGTACATGAAAAGATGCTTAACATCAGTAATCATCAGGGAAATGCAAATCATTTTTTTAATATGAAATTTATTGTCAAATTGGTTTCCATACAACACCCAGTGCTCATCCCAACAGGTGCCCTCCTCAATGCCCATCACCCAATTTCCTCTCCCTCCCACCCCCCATCAACCCTCAGTTTATTCTCAGTTTTTAAGAGTCTCTTATGGTTTGGCTCCCTCCCTCTCTAACTTTTTTTTCCCCTTCCCCTTCCCCATAGTCTTCTGTTAAGTTTCTCAGGAGCCATATAAGAGTGAAAACATATGGTATCTGTCTTTCTCTGCCTGACTTATTTCACTTAGCATAACACTCTCCAGTTCTATCCATGTTGCTACAAAAGGCCATATTTCATTCTTTCTCATCGCCAAGTAGTATTCCATTGTATATATAAACCACAACTTCTTTATCCATTCATCAGTTGATGGACATTTAGGCTCTTTCCATAATTTGGCTACTGTTGAAAGTGCTGCTATAAACATTGGGGTACAAGTGTCCCTATGCATCAGCACTCCTGTATCCCTTGGGTAAATTCCTAGCAGTGCAATTGCTGGGTTGTAGGGTAGATCTATTCCTAATTTCTTGAGAAACTCCACACTGTTTTTCAGAGCAGCTGCACCAGTTTGTATTCCCACCAACAGTGCAAGAGGGTTGCCGTTTCTCCACATCCTCTCCAGCATGTATAGTCTCCTGATTTGTTCATTTTAGTCACCCTGACTGGTGTGAGGTGAATCTCAGTGTGGTTTTGATTTGTAGGAAATGCAAATCAAAACCATAATGAGATCATCTCAACATCTGTTAGAATGGCTATCATCAAAAAGACAAGAAATAACAAATGTTGGTGAGGAGGTAAAGAAAAAGGAACCTTTGTTGCACTGTTGTAGGGAATGCAAATTTGTGCAGCCACTATGGAAAATAGTGTATGGAGGTTCCCCAAAAAGTTAAAAATAGAACTACCATATGATTCCACAATTCCACTTCTGAGTATTTATCCAGTGGAAACAAAGATAAAACCTGAAAAAAAATGTGCATCCCTATGTTCATTGCAGCACAATTTACAATAGCCAAGACATGGAAATAGCCTAAGTGTCCATTGATGAATGAAAGCATGGATACATACACACATACACACACATATACATGGGATATTATTCAGCTATAAAAAAAAGAAAATTTTGCCATTGCCACATATGGATGGACCTTGAAGGCATTATGTTAAGTGAAATAAACCAGACAGAAAAAGACATATATCATATCATCTAAGTGACATGTGGAACCCAAACAAACAAACAAACAAACAAAAACAAAACCAAACTCATGGATGCAAAGAACAGATTGGTGGTTACTATAGGTGGGGGATAAGGGGAGTGGGCAAAATACATGAATGCAGCCAAAAGGTAAAAATTCTTGTTATTAAATAAATAAGTCCTGGGGATGTAATGTACAGCATGGTGTCTATAGTTAATAATATTGTATTTATTGTATATTGGAAAGTTGCTAAATGAGTATATCTTTAAAACCCTCATTATAACAAAAAAATTTTAAACTGGTGATGGATGTTAGCTAGATTTCTTGTGATCATTTCATAATATATACACATATTGAATTATTACCTTGTACACTTGAAGCTAATGTGTTATATGTCAATTATATCTCAATTTAAAAACAATTGTTTAATTCACATCTAACTTCCCATGTTCATTTTCGAGTAAGTTCCAAAAGGGAGAGAGATAATCAGTGAACACTTTCCCAACCCCAACATTGGAATTTGATGAGGTTTAGCCCCTGCTAACAAGGCTTAAACCTAATTCTCAGAAATGGGCATTATTTCAGTGCTGGACTGATGGGGTAATTTGATATGCCAATTTTGTGGTCCTAAATCTAGTAAAATGCCATCACTCTACTGTGATTAATCTTAAGAACTGCGGGTACTGTTGAAACTTGGGGTGGTACTCAGATGACTCAAAGTTACAGAAATGAGTAAAGCACAGTCTTAAAATATATTTTGGCCTAGAATGTAGGCTGTTGTGCTACCTTATTAGACTTACTCTAACACAAGGTTGATGTAAATAAGATTTAAATAAAGTTGAAACCTCTTAGAAATAGAAGAAAAAGTGGTTTTATTATTTTAAAAAATAATTTTTACCTATAATGAATTTTCATAAGGAGCTGTTTTTGAGTATAATGCCCCTATTTTTTTTTCCTGGCATGACATGAACTGCTTGAGAAGAACAAGGATACAAAGTTATACAAGTAATAATTAATTCGAATTCAGTGATTTTCTTATCTAAGGCCAGATATAAAACAGTAATTAATGATCTTCCAGAGGTTCTCTTGCTTTCTCTTGGAGTTATTGCCATGGGTGCACATGGTATTCTGTAAACTCTACTGATTTGCCAGAAAGCAGCATTCTAGATGCACCTGTGTCACCTGTCTCTAGGGATTATCTGGCAACATAATTAGGGAGCTCTACTGTGTGCTAAAAGAGTTCTTTTCTTGGGAACTCTTTGGGAGGAAAGAGCCACGTAGCCTCCTTTTCTCTTATTGATCCTTCCTAATTCTCAATTAAACACTAATCAAAATAAAAACCATTTAAGAAATTTGGCATATCTAAAGAAATAACTTAAACGGCCCAAATTAATAGAGATCCTTTGTTTGCACTGAATGATGATTACGTAATACCTGTTCAAAGAAGACTTGGGCAACTATGGTGCCCAAGAGCAGTTGGGGTATTCTAGCTGGAGAATCCTTGGGTGCTCATCCTTCAACTGTACTAGCCCAGTGTCTGTGCCCAGTACTGCATCCCCCAAATCCTGGTCTAGTGTCTGGCACAATGAAAGAAATCAGTGAATACTCAGGCACACATACACACAGACACACACAGACACACAGACACACAGACACACATATTTATTTATTTATTTATTTATTTCTATCCAGATTCTTTTCTATATCATATTTAGAGGAGCCAGAAATTAATAAACATACACATGCATACACACACAAACACATACAATCACTATTCATTTATTTATTTCCATCCAGACTCTTTTCTACATATTCAAAGAATCCGGAAATCAATAAATACACACACACACACACACACACACATTTATTTATTTATATGTAGATTCATTTCCATATATATTTAAAGAAGGCAGCAATCAATAAATGTACACACACATGCATTTAATTAATTAATTAATTAATTTTCATCACGTTTCTTTTCTACATGTATTCAAAGAGCCCGTAAGTCAATTATTATACAGACGCAGACACACACACACACACAGATATATATATACCTTATCTATTTATTTCCATCCACATTCTTTTCTATATATATTTAAACATTTTTTTAATGTTTATTTATTTTTGAGAGAGAGAGAGAGTGCAAGCAGGGGAGAGGCAGAGAGAGTGGGACAGAGGATCTGAAGTAGGCTCTATGCTAACAGCAGAGAGCCTGATGCAAGGCTCAAACTCAAGAACCAGGAGATAATGACCTGAAGTCAGATGCTTCACCAACTGACTTCACCCAGGCGCTCCTCTGTTTATATTTAAAGAAGCCAGATCAATAAATATACAGGCACACAAAGGGCACATGGGTGATTGATTAATTGATTGATTTCCAGAGACATTTCTATATATATTTAAACACACACACACTTATTTATTTATTTATTTATTTATTTTCCAGATACATTCCTATATGTATTTAAAGAAGCCAGAAATCAATAAATATATGGACATACAAAAAGACACACACACACATTTATTTATTTACTTGCATTCGGATTCTCTTTTACATATATTTAAAGAAGTTGGAAATCAATAAATATACAGACACAGACACATACACAGTCACACAGACATACACATATGTATTTATTTTCATCCAGATTCTTTTCTACATATATTCAAAGAAGATGGAAAAGGGGTTAAGGGTGGGGGTTGGGTGTTTATTTCTTCAAGAAAATATTAGGAAATTGGGCTCCATCCCACAACCCTGGGATCATCACCTGAGCCGATATCAAAAGTCAGGCACTCAACCCACTGAGCCACCTAGGCACCTATAGTGTATTTTTTGATGTATGGGTCAAAAGTGATTCTTCTCCACGCTCATATTTGATTAATTTTATGTTTTTAAAAGGTGTGTATTTTCTCATTGCTGTGTAACTTATTTTGTATTACTAATATAATTTATTCAAGAAAGGTAAGACCTCCAATGAGTGAGACACAGGTCTCTATCAAGATTGATCAATGAAAGTATATTTGTATGTGTTAAGTTAAACAACGTAGTCTTCATTTTAAACAATTGCTTTTGACTAATTATTTGCCTCAACTATGCTGGATAAAAGGGATTCTTTATGTAATTTGTATAGCTACAAAACAGACCTTGTTGATACCACTGAGAAGCCACTTCTTTTATAAAACTGTTCATGTATTTTAACAAATATTGCCTTTGCTAAACAAAATAAGTTTAATGATCTAGACTTGCCTTGTGATACAGTTGCATAATCTAACTTAATACAATGTTGAGGTTCAGCAACTTTTTGTTTGTTTCACTTAAGCTTTAATTATATGGGTTTTCTTTGAAAGTTTGTTCATTTTTGAGAGGGGATGGGGTACAGAGGATCCGAAGTAGGCTTTGTGCTGACAGCAGTGAGCCAGATGGGGGGATTGAATTCAAGAACCGGGTGATCATGACCTGAGCCAAAGTCAGACGCTCAACTGACTGAGCCACCCAAGTGTCCCTACATGGTTTTTTTTTTTAATTTTGTCTCTTGAGAGGGAGAGAGAGAGAGAGAGCATGTGAGCATGCGAGTGGGGGAGGGGGACAGAGAGAGAACCCTAAGCAGGCTCCACACTCATTACAGAGCCAAACAGGGGGCTCAAACCCACCACTCTGGGATCATGACCTGAGCCACCCAGGCCCCTCTAATTACATGGTTTATGGAGAGAGGGGGAGGTCAGGATGGGGAGGAGCCTAGGTGTCATAAAACAAGGGTGAATAGGATATTTCCATTTTCTTTTTTTTTTTAAATATGAAATTTATTGTCAAATTGGTTTCCATACAACACCCAGTGCTCATCCCAACAGGTGCTCTCCTCAATACCCAACACCCGCCCCCCATCAACCCTCAGTTTGTTCTTAGTTTTTAAGAGTCTCTTATGTTTTGGCTCCCTCCCTGTCTAACCTCTTTTTTTTTTCCCTTCCCCTCCCCCATGGCCTTCTCTTAAGTTTCTCAGGATCCACATAAGAGTGAAAACATGTGGTATCTATCTTTCTATGACGTATTTCACTCCATTTTCTTTCAAACTGATCTGGTTGATAGTTTTTACATCATATTGTGTAAATTATAAGTAACCCCTATGCAGGCATTTGATTGTGCCCCCACTCCCAGTTTCCCCAGTTCCACCCATCACTCTACATACCTGTGAAAGTCTGTGTACTCTGGGCTGAGTGGACAACTATCCAGGGTAGCCTGCTTCCAAGGTGAGAGTTTTTAATTGTGTGTTTTCATCATTAGTCCCAGCTCTTTTCATTTAGTCACCATCTCCCATGTATCCTTCCCAATAAACCATTGTTTATGCGACCACCATGTCATATGAATCCAGCAACCCCTTGAAACTGGCACATTAAGTGTCCCTTGGTCAGTGTTTTGTATGCAAACTATTACAAACTCTGATGTCATTAGGTTTTGAAATATGATAGGATGAGTGCCTCATGGACCCCATTTGTCCCTTTTCTTCATATGACTTTCATGATCACTGTTAACGTTAATTGGTATTTTAAAAATCCACATGTTCATTTCCCATCTTATTTAATATTATCTTATTATTCATCTCCATCTTATTTCATTAGTATGTCTTCCTTTCAGTCCTTAATGATTTTATAATTTTTCTATTAATAAATATCAAGTATTCCATGAGGGATTCATATTAAAAGTTTATTTTCTTAATAGAATCACCATTATGTGGCTTTATATGTTAAAGTTTTGCATCTTAATGTTTTTATATTATATTCATAAAGCATTAATGGTGGTGCTTTATTTTTACTTTATATGTTAAAGTTTTGCATCTGGGAATAATTTAGTTGATTTCCTGGAGTATTCTGGGTAATTGATACTGGGTTGTTTAACGTGTTCTTTATACGACCCCCCACTTCCAAACTTACCCCCACCCTCCCTCTAGGCTCCCAGACCCTCTCCCCTGCCCCACCCCCATTGCTTCACCCTCCCCTCTCCTTTCCTCCCCTCACCCTCTCCACTTCCCCACCCCCATTGCCCTACCCTCCCATCTCCCTTCCTCCCCCTCCCCCACTCCACACCCTCACCCTGTTCCTTTAATGTCGGTGGACGCTGAAATGATCAGGACACAGTTTGCACTTAACCACTAAATCTTTATTAATTGAATTTTTATTATAACATCAATACAATATTAGTAAATAGAGAGAAATACAGCAATAAAATGGGGAAGGGTAGGGAGGTGGTAGGGAGAGGAGGCAGGGGTAAGTAGGAGGGCCACTGACAGGGGCATCATCACTTTCCGGTAACTTCCATAAATATTTACCTTCCATCATTACCAGTTTCATTCCAGCAAGAATTTTTCAAAGAGTACCTACTCATCCTGTAACTCTCCAAAGGCTTTGCTCACAATCTGGACCCCTGGAGTTAACACCCAGGGCAAAGAGCCTCTTCTAAATGATTTATCTAATCATCTTTGAACTTTTTCCCACTAGAGTTTTGTCCATGTCCAATCTGCCCTAAATAGGTTGATCTCTCTGCAGTTCCCTCTGAGTTTATTTGAAATCTTTAAGGGTAGCAATCATAGGGTAAAGGATCACAAGTAAGTACACATGTCCACTTATAGAGTTATCTAATACATAATATCATGCTAACTTTTAAACTAACCCCACCCACTTAAGATTACTTAATAGTCCCTCCCACCCTAAAATACTTATCATTATATATATCCCCTATTACTTAAATGATTACATAAAGAAATAAAAACAACGCAATTTCCACAGACCAATTCAATTGATCGTTTTCTACAATCCGAGACAACAAAGAACTTTCAACCCCACTAGATGTTCATTCTTTAGATAAACGGTTCCCACCCAGCTCTTCATCACGGCAGGTGATCCTTCATTTTTGTCCGGGTCTTTCCAGCAGTGTTCTCTGTTGCCAATCTTGGAACTGCATCTGATGTTCGATGTCTGTGGTGGATGACAACCAGATCAATCCAGGAGCCCAAGAGGTACCTGCAAACTTAAAAACAAATCCAAACTGCACGATACAGATGTGCCCTCTTTATCCATTGTGCCACCTTGCATGATTGAATCAAACTAATTCTCTGTTTTCCAGCATCCAATACAAATACCTCATTGCTCAAACTAAATTGACCCTTCAGAAATGTATGTAAACTTCCTCCATCTCAATATCCTAGTGTGATGACGTTCACTAGTTCTCTCCAGGGTCGCCCAACAATGGGAGCTCATATCTTCTTCTTCCTTGATTTCATGAACACTGAAAATTTGGGTCAAAAGTTAATCACGTTTGCCAATTTGTTTCAAAAAGGTCGACTACCGGCTTTGCTTAATAATGCTGATATGCTGATTTATTTATGTCCTTTATGCTTTATTTTGCTCCCTTTCTAACTCCCTTAGAGATTTAATTCCTTTGCTCTTTCCTTTCTAATGAATAAAGGCATTTTTGTGGGAAAAATGCCAAAAAAAGTGTCCAATTAACATAATCAACAGCAACAAAATAAATTCAGTGAAAGGAAACTTATTAAATCCTGATACTATAGAATAAATTTGAAATTACTTATTCTTAACACCTACATTTATAGATAGTATAATAGAGAGTATATATAGCAATAAAGCATAGTACACACTGCCCAAAGTTTTCCACAAGCTTTACTAAACAGCCAAATGTGCGTCAGGGTCTTCATCCCCATCACCATGCTCTCCCTGACCGCTGCTTTCGTTGGTCAACGTCTCCAGGTGTTTGCTTGCGGTGATGGCAAATGTCCGTGTGCACATGCCACAGGGCTGCAGACAAATGACCTACTTCTAGGTCCTCTGCAGCTTGAAGATCAATTGACAACTGTAAGTCTGACACAAAACAACTTGAATCAAATGTATGGATGATGGATTGATCTGAGGTAAACTGAAGTGACGCTTCAAAATAGTCCAGAAGCACAAACGCACCATTTTAAAAGTAATTACTCTAATACACGTGGGTGACTGACAAGCTTTCTGATTCCACTGAAGGGGGGGGGGGGGAGGAAACGTTTTTGGAATTAACTAGCCAATTAGTTATCTTCTTTGGATTTGTAAATCTTTTTGTGTGACTTGTTAAAGGCCCAATTGATAAAATTGAACTTGTATATGTTAAAATAGAAGACTGAAGGTTAACGGGATAAACCACTATACAAATACTCCAGTTCTGAGGACTCTCATTCACAGTGTTGTAAGAGAAGTTCACAGTAAAATATTTTATACTATGTTAACTTATCCATTTTAATTAGTTTAACAGTAAGAATTGGATAGAACTTTGTAATTCAATGGAAATAACTTCTGAAAGCAGTCACCACTTTAAAACACTGTTAAAAGACACCACTAATCTACAGCTAAAACTTTTAAGTATTTAAACATGCAAGAATGGGGGGGGACGATAATGAATGTATGAAAGATGATGTGGATGAAAAATGAAACTTCACCGTTGGACTCCTCTTCATGATAAGCAATTGGAAATATGTACCACACGGCCTACTGCTCAAACTGTGTTTTGGCAATTGGACGTTGTGTATTGAAACACATGCCCCTTGAAGCCTGCCTCTTTCTCCTCCGTGCATGGCAGCAAAATGGAGTCTCAGCAACCAGGCAGGAAAGATGACACGAATCCTGCAGCAGGGTTAATGGCAGTAGTAAAGAATTAAACAAAGAGAAAGGTTAGACAAACAGTTCAAGGTAGTAGCAATAGACCAGGCTAAAGAAGTCAGGCAGTCCCAGGTTAGCACAAAGCATCCAGGAGACTAGACGTCATCACCAGACTGAAGACAACACTTGTGTTGTCCGTTGCTTTGAGTCATTTGAGTTGCTTCGAGGCCTTTCATTCATTGGCAGCTTATTATCCTCTCCATCCCCTAGAGGGGACCGCTTTCCGTTGTGTGAACTCTTGATTCTTTTAAAGTGGTTACCCATCAGGTCACTCTCTGGATTTAAAGCTCACAAAAGAAGTCCGTATCTTCAAGGCCATGTCCAGTGCCTCAATCCCTCTTCTTCAAAGATATCCCTCGCAGGCATAGGAGTGTGGGTCTGGGTGCTAAATTCGTGTCCCCTCTCTAAGCATCCTAATGCTATAGTCTAGTGAGGGGACTGCTGATGAAATGCCCAGATGCAAATGGAGGCAGACACATGGAGAGATGCTTCCAAGACTTCAGATGAGGCTCTTCCAGCCCGTTAACAACACCCGTGAAATTTCTTCTGATGGACAAATTGGTAGCATTAACTCAGTCTCTTAAGAGGTGGGTATGGGTTAGGAATCCTTTTGATTTGCTGCTACTCATTAACCCTCGTGCGTGACCAAAACGTAATCACCAATAGTCTCTAATTACCGGGTTTAACACTTCATGGAAGCCATTACTGGCATGATGATGGTAAGGTGTTGTGAGAAAGCCAGAGTTCTTGGGTACATGTGGTTTGCACCAGGGTGTGAAGGCACACTCTAAACATGCCAGAGTCCCTTCTGAGAGAGCACTTCCTTCTGAGGCCTGAGGTGTTGCTGTTGCAGGGGGTTTGCCTGCTCCTGGGAGAACCAGTCTAGTTGCTGCTCCTTGAGAATTAACGGAACCATGAATGTGGAGTCTGAAGATGGTGAAGTTTCTAAGGGTGCAGCAAAAAGATCACGGAAGCCGTTTTACACTGCACCAACAATTCTGGCTTCCTTAATAAGGCGTCGGTCCTCCAATGATGTAAAGAGGGTACCGAAACTGCAAGTCATGTCCTCCTCCTCCTCCTCTGTATCTCCCCCTCCATAGAGAAATCAGCATTTCCTGTGTTTGTATCAGCTTCTCTGTAAATGTTAAAGGTGGAATCTGGCAGCCTATTAATTCAGATGGTGACAGAGATTTCAACGAATTTTCGTTATGTTGGCAGTTACGGTGGAAAACCAAGAGAGAATTTGTTGGTAAATGCTCTGTCGCTCTTTTGGTGCTTTTCAGGACGTGTGCCCGTCCAGGGTGGCCCTGACCTTTCCGTAGCCGTTTCAGAGAGGACCGTGCCTCAGGTTTGGCCTGAAGATGCAGTAGCCCAATTTGGCACACAGTCATTGGTTGAGAAGCTGAACAGGAGTAAATGTGAGGGCAGAGATCTCGAAGGACACGACAAGTGCTCACATGGTGCTGTAAGACGGCGGCGGCGGCGGAGGCGGCGGCGGCGGCGGCGGCTGCGGCGGCGGATACTGGGGTACCGGAGGCTGGCGGTACCAATGCGGATTCCAGGTGATCATCACGGGGACATAGAGCGATCGCCCGTGTCCGTCTCGCCCCACTGGGTACCAGGCGAATCCTACCGGGTAGGTCGGGTACGTGGCATAGGTGGGGTACGTTTGGTATCCAGGTATCTGAGGTACGTATTCAGTATATGTCGCCAGGTGAGCCTGGTCATCCAAATTTGGAATAGAGAGTCGAGGATACTGATTCTGGATGGTGAAGTTGTTGGGAGCTCGGCAGTCGTAGGAAACTTGCAGTTTCCACCCCCTTTTCACCTGGAGAACTTGGGCTCCGTTGGGGGCGATCGTTGGGGTGATCAGCCCATCTTTCACGTTTCTGGCCACGAAATCTCGCAGAGCTGCCATTTCAGGCTCGGACAGCGAGTACACGTGTCCGCTGGGGATACTGTGTGCTCCAGGGATCATCTCTATGGTCGGGTCAACCAGACGGTGATCTGGGTAGACGTTTTCATCCACCGGAGTGTACACGTTCTGGACGTAGTAGTACCTCACTGGTTGGTAAACTCTGTATCCATCCACTGGGTAGTAGAAGGACGGCTGCGCTGGTGGGGGGAGCGACGGTGGTATCGGAGAGTACATCCGGCAGTGGTATCGGCAATATTCAGAATCAAAGACGATAGATCGGGTGCTCCACGTGATGTTGGGGTCGTGTGTGCTCAGCCAGCGCACCCCGAGGACAACGGGGAAGAACGGAGACTGAGTCACGTCGAATGACAGCACCTCGCGGTGATCTCCCAGGTCAACGATCAGGTCATGTGTTTCGTGGACAACAGGGCCCGATGCTATGGGACGTCCGTCAATTGCTTCCACAAGTATCGGCCAGTCCTTGACTCTCAGAGGAATCCCATTTTGGGCAACGTACTCGTGATCGATGAAGTTGCCAGAAGCACCAGAATCGATCATGGCTCGGACGAACAGGGTGTGTCTGCCCGGAAGATGAATCTGGAGCATCACTTGCAAGTGTGGAGATGAAGCATCATCTTGTGGGGACCTTATTAATTCTGGCCCGGTCGCTGAAGGTCCCTCTACAGCGGGGCCGGGGAGTTTCCCGCCGGCGAAGCCTTTGAGGCCTTGGCAGGACAGTTGTCGGCGTAGTGACCTCCATTCCCACAGTAGAGGCAAAGGTTCAGCTTTCTGCGTCGTTCCTTTTCTTCCTGGGTCAGGCGCATGCGGGCACCTCCCACAGGCTCGGTGGGATCTACCTGGTGGTGGCTGGTGATGTGCGGCAGAACGAGCGCGCGCGGCGGGGAGCGAGGCTTGCGCGCCGCGGCTGCTCTGGCCAGCCTCCTCTCGATGTGGATGCACTGGCCTATCAGTGCGGACAGCGACTTGGCCACTTCAAGGCGCGACAGCTCCGCCTGGATGTGGTCGCTGAGGCCCTCGTGGTACTGGTCAATCAGGGCGGGCTCATTCCAATCCAGGTCCTGGGCAATCATCTGGAAGGCGTTGGAATAGTCGATGACTGACCCCATGCCTTGGCGCAGACGTCTGATCTTGCGTTTGGCAGCCTCCCGCCTCTGAGGGTCTTCAAAGACGTGCTTCATCTCGGTCATGAAGGCTGGGTAGTTGTGCATCAGGTAGTGGGATCGCTCCAGCTTCGCGGAGGCCCAGCGGGCGGCACGGCCGGTCATCATGCTGGTCACGAAGCAGACGCGGACGCGATCGACTGAGAAATCTCGGGTGCTCTTTTCCATGAAGAGCTGGCATTGGGCCATGAAAGGAACCAGCATGTCTGGGTTGCCGTCAAACTTCTCGGGAAGGTCATCTGGGCACTCTTCCTCTATGGGAGTGGGCGGGGCAGCGGCCGCCGCAGCACCTCGGAGCTCGAGGTCATCCTCCTCATCCTGAGGGGCGGGCTCCACTTGCTCACGGAGGGAGGTGTTCTCCTCCGTGAGTTTCTGCACCTGGTTCTGCAGGTTGTTGTTCTCCTCTGACTGCTTCATGACCTTCTCTCTGAGGTTGTTGATCTCTTCAGAGAGATCGTCCCGCCTTCGTTCGGCCAGGTTGGGGATGTACTGGCCTCTTTGGCCGCTGCGCGAGGAGGAAGAAGAAGAAGAGGAGGAGGAGCAGGAGGAAGAGGAGGAGGAAGGGCCGTTGGGGGGAGGAGGAGGAGGAGGAGGTGGGCAGTCGGGCCCCAGGGTGAGAGTTGGAGTGGGAGGGGACCTCCCAGGTGCAGCTTCGCTCCTGTGGGGATGGAGGCCTGGGTCCTGGCCTCCTCTTCCACCCTTTCTTCTTTTTGTTTTCAAAAGCTTTTTGTTTCTGTAAAGGAAGACAAAAGCATAAATTTAACATGTACATTCAAAGCAGCACATTACAAAAAAGAATTTAGCATTTAGAGTGTCCACCAAAATACTTTAAATACATGAGTACTTAAAGTATGCACCAAAATACTTTAAATACATGAGTATTTAAAGTATCCACCAAAAATACT